>NW_027187419.1:92805296-92824786 GCF_028583685.1 Petaurus breviceps papuanus
GCAGTAATGGTTTTGTGAGTCTTACTTTATTTCTTCATTGCTGGTCAGAGTTGTGTGTGGTGGAGGAAAGGCAGACAAGACTAGCTGGGTCATCACTGGGTGTGTCCAACTCATTAGATCCTGGTGGCAAGCTTCCATCATATACAGGTGCCCATGGGATCCGTGGTTCTCTACTAGATGCTGAGAGAAAAATCAGACCAAGCTCCTACTCCCAGAAAGCTTAGCTGGACAAAAAGAACACACACACACACACACACACACACACAACTATGAAATTCATTATGAATATTCAAAGGGCAATATATTGTTACTATATTGTTAGGGACAAACATATTAGCAGCTAAGGAGCCAGTGGGACTAATCAGGGAGGGTTGCCTGGAGGAGGCCAGATGGAAGCTATTTTAGAGGATGACATGAGAAAGAGAACATTCTGGGTGGGTAGAGGGAGAACATCCTTGCCATTTGAAGGGATGAGAGAAAAAATCAGGCCAGAACAAAAGAGGGAGAAGAGCGAAATTAGTCAGAGATGACACAGGAGAAAGGTGTGTCAAGTTCCACCAGTCCTGATAACTCCTTGGCTATTAGATAAGAGAAATTAAAAAATGGGGAGGGGACCCATTGTTAGGATGGGGAAGAAACTGAGTCTGGAACTAGGAAGCTACCAACTGCACTCAAAAGACAAGCATATTTAGAGTTAAACCACTTAGGATTTTTCAAAATATTTGAAAATCTCTAGGTTCAAATGCAAGTGTGGTGGGCAGAGGGCTGACAGTCCTACACAGTGTGAGTGTTCTGGGGGTGAGAGAAGGTGGGAGATTCTTGCTGAAGGGGGACAGGCAGACTAATGAACATAATAAGTAATATTCTTTTCTAGTCTGATAATAGAAAAGGCTTTGCTTTTATTATGACCACGTTTACATTAATCCATGAATGGGCAAGGAGGTGTTTCTATCCCAAAAAATCCTCCACTCTCCCCATCTCAAATTTCCCATAGTGCTTTGCACGTCCCCATCCTTTTGTATTTATTTTCTACTTTGTAGGGAAGTTGTTCGTTTATAATTCTTATTTCTACTGTCACATTTCTAGTTCAACTCAAAAAAATCATGAAGTCCTGTCCTCAGGAAACTTCTGTTCTACCAGGGTAGACAATATGAAGGTAGATCATAGAACCATATAGATCTAGGGATGGAAGGGACCTCAGCAGCCATCTATTCCAACCCTCTCATTTTACAGTTGAGAAAACTGAGATCCAGTTAGGCTAAGTGAGATTTCACAGGAAGGGAGAGCCACATGGGGCAGCATTGGAACCCAACCCCTCTGATTCTTTTTACATATCAGAAAATTCAGAGTAATTGGAGGGGGTGGAGAAGCCAGCAGCAGGGTGTGGTAAGGACTCTGGAGAGATTCCCTGGAAGTGGGGGTACACTATGAGCTCTTCCAAGACAGGAACAGTTTTTGATTTCCCATGGAGTGGAAAGAGCCCTGAACTGGGTGTATAGGACCTGAATTCAAATTTTGTTTCCTCCACTTAAAAGCTCCATAACCTTGCTCTCATCGCCTCTCTGCATCCCCATTCCTTACTTGGAAAGTGGGAAAGATAACATGCATTTCACGGGGCCATTGTGAGGTGAGTGCCTTGCAAACTGAGGCATAACCTTACACCTCTCTTTCTCCCTCTCTCCCTCCCTCCCTCCCTCTCTCTGTCTCTCTCTGTCTCTGTCTCTGTCTCTCTCTCTCTCTCTCTCCCTCTCTCCCTTTCTCTCTCTCTCTCTCCCTCCCTCCCTCCCTCTCTCTCTCTCTCTCTCTCTCTCTCTCTCTCTCTCTCTCTCTCTCTCTCTCCCTTTCTCTCCCTCTATCCCCCTCTCTCCCCCTCTCCCTTTCCCTCTTTTCCTTCTTCCCTCCTTCACTTTATAAGATCCTAAGCATAGAAAATTAATTGTTAGACTCTGCACTTGGGAAATGAAATAGGTGCAGTGTGAACATGCACACTGAATTTAAAATAAGATTAAAATTAAATTCATACTACCCATCCAGTGGGAAAATACAGTGGCATGTATCTATCCATCAATCCTGGTACAGTATCCTAGCCATCAGCCTCTCCTGTTGCCGGAAGGCTCAGTTTATGCAGAATTCTTGTGACACGCTGACTAGTTTCTTTTACCGTGAAAAGTCACAAAGAGAATCATTTCACTATGGAAATAACTTTATTTCTTCAGTGGAAATGTTGCCTTTCTTTGTATCCCTAGAACTTAGCACGGGGTGCAGTCCATAGTAAGTTTAAATAAATAAATTATTGTTGGGGCGGCTAGGTGGCACATTGAATAGAGCACTGGCCCTGAAGTCAGGGGGATCTGAGTTTAAATCTGGCCTCAGACACTTAACACTTACTAGCCATGTGACTTTGGGCAAGTCACTTAACCCCAATTGCCCTGCCTTCCCCCCTCCAAAAAGAAAAAAAAAATTATTGTTGACTTGGAGGATTGATATGAACTGGTGAGTTCAGTCAGAAAAAGGAATTGCCCTCATATAACCTTAATTGAAAAATGGATAAGCCTGGAGAAAGACAAGAAGGAAGGGTAGTAATAATAATAGCCGTTATTATTGTTATTATTATTAATCATAAGAACAACAACTTGTGTTCATGCTGTGCTTGAAGCTTTGTGGAATGCCTTCCCATCAAAAGCCCTGTAAGGCAGGTAGAATGAGACCCTTTAAATTTAAGCAACAGAGCCAGAAGGAAACAAAAACCTTAGTGGTCAAATTGAAGTCACCCCTATCGTGCTGAGGGGGGATGATGGGAAACATCTTAGAGAGCCAGGCAGCCAAGGAAGAAAGGACACAGAAATAGCAAAGCTGAGGCTCTATTCTAAATTCCACCTACCTGATCCTGCATAATTTACTAGTACTTCAAGAACTGCTAAGTCTTTATATTAATACATAAAACCCACATCTGGCTCTTACATCTCATTGTCACTGAGATATAGTAGGTGAGCATTAATAAAAGGCAAGTCAGTGATTTAACTAACTAGCCCTCTATTTCTCCTTTTGAAAAGTTTATTGATGTGTTAGGTATGGGATGTTCAAGGAGTACTAGTATTTCTGGTATGAGGGCTTAGTGAGTGAGCCCTTTTTAGGGCTGTGCATCCACTTTGGGTGTCCACCTATCCCCCAACTTTCACCTGTGGCTCCAAGGAGCTGTGTACTATGGCTACACCCCAGTAAATTGTCTCAGTAGACAGGCTAAAGCATGTTGAGGGTAATGGAAAGGCCTCAAACCTGTTGGTAAATTAGGGGAACGTCTACCCTAAGTATGTGAAGACTTCCCCCAGCAGAATGGGTTGATGAGAACAATTTGTTCTGACGGCCATGAAGGTGACTGAAGCAGGTGCTAAGGAGCACTTAGAGCTTGGTCAGACATCAAAGATGCCAAGGACAAGCAGTGGCTAGGTGGTGCCATGAATAGAGCACTGGCTCGGAGTCAGGAGGATCTGAGTTCAAATTCCACCTCAGATACTTAACACTTACTTGCCTGGCAACCTCGGGTAAGTCACTTAACCCCAATTGCCCTACCTTCCCCCTCCACAAAAGCAAAAAAAAAAAAAAAGATGCCAAGGACATCCACTGCATGCTGGGCCATTGCTGGTTGTCCTGACTTTTATCTTGCCACTGGACTTCAATGATTCTGGAAGACAGAGTGGCTGAGTGAGGCTGACTACTTTGTGTAACTCTGCCTCACTTAAATCCAATTCACAAGTCAAAGCATCACATGTGATGTCATTGATCCTCTTCAAAAAGGAAAGATACACAACAAAGGATTCTGCATGAGTTCCCTATAGAGTAGGTGTTGTGAGTAAAACTTTTGTCATACATTTCTTACATGTGTGCCTCACTACTATTAGGGTTTAAGTTTGAGCTTTCTTCTCCCATGGATGTATATATGTGGAAAGAAGTGAACCAGGTTTTTAGGAAAACATTTTGTATTAACTCCCTTTAACATGTTACCTAAGAGTTGTAGTAGCTGAACTCTGGGGAACCAAACCTCCAAATCAGGCAGAAATTGGGAGATGCTACTGCTGCTTCTGCTGCTATTTCTCTTTCTTTCCCCACCTCCTCCTTTCTTTTCCTCTTCTTTTTTCTCCCTTTCACCTTTCTCTTCTTCCTTCTCCTCCTCCTCTTCTTCTTCCTCCTTTTTTTTCCCTTCCTTGTCTTCCCTCATTACATATGGTTCCTCTCCACCTGGGACACCATATGCTTACACTTGGATGCTTTGTCCATAAGGACATAATTTTTTATTTCTTATATTTTGTAAGATATTTTGGGGTTTGGAGCTTAGACTTTTATATTTAAATTTTAATTAATTTTATTAAAATATTTTTTTAAAACTGGGACAATTTATTTTTTTGTCTAATGCAGTTTTCATTCAAAATTTCTTGAACTATAGCTCTGAAAATTTGGGCTTAAAAAAAAGCCCACTGTGTTTCAAAAGAAAATACTTGACTACCCTTTTAACCCAAATCACTCTCGTTTTCACTGAATGGCAAATAATAGCCCAACCCTAACTGTGCTTCACTGTTTAGATTTTGATGGCTTAGAATGAGTGTAAATAGCAATTGTTTTCTGTTTTGCCCGGAAACTCTTAGGATCTTCCCCTCTCAGACTGATATTTCAGTGATGGTATATTGGGCTATATTTTGTCTTAATTCTTACACCTAACCCTTAGTCATTGAATGGGTGTGACCTTAGACAAAATGAGACCTGGGAATGGCCTTAATTTAGAAAGGTCAAGTTCACCTACTGCATCCTGGGTTGTTGTTTTTTTTTTTTTTACCTCCGGATTTCTGTGACTCTGGGGGAGAAAGTGAAGCTGATGACTTTGTGCAACTCTGTCTCACTTAAATCCAATCACCCCTGAATGAAGACATCACCTTTGTGATATCATTGGTCTTCTTCAAGAATGAAGGATGAACAGTCATTCTACAGTAGATCTCCTGTAACAAAGTAGAGCAAATTCAGTCAAATTAGTAGCACAGTGTGATCTTATCCTCAAGTGAATATATCTGTATCTATCTCATTTTTATATGAGATCTGTAGCATCTCACCGCCAATCTCTTTGGATTTTTTTTTTCATTAACAGAGATCTATTTTTTAATCTTCCTCCCATTCCCACATCATTGGGGAAAAAAGGAAATAAAAAGAAGTTTCTTTGAACAAGTATGCATAGTCAAGCAAAACAAATTTCCTCAATGATTATATACAAAAATATGTGTTTCATTCTGCACACTAAATCCATCACTTCTCTGAAATGGATAGTGCATTTCATTACTGGTCCCCAATGTCCTCTTCTTTGCATCCTCAATTCATTCCCTAATTTTTTTTCAGGGTAATGGGTGGCCCTGGAAAGTAAGAAGTTGACTTGTATTTCATCTGCATGGTTTTTCAAATTCCCTGCACCAGTGCAGATTAGCAATTTGCACCTTATTGCTTGGGCATACCTAGAGGTTAAATGCTTTGAGCCAGGTCACACATGAACTACAACAATAACATAGATCAACCATTATTTAAGGAGTCTGGGGGGAAGGGGGGTAGAGTACCAATAGACCAGCCTAGTCTTCTCTGGCAGTATTTCAGTATAATATTAAGGGAATTTGAAGATTTTCCTTGCCCCTTAATAGGCCTATGTGGTTACATGAAGCCCATGGTGGAAGGACTTTGCCAAACAGGTGGAGCAGGAAGGGAGAGTGAGACAGAGTTGGGACCAAGAGAAAGAGAAAGAAGGCAGAGCAGAGCAGCTAGTGTGAATGAGAGAGGGAGGATTTTTACCCTGGGGGAACTTGTTTTTCAGGGTGACCCAATAGAAGGAGGGCTTTGGATGTTTGTGTTTCCTGCATTGGAGATGTGTATGGATTTTGTTTTAAAAAGAACAATTGGGGTGTCAGTGCTTCCTGCATTGGCAATGTGTATAGACTTATTTGTTACTATGATGGATTTGACTTATTGGTGTTTGAATAAATGTCTTGGTTTTATTTTCAAGGAAGAGAATTTGTTGTATCTTGCTATTGAATATGCAGGCGTATTCCCAGGTTTGAATTGCAAGATACCTGGGAATATGCCGGCATATTCATAGCAGCTGCTGTGGGTATCATATTGGCAAAATACTCAGGATGGTTGCCTTTAGTTTCCTTAGTCTTCTTCCTGGGTAGGAGGTTGCCAAGTCTGCATCTCTAGTCATTGCAGAATAATAAGATCATAGAGAGCTTAAAGGTTACTTTAAGAGTTAATTAAGGGGCGGCCAGGTAGCACAGATAGTAAGAGCACCGGCTCCAGTGGTGAGAAGACCTGGAGATCAAATCCCGGGCTCAGACACTTAGCACCCACCCAGAAACACCTGGCCGTGTAACCTTGAGCAAGTTACTTAACCCCGATTGCTTAAAAAAAAAAAGAGTTAATTGGTCCAATCCTCTCATTTTACACATAAGAAAACTGAGGCCTAGAGACAACAAATTACTTTTTCCAGGTCATCAAAGTAGTAAATGGTAGAGCTGGGATTCTGACTCCAAATTCAGCAGTTTGCTTATTGCGTCATGTTGCATCTTCATCTAAAGGTGGACGAAAGTCAGAAAGTCTTCCCAGGATGAAGCTTATGACCGCAGTCCTAGTTTCTGGTGTTGGGATGATGGGACCTGGACCCTGAACTTTCCCACACAACCCAGTCCCTGGCATATTTCTTGAGACATCTGGCCCATCACAGTTCACTTTTCCTGGTGATTCTCAGACTACTTAACTCCTTTCACTGCTGCACCTGGGCCACCCAAGGCTATTTACCACTTCTTAATCACATCCAAAGCTTCTCACAGTCTTTTGTTTTTCCGGTATAAAAGTATCATTCTCAACCCCATCAAGCATCAGATTCTTAGAATCTTGCCAGCTTCTATTGACATTGCAATACCTAAGATTCACTTAGAATCTAGCTTCTATTGGCATCATAAATAAACCTCTCTACTTGACTGAAAGAAGGTTTGAGTGGTCGAATTCTTTCGAGGCAGACCCTCTGTATCCTTGCATTTTGGGGTTCCCATTGTCCCAAACCTCATCAGTGGGGCCTATTCCAAATGATAGCCATCACAGGATGGTAAGGTTCAGTAATGCATTCATAACTATCTTGGGTCCTAGTAAAACTGATTTGGTATTTGTGGTTGTTACTTTAGGGTGCCACAGAAACCTTCCCTGACACCCTCCTCTCCCCAGCCCCCATGAGGCATGATCGTTCCTTATACAGGCCTCACAGAGCATTTTGTTCCCCTCTTATGTATTTTGTATTATAGTTATTTAGGCATCTCTCTCATTTATCTTATTTACTTACTAGATTTCCAGCTCCTTGAGGGCAGGGTTCATAGTTTAATTATTTTAAATAGCTTCCACAGTGCCTGGCTTAGTGTGTTCTACATATATTTGATGTATTAAAGTAAATTGAATTGAGGGTGGATAGACTAAAGAAACTTTTGGTCTACTGAAGGGGAAGGGAAGGAAGGAAAAGAAGAGAGAGGCAGCAGGGTTAAGTCTGCAATTATAGTTAAATTTTCTCTCTCTTATTCCTCTCACTTCAAGCAATTAGCTTACCAAACTTAAAGCTTTTAAGCACATCTAATAGCCTCCTACTCTACCATCAAGGAGGTCTCTCAGGTATGCAGCAAGAAGAAATCCAAAGGCAATCGTTTGTCTGGGAAATATTTGCGTATAAACTCACTGACAGTACTCAGAAAAACATCAAACAAAATTAATGTGCTCCTTGATTCCTGGAAAAAAGTTTTACTTCAGAGAGAATTTTGAGCTATGGCAATTTAAAAATCATTTAAGTAGCATGCAATTCATTTCTGGGTTCAACTTAGCAGACCCTGAAGAAACATAACACCAGAAAACTAGATGGATGAGTTCCCACTCTCTGAGCTCTTTGTCTATCCTTAAGATAGCATGGTAATAGCTAGCATTTCTATATCCTGTCAGATAACACTAAGGAGATTATGTGATAATAAAGCTAAATGCAAATTTCTCAAAGAACTCCTGGTTATGTACATCTGGACATAAATGCAGGGTTTGGTGTTCAGATTTGAGCTCTGAGCTAGGTGTAGTGTGTGTTTCTGATGGGCAGTATTGGTATTAGCATATAATGGTTCAGTCACCCCCTTGCTTTCCCAATAACTGTGAGGTAAAGACCAAGACAAGAGAGAAGGCTGAGCAATTGTCTTCATCACTCTCCTACACTTTGGTTTTCTGATGGGTCTTTGCAAATGCCAAGCCTCTAATGTCCTCTTTGTGTGTGAAGCTCATTCGTGATTTTCCAGAAAACAGCAGTGTACTCTTGCTATTGTTTTTCATTCTTCCTTCTCAAAGGGGCCCAATGATATCACAAGGGTGACGTCTTGACTTGCACATGAATTGTATACAGATGAGGCAGAGCTAGACAGTCATCAGCCTCACTCTCTTCTCCAAAGTCACACAAGTCCAGTGACAGGACAAAGGTCAAGACAACTGGTCTATGGTTCAGGATGCATTGGGTGACCTTGACCTTTCTAAATTAAGGTCTTTCCCAGGTCTCAGTTTGTCTGAGGCACATCCATTCAATGACTAAGGGCTGGGTAAGAGTTGAGACAAAAGGTGGCTCAATGTACCATCACAAAGATACTAGAAGACTTCCTCTGTTTGATCTTGTATTTTAGGAGCACAAATATACCCCTCAACATTTCCAACAGTTATATCTCATTCTTACTCTGTGGCCAGCTCATCTTTCCTAGTCAAATAAGTCCTTTAGGAGAACTTTAATAAAAGTTATTGAAGCTGTGCTATAGCCTTCTTTCTCCCATTACTCATCTTTTCATTGACTTGCAGGTTAATTTTACTTTTTGTTCTGAGTTTGTGGCACTCCATAACTTGAAGTCAGGCAGTGAATGTAACTGGAATGAGGTCTCTAGTGCATCCATTTGTTGGCCTTGTGCTGGTTAGTATTTTTGTCAGTGGCTTGGATAAAGGCATAGATGGCATGTTTATCAAATTTTCAGATGATGCAGAGCTAGGAAGAATAGATAATATACTAGATGTAAGATGAAGATTCCAGAAAGTTTTCTTTCTATTTATTTTTAACGAATTAGAGCATTGGGACAAATACAAAATGATGAAGGAATAAGCAGGTCAAACAATTGGTTGTAAAAAAAAAATTAAAGTATGATGACAATGATGTCACAGTGACAAGATAATGGCAGGTCCAGATTTTAAGCACAAGTCCTCTGACTCTGATGGGTACAGCATTGGGGTACAGGATCTGGGAACCCCCTTGAGCTCTCCTTGAATCTTCCCACTTGACGAGGCATTTGCCTGAGGCCATAAGCCTTCCATTATCATTCTTCCCAAATCTCTGTTACTCTTAACCTACCCTAGCCCTCCATTGTACAGCTAACACCCACTCTTAATCCTATCAAAATATCTATGCCCACATCTGTTACCCTTAAACTAGCCTAGCCCTCCATTGTCTGTCATCTTCAGGTAGCCTTCAGCTATTTCCCACCATTGATTCCATTCCTGGGGCCAGACCCCAGTTCCTCAAGATCCTCCTTAGACTCTTCCTCAAGTCCCTCCTCAAACCCCTCCTCTAGACCACCCCTAGATCCCTCCCACAGTCTTTCTATATACAAGATCCATCTTGCCTCCATGAAGGTGCTAAGATTCAATCTAGCTCAGACTCAGTCTGTCAGATTGTTCTGGCTTGCTTTCAATACAAGCATCACAAATACTTAGGCTGCTAGGTGGTACAGTAAATAGAGCTCCATCTGGCCTTAGACACTTAACCCTTACTAGCCATGTGACCTTGGGCAAATCTCTTAATCCCAATTGCCCACCCTTCCCCCTCCCCAAAAAACCCAAAAGCAAAACAAAAGAAAACAAACCAAACCAAGTATTTAGGCTCCTTAAGAGTCTACCCATGATGGCTAATCTTTAATAAATCTTGTTTTATTTTGCTTTTCTTTAGCTGAGAGAAAGCTTGAGTTGGAATTCATTCATTAGGACACACCCAGCATGTTGCCATTTTGGGGTCTCACATGCCCCTAAAGCCCAAACCTCAACAGTTCTAGGATTATAGACATATACTCTACTATTAGGCCTTTCTAGATAGTATAGTTCATTTGTAAACCTCTGAAATCCCTTAATGAGTAGGGGAAAGGGGGCAGAGGCAGAGGAGATGTTCTTTAAAGGAAGAACATAGTACTAAAGTAACATTTCATTCAATAAGAGTTTTTAGCCTTGAATCCCTAAAGAAGATCTATAGCCAGGGCTGGAGTTTTCTTTGTTCTTGAACTTCATCATCTTACATATATCTACATGGGAATTTTTTTGGTCTGTAGATCTGAACAGATTCTACAAAGGGGTACCCAAACCCTTACATGTCTGCCTGTAGGGCTTCGTTCAAAGTGTGGTTAACAAGTAATGGATGTTTGTCCCCAGGGCTTCTGGTGACATTCGAAGACTTTTGGGCAGGTAAAATTCCAGGGGGCCCAGAAACATATTTTGACGTCTTTTTTCAAGACTATTTCTCTTTACAGCTTAGGATCAAGTACACTATACTCTTCAAATATCCACTATGTTAAAGGGAAGCTAAAACTATAAAATGATCTGAGAGTTCCCTGTCTAATGTTTAAAAAGTTGGAGAGACACAATTTCTGGGTAATTTAATCACTTTATTAATAACATTGTCATGTTTATTAATAAAAAGATGGTCATTTAGTCATCTGTCTTAGAACAAAGACAGTTATGGTGGGGGACTCACACTCATATACCTTTTGGGAGAGGAGAGGTCCTGAGAGTGGCAATCAACTCTGATTGGTTAACAATTAATGAGATAATGAATATTATAATGAGGGGCTGAGCTTATTCAAATGAACCCTGATTATGCCAATTACTTCTAAATTATTCCCAGAATTGGGTAATCTATTCAAAGAATTTATCCCCACCCAAACCTTAGTAGAACACAATGGCTTCCTTACCTGGGTGGGATCTGAACAAGATTGTTAAGAAACTTAGTCCAATCTCATTATCATAATTCCCCTTCAAGAGACTGAAGTTTTAAAATTAGGACTTTAGAAAAAGGAGGGGAAGTTTAAATCTCTCCAAATCATTTGTTATTAATAGTTATTTCTCTCACTTCCTAACAGTGGTCCGTAGTATTTCCATCCAAAGGGCCTTTGACCAAATCTTTTTAGTAATACCATGATGGACTGATTTTAACTGAGCCCTGAGGTTTAGGTCAAAGCCAGTCTGAGTCAGGGTAAATTGGGACTGGACCGGTGGAGTTAACCCAACTTCCTTGCTTTGGTCAATGATGGAGATGAGCAGTCGTGTACAGTAATGGACAAATCATTGTAGTTAGAGCCCAGACTACGGTGCCACTCCTCCCTCAGATACTTGCTAGCCATGTGACTCTGAGGGTTCATCTCTCTATGCCTTTCCCCGCCTCTCTAAGTACAGTGCTTAAACTTGATGGTTTCTGAGGCCCTTCTCAGCTTTAAATCTAAGAACTGACACTACGTACTCTATGTTCTTTTTTTTCTGGTGCATCTCATGGCATCTCCTGGAGAAATTTCCAAATCAGGAAATACATTAATATACAAATAGTAGTTTAATCTTCTATATAACAGTGAAGTAGACTTCTCTTATGCAAAATAAAACTTAATCAGATTTCTTTCTTTTAGCATCACAACTCAGCAATGAAAGCAGCACAGTGTTCCATGGAACTGATGGGAATGGTGTCTAAACATTTCCACTGCATAGAATCTAACACTGTATGCCTATATAGGACAAGAGACCAAGGGAATCCACGCATGGCTCATGACTTGTCCCTTAAGATGTAGAAAAAAAGAAGAAAAGTAAAAAAATGCGAATAGAAAGAAATACATTACATACTTTCAAGGAAAGGCTCATTTCCCCATATATGAATTTTAAGAGTAGGAACAATGAGAGTTGAAGAAAGATTCTCAGGCCCAGACTCACCAGCAGAGTCTTGCGCCAGTTTCCATGGCTCACACTCCCTGGGACTATGGCAGGCTCTGGTGGATTCCCAAGGTTGGTTCTCCCCCTTGCCCACAATCAGTCAGTCACCAAGCATTTATTAAGCCCTCAATGTGTGCCAGGCACAGATGGAGATCGAATCAAAGAGATAATTCAACCAGAGAAATTCTGCACTCTCTATTTAGATACAAACAGAGAACTAGGCCAGGCCCAAAAGAGACTCGTACAACTCAAACAAACAGTAAGAAGCAAATTCCCCGGATGATTTCCAAATGTATCACATCCATACTGCAAATAGATCTTCTCTTCTACCCACTCCTCATTCCCCTGCACCAAAGGGAGCCACCTTGATTGATCAACAGATCACCTGCAAAAATACTGTCCTTTCTATCGGCTCTTTGTTCTTTGGATGGCAATCGGGTGCCCAGGAAAAAGCGTGTTGCAGTTTGGCAGCTTACAGAGACTTTGCTGAGCCAGTGAGGCCTGCTCTTCTCTTCTGCCAGCTGTTTGTACTTACAAGGTAGGTATGGCTCCATGTGCTTCTATTTATGCATCTCCTCCCTCTTGAGCCTTCTCTTCCCTAAAGTACTAACTATGACATTAATGCTGATCTAAAGCCTCTACAATAATATTATATGCTTTGGAATGGCTTCCCTTTGCTTTTACAGATGTAATTGATTTATGGAAGATAGATGGGGAAAGGGAAACAAATCTATAATGAATATAACTTTCAAAATACTCTGCAAAAAATACTAATGGCTTTTTTTCCACAGAAGCCTTCCTCCTTGTACATAAACTGACCCCTCCGAAATAGATGAGCATTCCTGGTTTCGTGAAGAGACATGGAAAAACATGAAGAAGGGACCTTGAAGGTTTCAAGGTTTGTAAAGTGATTGGAATATGTTATTTCACTAGATACTCACAACAGCCCTGGGAGGTAGATGTGATTATTATCCCCAGATGGAGATGGGGAAACTAAAGCTAAGAAAGCCTAATTGGCTTATTAAGAGACATACAGTTGGTAAGTGATTCAAGTTTAGTGTTCAAAATATCACTTAGCTGCCTTATTTGTATACCATGATAGCCAGCCACGTGGGAAAGTGGATGGACAGTAGAACTTAGAGTCAGGAAGAAGTGAGTCCAAATCCTACCTCATAGACCAACTGAGTGACCCTGAACAAGTCACTTAATTTTTGTGCCTCAGTTTCCTCATCTGTAAAATTGGGATAACAATAGTACTTACCTGATAGGGTTATCCTGAGGATCAAGTGAATTAATATATGTAAAGTGTTCTGCAAATCTTTAGCATTATATAAATGCTAGCTATTATAATTATCATTATTATAAATGTATACTCTAGCATCTTTCATACCAGTAGGTTCTGTTCCTGGACTTAATTTTACCAGGGTGATCCCTATAGCAGCAGAACATCTGGGTAGCACAGGGGATAGAGCTCTGAACCTGGAGTCAGGAAGACTCATCTTCCTGGGTTCAAATCTGGTCTCAGACAATTATTAGCTGTGTGACCCTGTGCAAGTCACTTAACCCTGATTGCCTGTTTCCTCATCTATAAAATGAGCTGGAGAAGGAAATAGCAAACCACTCTAGTATCTTTGTTAAGAAAATCCCAAATGGGGTTATGAAGAGTTGGACATGACTGAATAACAAGTGAACAATCCCTATAGTAGATGGTGTATTCTCTCTCCATCATACAGGGAAACAACATTGACCAATAAAGTGTAACCCTTCCTAGTCAGAGGTTTCATTTTGACCTCTGACCTTCTCCAACATTTTTCCTGATCTTACAAATTATTGGTAAGTCCCCAGATTCATGTATGTTTTAGGAACTGCTAAAGATTTATGACCAGCTAGGACTGATAATTAGCACTGATAGCTGATAGATACTGGATTTTGAATAATTCCAATAATTCCAGTTCCAAAGAAGAGTAAATTAGGGAGCTCCTGGGGATTGAGGGAGGCAAGTTAGCCCTAGGACAAGTTGGGAATATTTCTTAGAAAAATATAAAGTCGTAGAATTGTTGGGCTGAAGCTCAGAAGTCATCTAGTCCTGAAGTGTCAAACATGAGCCCACAACACTTCCCAGTGTGTCCTGAACCAGATTAAAATGAAATTGGGAAATATTTAACAACATTTCAAAAAAATCAACAAAACCTAGATGATCCTAATATGTGGTTTTCTGAGTCAACTTTTGTCTTGCAGGGATCCTTTTGTACAAGCTAGCGGCCCTTATTTCTTAAAATAAATTACCCCCCCCCACACACACACACACTTATTTGAGCCAAATCCTCATTAAGAAGGTTGGATTTGTTAGAACATACCATAGAAAGGGCTGAGGAATGTCTGAGGATGCCAGGATCTAGAGTGAGGAGATCTGGATTTAAATCCTGATTACAGTATTTATTATCAGTGTGGCCACGAGTTAGTCACTTGCCAAGCCTTACTTCCCTCATTTATACACACACGCACACACACACACACACACACACACACATATATATATATACATAGCTTTTCAATGTAGTGACCCATATTAATGGAGGATTTTTCACTGCAGGGTTATCTTCCTGAGGCTTTTATTCACTTCCATGTTGAATAGATTTGTCACAAAATTTAGATATGTAGTTGATCCTTGATTATCTTAGCTAATGGAGAGAAACAACAAGACAAATGATGTAATTTGTTGTGGACATCCCAATCTGGGGCATTCTTGTATGCCAGAATGAGCTTATGAATCCTGAAGAAAAAAGAAAATGTGGTGCTGGCATCTTGTTACCTGAATAAGACACAATTTCTCAGCTGCCAATTTCTCTGGCTTTCCCCCACGTCTGGAACGATCTCCTTTCTCATCCTTTGCCCCCATCACCTCCTCGTGGCTTTCTTCAAGTCCCAGTTAAAATCCTACAGTCCCCAGCATGGCTTTCCCAATCCTTCTTAACTCTAGTGTCTCTGTTGATTATTTCCTATTTATATATTTTGTTTCTACATAGCTTGCATGTTGTGTCCCTCACTAGATTGTGAATTCAAGGGCAGGACCTGTCTTTTCCCTTTACCTCCAGGACTTGGCACAGCAACTGGAATAGGTCTCCACAACACATGGCCGAGGGGCCACCAAAGGATTTCAGGTGGCCCAAGAAAAATGTAGCTTGTCACTATTCACTGGATCCTGTTTGTCACGTGACCCCACAGTAGCCAATCATCATCAGTCTGTCTCTAGTCTAACCCAATCGCCCCTGGAGAAGTTTACATGTTGTACAGGTCTGGCCTAGAACACAGTAAGTATTGGCTAAATGTTTACTGACTGACTGAGACTGTGGTCAAGTAAAACCCAGAGGAATGCAAAGATAACCAATGGAGAATACTGACTGGGTGTCACACCCACCTTGCAATTTGGAACAATGATGATGGATGATTGACAAAGAGGAAACAGCTTTCTCCTCATCAACTCAATAGAAGTTATGTTCTTAGAGAGATGTTCTTAAACTCTTAAAATCCCAAGTACTTAAAGTTTTTTGAAAGATTATACAAAATGTTACCAGCATTAAAGTAATTTGTGTTCAGACAATTGAGGATTAAGTGATAAGAACATTTTTCAACATCTGATCTTTCAACTGAGTTCAAAGATGAGACACAAAAACAAAAGAAATGGTTTAGATGGTTCTCTTTCCTCTGTTTACGCTTTATCTATAATGAGGTTGTTTTTACTTAAAATTATCAGAAAGTTACTGTTTAAATGCAACTCCCCTGTGGGTCTTGGAAGTTAATGTGATGAACTCTGAAAAAATAAAAAAAAGAAAACTTTAATAAGAGTTTATCCAAGTAGTGTAATGGAAAAGAGGACTAAATTTGGAATTGAGAGATGGGGTTCAAATGCTCACTTTGACAGTAATGGGCTTCCTCCTCTTCATGTTACAGTCAGAGAAGTCTATTAAAAAAAATTAAGAAAGGTATAGGTTAACTAGGAAGTTCATAGGATCATAGGCTTTTAGCCAGAATGGACATTGGAGAGAAAACATTCATGCATCATTTTTACATAAGCGGAAACTGAGAAGTAGAGAAGTTATGGCACCTGCCCCATGTTAAGCACAGGTAGTAAGTGATAGAGTTGGCATCTGAACCCAGGTCATTTGACTCTAAATCCAATGTACTTTCTTATTGCATAAGTAATCATAAGATTTAAAGTTCAAAAGGGATCTTGAATATCACAGGATTATAGATCTAGGTCTAGAAAAACCCTTAGAGGAAATCGTACAACCCATTCATTTTGCAGGTAAGGAAACTGAGGCATATAGAAGTTAAGTCAAGTCAACAAGCATTTATTAAGCATCTACTATATGCTAAGAACTGAGGATACAAAGAAAGGGACACACACACACAAATACACCTGATTTCAAGATCAGTTTATAAGTGACTTTCCTGTGGTGCAGAGTGCAAAATCGTGGAGGTCACATAGGTTGACATTTGGATAGCTGGAATTTGAACCGAGGTCCTCTGACTTATCCAATTCCCTAATCTTTTGTATAAGAGAAAAAGAAGAGATGATTTGTCATTCATTCCAAAAGCATTAACACTTAGATATCTATATCTAATATATGTCTAATATATACATATATCTAACTAATAAATATAACCTGCTATATGCCAGGCACTGCCCCAGGTGCTAGGGATTCAAAGGCAAAAACAAAACCAGAAGCAAACACTGTGCTCAGGGAAGGGAGGGGGGAGCAGGATAGAGGGGGAAGACAACGTGTATACAGATTACTGTGTTTCCCCGATAATAAGACCTATCCGGAAAATAAGTCCTCCCCTTACTGTGTAAGATTCCTCTAAAATAAGCCCTCCCCCGAAAATAAGCCCTATTGAGATTGCTACTGTAGTGAAGGTGATCCCCTGCGCTACACGCTACATTATGGTACCCTCTGTATGCACCGTTCCCCCCCCCCCCATGAAACGCACTCCGCGCTCCGAGCTGCATCCAATCAGAGCTGCAGCAGTGAGCGCGTCATCCTGTTCTTCCCCAGTGATTTGCTTGCTGGCGTCATTGAGAGCAGTGCCACGGAGGAGAGCTGAGGCAGGACAACATAAAAACCCGGTATGTAAGCGGGAGTGAGGGGGCATGATGGAGGATAAAAAGGGCATGATGGAGGAAAAAAGAAGAACTCAGGGGACATGATGGAGTGAAAAGAAGGACTGATGGTCATAATTTTATTATTCTGTCTGTTTTGACCCCCAGACATGAGTACAAAAAGGAAGAGCTATACTGTTGAGTATAAGAAAACAATTGTAGAGGAGTCACATGGCAAGAATCTTGCAGTTTTCTGTAAAGAAAAACTTTTGGATCTTCGAATGGTCAGAAAATGGAGAGCAGATTATAATAACCTCAATCAACAGGTGGATGAGGGAAAAGGGAAAAAGGGCAGGTCTGGATCAGGTTGGCAGCCCTTATATCCTGACTTGGAGATCCTCATTGGTGAATGGATTGCTGACAGGAGAGCAAAGGCCTTGGTTGTGCGCAGGGCTGATATTCAAGCATTTGCCCTTTCAATGGCACCAGAGTTTGAAATGGTCTCAGAAGGATTCAAAGCATCACAACACTGGTTGGACGGTTTCCTTCAACGGTATGAACTGTCCCTAAGAAGGTCAACAACACTGTTTACGTAAGCTGGAAGATGCTGAAGTTATTAAAAGTGCACTTGCATTCAAGTCCTTTATTGATAGGATCGACATTTCCAAGTACCAAACCTGCAATATGATTGCTATGGATGAAACTGCAGTGTTTATGGGACAAGGATCTCAAACAACAATTCATCACAGGAGTGCAACGTCAATCTACATTCCCACCACTGGCTATGAAAGTGCACGGGTCACCTGTGTTTTGGCAATTCGTTTGGATGGAAAGAAAGCCACACCTCTAATCATCAGTAAGGGCAAGAAAGATAAGATTGAACATGTATCTGGCATTTACGTTCTTGAAACCGAAAAAGCCTGGTGTACACAAGCCGTTATAAGAAAGTGGGTTGATTTAATGCTGCCACTTGTTATGCGAGGTAACCAAAGAGGTCTGATAGTCTGGGATTCAGCCAGCACTCACCACGCTAAAGAAATGAAGAACTTCCTTGCAGAGAGAAGAATAGATCAAGTAATGATTCCTGCAGGAATGACTGCCTATCTCCAGACCCTTGATATTGCAACAAACAAGCCATTCAAGGACCATTTGGGCATGGAAGTCAATGACTACATTGAAAATAGAATGGAAAGAAATCAGCATGGAAACTTTGTGAAGCCCTGTCTGCAAGAAGTTGTGACTTGGGTGAAGAAGTCAATGGGATAAAATTACTGACAGCTGTGTCGCCAAGGCACTACGAGCAGGTTACCTGGACAAGACATATTCATTTAAAGAGAGCTATATTGCTGGACATGACAGATTGGGTCCACTTCTTCTGAAGGCAATGGAGGCGCAAGACATCCAGGATGGAATTCAGGGTATGGACACTTATGACGATGTTGTTGAAGAAGATGACATGATCATTATTGAATAAAGGTACATTTTTTTTGTTCACATTTACCTGTTTATTAAAATTGCTGTCAATGTTCATTAAAATAAGCCCTCCCCTGAAAATAAGCCCTCTGGTGTTTTTCTGTCCAAAAAAATTTAATAAGACAGTGTCTTATTATCGGGGAAACACGGTATATACAAAGTGGGGAGGGTTGCTGTCTAAAAAACAAGGTGATCTAGAAGACTGCTTGAGGACGGAGACACTTGGACTGAGCTCTGGAGGAAGCCAGGGCAGAATATTCCTCTCAGTAGAGATAGCCTTTGCAAAGCCATGGAGATGGTGATGAAATATCCTTTATGAGGAATGACAGAGGTCAGGTTGGCTGGAACTCAAAGCATTCTAAGGTGAGAAATATGCAATAAATTTGGAAAGCTAAGCTGAATCCAGATGGTGGAGGAAGTCATATGCTAAAAGAATTTGCATTCTATTTTAGGAGCAATAGGACTTAAATTCCTAACCTAGGATCTGTGAATTTAAATTAAAAAAAAAAAACACTTTAATGATTATATCTTGATATATTTAGTTTCTTTTGCAGTCCTCTGCATATGATCGTATGTCTTTACAAACATAATTCAGAGAAGGAGTGCACTGGCTTCACCACACTGCCAAAGAGATCCATCCATGCAAAAAGGTCTAAGAACCCCTCATCTAAGGTCAAAAGTTAGCATCTGAATTGGGATGGGAATCTGGATCTCCTGACTTGAAATTCAGTGATCATGCTGCCTCAGGGCTTTAAAGCATTTAGGGGGAAGAATCTTGTCCTTCCCTATTTTTTTCAAATATTTCCTTGCATGTATATACATGCATACATACATACATATATATATATATATATATATATATATATATATATATATATATATA
>NW_027187419.1:92824796-92859307 GCF_028583685.1 Petaurus breviceps papuanus
TATATATATATATATATATATATATATATATATATATATATATATATCTTTTGTAACTATCAGTACCTTAACTCTGATAATGTAGGAAGGTCACTTACTTGTCTAGGATATGCTGAGGCTACAGATGTTTACTATTTATCAACATTTCTTGTCATTGTGCAGAACTTGCCCCTAATTACTGGTCACACACCACAGATCAAATTCCATTTTAATATTTATGACAGCTGCTTGTTGGAGAATAGAGAATGACTGTGCTTGAAGCTTGGGAATGTGTTACCTAGGAACCACAGAAGGACTTTGATATTGTAGAAATGTTCCACTCATCCAGGGAATTCTAGGTTGATTTCTATAGTTAATGCCTTTGGCAAGTGCCTTTCAGTGGTAGTATTTGATGGAAAATAGTCTTATAATCAGCTTGGACTCCATATCCTGTAACTAAGCATGACAGACAAAACTGTATTTCAAAATGGATAAATTACCATGTGTCAGGTACTGATATTTCTCTTGCCTTCAAGCTTAGAGTATTAAATAATCAGAAAATCATTTAATTCTTGTAGTATTAAATAATAAGAAAAATACAATTTTAATGAATAAATGAAAACAATGTGTTGAATGGATGTGGTTTTGAGTTTTGTTTCCTTCAGTTAAACCCAAGTTGTTTTTCCGGTATGCAGTCCTTACTAAATGTTAAAACCTGGAACTGATTCCCTCAAAATAAAGAGTTTCATGGCTTACTCAAATATTTATATCCCCAAATATCAACATCTCTGCCTGGAAATTCCCATTTCTGTAGCATGCTTTTGTACTCTGGCCAACATTGTCATCACCCTCCCAACTCCCACTGGAACCTTAGGACTTCACCCCATGTTGGAATCTAATAGATAAGCCAAATTATCATCTCCCCTAGACCAGCCACCATACTTTCCTCTCCCAACCCTTTTCAGATTCTCTTTGTGTTGCCTTCTCCCATTGGAACAGAAACTTCTTGAGGGCAGGTATTTGTATCCTCAATGATTAGCATGGTGCCCTATACATAGTAAGTACTTAATAAAAGCTTTATCAAATATTCAGGTTAATATATAACTGTTCCTTCTTGTGAAAGGCTGGGAAACCTTACATCTGGGATACTCTGGGCTCAATATTTCCATGAAAGCGATCTGGACCTATGATTTTGTAAGTGTTGGTAACTACTGAGACACAAACTTCCTCTACCATGAATATATACACCTGCAGATTTTCTGCAATTTATGGTCTCAGAGAATTGCCTGGGGCCACTGAGAGGTTAAATGTTACACAGCGTCACACACTTGGTCCACAATGCCACAAGCCTCTGAGGAAGGTGGGTAAAATAACCTTTTATCCTCTGAGAACCAAGTGAAAAATGAACATAGAATTTTTTTTTTCAAATAACTTCTCTACCTATTAGTATTTGTAAGAGATCATTTTCTACCTCAGGTTTTAGGATTATACCATAGTAACAATAATAATAATAATAGCTAACATTTAAATAGTGCTTACCATGTACCAGACACTGTACTAAGCACTTTATATATATATTATCTCATCTTATCATACCATCATAGATTTAAATTGAAAGGAACCTTGCTATAAGAAATGATAAGCTCCATGATCTCAGAAAAATATGGATAGACTTGCATAAAATAATGGAGAGTGAAATGAGCAGAACCAAGAGAACATCGTATGTTGTTTTAACAACAACTTTGAGCGACTTAAGTCATTTTGACTATTGACATATTGACTATACACAAATAAACTACAAAGGACAAATGAAAGAAATTACTGATAAATAGAAATATGTAAAGATTGATTTTATGTGTGTATCTATTTGTTTCTAATGGTAGCCATCTGGGAGGGGGGGAGGGATGAAAAAGAAAAAAAGTTACATAACTTTGTTATATATTTAAAAAGAATAGCAAGTTGGGGCAGCTAGGTGGAGCAGTGAATAGAGCACCGGCCCTGGAGTCAGGAGAACCTGAGTTCAAATCCAGCCTCAGATACTTAACACAAAACTAGTGGTATGACCTTGGGCAAGTCACTTAACCCCAGTTGCCCTACCTTCCCTCTCCAAAAAAGCAAAAAAAAAAAAAATAGCAAGTTATACGTAATAGATTTACAGTTTCATGTATAATCATCTTTTTATTCTATCATGTTATAGAAATGTTTGCTTTTTTCCTTAAGTTCAGAATAAAATAAAATTTTTTCTAAAAAAAAAATAAAGAGGTCATCTATCTTTAGAGGTCATCTATTCAAACCTCCTCATTTGACAGATGAAGAAACTAAAGCCCAGAAAGGTTAAGTGACTCTCTCTCTCTTAGTCCCTGTCTGTCTATCTCTCTCTCTGTATATAACCACATATGTATATACATATACACACATATGTATGCATACACATATGTATATACATGAACAAAATTAAGAAAGAGCACAGAGGTGAGTGGGTTAAAGGACTGTTTTAGGAATGACATAAACTAGCTTTGCTATAATGTAAGATTTATGTGAGCAAGTAAAAAGAGGTAAATCTGGAAAAGCAGGTGAAAGCCGATTAGGAAAGACCTTGAATTATAGACTTAGGAATCTGGACTTTTTTCCTGGAGGCCATGTGAAGTCATTGAAGACTTTTGAATAGAATGTTTTAAGAAGATTAATTTAGTGATTTTTGGATAGGGGCAAGGAGAGACTAGGAGAAAGAAGAATAATTAGGAGGCTATTACCATACTTTAGGTTAGAGGCAATAAGAGCTGGGACCAAGATGGTAGAAAAGAAAAAAAGGCCTATGGGAAAAACTGAGAAAGGAAAATGAATAAGATCTTTCAAGTGGATATGGGAAGAGATATTAGCTAAAGATGACTCCAGGTTTTGTGGGGTGCTTGTTAATGCCAATGTGGGTGGGGGGAGGGTAAAGTGTAGGAAGCTGAAAAAGTCTAGTTTGGGAGGGAATGTGGTGAGTTAGACTTAGGGACTTTGCTTTTGAAATGCCAGCCAGAGATATGGGCAGAAATGTCCAGGAAGAAGTTGAAAACATAGGATGAGAATACCATGCAGCTAGGTGGTATAGGCCTGGAGTTAGAAAGACCTGAGTTTAAATTCAGCCTCAGACACTTACTAGTTATGACCCTAGGCAAGTCACTTAACCTCAGTTTGCCTCTGTTTCCTCATCAGTAAAATGGGAATAATAATAGTACCTACTTCTCAGGGTTGTTATGAGGATCAAATGAGATAATATTTGAAAAGCACTTAGCACAGTGTCTGGTATATAGTGAGTGCTATAGAAATATTATTATTATTATTATTACTGATGGAAAGGTCAGAGCTAGAGAAATAGATTCAGGATTATCTGCTTACTGATAATAATTGAAGTCAAGGGAATAGATGAAATTACCAAGAGAGGGAGTAAAGAAAAAGAGGAAGGGTAAGAACATAAATTTGAGAAGGTTCATATTTAGCAGATAGAAAAAGGAAAAAGAGGGGCGGCCAGGTAGCACAGTGAGTAAGAGAACTGGCCCCAGTGTCTGGATGACCTGGGGACCGAATCCAGGCTCAGACACTTAGCACCCACCCAGAACCACCTGACCGTGTAACCTTGAGCAAGTTACCAATTGCTTTAAAAAAAAAAATTAAAAGAAAAAGGAAAAGGAAAAGGAACTAGTGAAGGGGACAGATGGCAAATCACTAGAGTTCAGTCTCTCAGAAGTCAAAAGAAAAGAGAGTAGTAAGAGGTAGAAACAATTTCAGATTTAACAGAAAAGTAAAGGAAGATTAAAAACCAAAAATCCCAAATTCCTTTTCCAAGTAGGAGATGAACAGACACCTTCTGAGGTAGCGAATATAGAGATCAAATTTAAGAGAAATTAAAGAACAAATGAATAAAAAAGCACTTAAAGGTTTTCTTTATGCCAAGGATCATGTTGTATACTGGGAATGTAAATAAACAAGTTAATGTGGTCCTAATCCTCCAGTAGTTTATATTTTGAAAGAGGCATCTACACACATACAGGATTTATGGCTAGGAGGGCACTACTGGGGAGTAAATTGACACATTCCATTGAGGAATAGTTACTGATTTGACTAAATCATGGTTTGTAAATCCAGAACTAGAAAGAAGGGAGATGGAAAGGGTTGGCACCCAGTGGAAGAGTTTTCTTTAGAAGAGAGAGTAAACTAGACGTATGACCTTGGGCAAGTGCCTTAACCCCAATTGCCCTACACTCCCCCCTCCAAAAACGAAAAAAAGAGAGAGTAATGTAAAACATGACTAGTTATTTCCTAAAGCAGTATAATGAGAGACACAGTCACCATTCAGGAAAGTAGGATCCCAGGGTACAGTTGAGGGGTGTGCTGGAGACAGTTCATGCCTTTTTGGGAGTGTCTATTTTTTCAATTTTCATTGCGAACTTTTAAACCTAGGAAATTAGCTACTCATCAGAGCTTGATTTATAATTTTATTGATTGGCTAGACTTAACATGATGCAAAAATTGTTGATAATACAGATTAAACATAAAAGTATGTTTTATATACTTTTTTTTCTCTTTTGGAGAGCCAGTTATTAAACATCTCCCAGTGTATCTCTAGTCAAGTTGCTCCTGGGCATGTTCCTGGAAGTATTTGGGGCAGAGCATGTAATGGAGGTAACCAGAGAGGAAAGATAGTGAGAAAGGAAAGAGTGAACACAGAGAAATTATTCAACAAATTATATTATTAAAGACATTAAAAAAATTAAGGTAATTAAATGATTCAGCAAGGTAAAGTGGATGATTTTTTTTTCAAAATACAGGAAACTTTTGCATATTTGTAGGAAAAAGGGAAGAAGTAGAGGGTTAAAGATGCCCGAGATAAGAGAGATGATTAGGCCCCAGATCCTGAAGGAGAGGAAAATACAAACATACACATAGAAGATCTAAGCTCTGGGATAAGGTAAGACATATTTTCCTCTAAGAGAAAAAGAAGAAAGAGGTAGAAGAAAGAGAAATGTGTAAAGATGGTGGGTGAAAAGGGAAAGTGAAGGAGTTCGTCCTAGATTTTCCCAGTGAAGTGGATCAGTTCTACTAAAAAGGAAGGGCCTGAGTATGAGAGTGTAGATAGAAAAGATTGGAAATAACTAGTTTTCAATTCCAAACTAGGGCTTTAGATAATTTTGCTCAGTTATGGGGACTGTGACTTAGGAAGGATATTGACAGATTGATGTATATATACAACAGGATGTCCAGGAGACTAAGAAAGCTAGTTATATGGGAATGCCAGGATCAGTGGAAGGAACTAGGAATATTTCATCTGAAGAATCAGTCAGAAAGCATTAACATTTTTTTTTTAGAATTTATTTATTTATAGCTTTCAACATTCATTTCCACAAGATTTTGAGTTCCAAATTTTCTCCCCATCTCTCCCCAACCGCCACCCCAAGATGGTAAGCATACGGATTACTCCTTCCCCCAGTCTGCCCTCTCATATATCACCCCCCATCTTTCCCCTTACCCTCTTCCCCCTTACCAGAAAGCATTTATTAAGTACTTATTATGTGCCTAAGGGCTTGGAATACAGAGAAAGACAAAAATATTCTTAAATGCTCTCAAAGCATTATTATTCTGATGGGAAGATATCATGCAAATAATTGCATAGAAGTCTATTCTGCAATGATGTACTGATAAATTTTTAGCAACCAGATTTTAAAAAAAATTGTACTAATGACAATTTTAAGTTTAATCTGTATTAGTAATATTTCTTCATTACTTTATAAAGATTAGGCAATTAACAAAATAAATCAAGTCCTGATTTGCCAATTTCTGAGGTATAAATGCTTACACTGAAAATTTAACACTAAGTTTTCCTGAACACATTTCTACATGTATAGTACAAATGGAAGATAAAATTTCTGAGGAAGACATTGGATGGGTTTGGGTGGGATCAATCAGTAGGAAAGACCTGAATAAAGTGGTATTTGGGCTAAGTCTTGAAGGAAGCCAGGGAAGCCAGAAGGTGAGGATGTGAGGGGGAAGCGCTTTCCAGGTATAGTCAGGAGATGGAGTGTCATATGTAAGGCAGCACAAAGCTCAGGGTTGCTGGATTGTTCTTGTTTATCCTTCATTTTTGGACCAATGACCTCACAGGTGATATTTTGACTTGAGAGTAAATTGGATTTAAATGAAGCAGAGTTGCACAAAGTCATCAGTCTCACTCTCTCTTCCAGTCACTGAAGACCAGTGGCAAGACAAAAGTCAAGATGACTGGCAATGGCCCAGGATACAGAGTATGACCTTTGCATCTTTGATGTTTGACCAAGCTCTAAGTATTCCATATTGCCGGCTTCAGCTTCCTTCATGGCCATTGGAACAAATTATTATCATTTGTCCATTCCACCAGCTACCTAACTCATTGACAGGGTTTGAGGCCTGTTGGTAACCCTCTGCTAAAATTGATTATCTGAAATAAAAAGGAAACTGAAGACAAAATTACTGAGCCATCTATGATATAATCTGCAAAGGTAACATTTGCATATCAAACCAGGTCACATGACTCCTCAGAGATCAGAGACAAGGAATGATTTACAGAGATGATTTTTATAACAATAAAGAGGAATTGGAAAAAAATCAATTGGACAGGGCACATCACTTGACTAGTTAGTTTCTCTCAGATTTTCTTAATACTATGCAAGACATCCTTTCCTCCAGGTGATATTTTCAATAACCAGAAAGTATACTGGGAAAGAGGAACTTGTGGTCAGTAGTTAGCAGTCACTCCCCCCCCCCCCATCTTCCTTAGTAGGGTCCATTAGTCTCTAGCTAAAGAAAAAGAAAAGGGGCCTTAACCTCTGGCTAATCTTTCTCCAGCTGTCCGAAAGGGGAACTTGGTCCCTGGTCACCCCCACTTTCTACTTAGCCTTTGGTTAACCCAAGAAAGGGGAATTTAACCTTTTGAAAAACCTTATAATATTATGAGTATTTTATTCTTCTAAATTATCTGCTGCTAAATTACACAGTCTTCTCAATCTAAGTATTTACTTAATCTGTATTAGTCTGGCTGGCTTAGCTCTTAGAGTTAGTTCTTTCTAGAGAAGAGAGCCTGGCTCTTTTTGGGTAGTCCCGCTTGCCAAAATGAAGTTCAATCCATTTGTGACCTCAGACCAAAGCAAGAACCACAAGGGACATTTCAGTTCACCCTCCACATCTGGTGCAAGATCATGTTGTCCCTGCTTTCCAAGGAGCTGGGGCAGAAATATATTTATCTGCTCCTTGCCCATCTGAAAGGACAACAAAGTCCAGGTGGTTCAAGGACACTACAAAGGTCATCAAATCAGCAAGGTAGTCCAGGTTTACAGAAAGAAATATATTATCTACATTGAGTGTGTGCAATGTGAAAAAGCTAATGGCACCACTGTCCATGTGGGAATTCATCCTAGGTAGTTATCACCAAACTAAAACTGGAAAAAAATTGCAAAAAGATTCTTGAGTGTAAAGTTAAATCCTGACAAGTTGGGAAGGAGAAGGGCAAATATAAAGAAGAAACCACTGAAAGGATGTAAGAATAAAATGGTCTGCTGTATAGCTGTAATTAAAAATGAAAATTTTTTTAAAAGGGAGCCTAGTCCTATAATCAAACTAAAAATAAATCAAAGTAATCAACAAAAGCTGATTTTTTTTCACCTCAACATGGTTTAGCCCCTCTGTCAAAACAGGGTGTGGCTATTGCATGTACTACAGCTTCTTGGAGCCACAAGTGAGGGTTAAATGACAAGTAGATACCAAATATGGAGGAGCATGCCAGAAAAGGGCCCAGCAGGGCATCACAAACAGAGGTGTTAGTTCTTCCTGAACACCTGGATCATAAAGAACCTTGAAGGGGAATAAAGTATAAGAGGACTGAAAAAGTAAGAAGGGATCAGATTGTGTATCACTTTAAAAGCCTAACAAGACATTTTATATTTGATCCTGGAAGTAATAGGGAGCCACTGGAGTTGACTGAGTATGGAGATCATATGGTTAGACCTGTACTTTAGGAAAACATATTAGGTAGCTGAATGGAAGGTGGAGTGAAATGAGAGGCTTAAGGCAAGAATATACAGTTCAAGATGTCTGTAAGGCACCGGAAGAATGGACCTCAAGAGAGAGGTCAGGACTAGATATTGAGATATGGAAAACATTTACAATTGAGCCTATTGAACCTATGGTTGCTGATGAGACTACTAAGTGATGTAGTATAGAGAAAGAGAAGGTCCAGGGGAAACACTTGAGGTATACATCAAAGACAAGAAGAAGTGAAAGTAAAGGACGCCTGTCTTCAGGTATTTGAGTGACTGTTGTATGGATGTCACAGAGAAGCAAATTTCAAATCAATATGGAAAATAGCATTTAGTGCTTTTTCTTTTTAGTGGAATGGGGCTCCTCATTCTGGTGATCTGTAAGTACAGTTTGGACAATGGCTTGTTAGAGTTATTATAGAGGAGAATCCTGTTCAGGTAAGGGTTTAATGTCCAGTTTTCTTTTCTTTTTAATTTATGTAATAAAATAAGCATTTCCATAACATAATGTAGTTAAAAGATAATTGCACATAAAACTGTAAATCTATTATGTACAATTTGCTATTCCTATTAAATATATAATAAGGTTGTGAGTGATGTAATTTTTTCCCTTTTTCTCCCCCTCCCACCCTAGAGATGGCTACCATTAGACACAAATTATGTGTGTATGTATAAGTGTGTACAAAATAATTCTGTACATAAATTCTATTTATCGGTTCTTTCTTTGGATGCAGATAGAATCTTCCTTATATGTCCTTTGTAGTTAATTTCGGTATTTGTCAAAATAGTCAAAATGACTTGGTTACCCAAAGTTGTTCTTAAAACAAAATTGCTGTTACTATAGAGGTTCTCTTGGTTCTGATATTTTGTTCTTCATTATTTCATGCAAGTCTATCCATGTTTTTCTAAGATCATGGAGCTCATCATTTCTTATAGAATAACAGTATTCCAACATGACTATACACCAAAACTTGTTCAGCCATTCGCCAGTTGGTGGGCATCCCTACAATTTCTAGTTCTTTGCCACCACAAAGAGAGCTGCTGTAAATATTTTAGAATGCAGAGGTTCTTTCTCTTTTTCCCTAATTATATGTGTCCAGTTTTCTTATGCTTTATTCCCCTTCATGTGCTTTAGGACCCAAGAGCACGTTTCCATGCTATTTCTCACATGTCACATTTTGTTTCTCTATCTTATACCTTTTCACTAGAACCATCCATGCCTGGAAAGCTTTCCCTCTTCACCTCCACCTCCCAGCTTCCCTGGATTCTTTTGAGACTCAGCTCAATTCCCATCTTCTGCAGGTGAGCTCCTGGAGGGCGGGGTCTGAGTTTGCTTCACTTTGTATCTCTAGAGCTTAGCATGGTGCTTGGGGACACATGATTGGATGATGAGCGGCACTGAGCACTCACCTGAAGTTAGCATGGATTTGGAGCATACCACATCAACATGATTAGGTGACTTACTTCAGCAATGTTCCTAAATCCATGAGCAGGAATAGAGAATAAGTAAAGTTGTTTTTGCAATGGATGAGATCAAATACTATCTTTCCAACTTAGTTGTTAAGAAACATCTTTGGTTCCAAAGATATGAATAGGAGAGGTGTATGAGAGAGCCTTTGTTACTTTCCCCCCAAATTAAATGCTTCTTTCAAAATTCAGTGTTGTTCAGAAAGAGTTTTCTGGTTCTCTGTGTTAGTACCTCCCATATTCTAGGTCAAGTTAGTGCCAACAGGCTGGAACAAGGAGCTGCCCCATCAGAGCAGTGACATCTTTTGTTTCATGCTTCAAACCTTCTTAAAGACCATGGGACACAATGTACACAGCTTGGTATTCGATTCATGTACTATGTGTAGGCCAAGGTCACTTTGAACAAGCATGTGGACTACAGGCAGGAAATAATCCTCTAAACACAATGCACATTTGAAAGAGTAATATTGTACATAAATGGGAGAGTTTATGAATAAATGGGTATCTCTCAGTGGAGACCTGCTAACAGAAGATTCTATTTAAGCCCAAACGACAAAACAGGCAGCAGGAATACCATTCTCCTGTCGATGACAGAGTTGCAAGGAAAACATTTCCTGACTGATAGTTTTATTTCTGCTTTTGTAAGAGCAAATAATGTCAGTGCTGTATATATCTGAAACAGCATGCACTATCAGTGACATAGAAAAGTGTCAAAAATCTGTTCTTTCACACTATATTTTCTTCTAATGTAAAGATGTATTTCCCACTCAGTTATTAATGTGACACCACAGTTGATGGGATGGGTGCAGGATGTTAGGAATGACAAATCATTGTGTACACATTAACTTCTGAACTTGGTCTCTAAGCTCCTTGAGGAAGATGGATTGTTTACTTTTTCTTTGTACCTTACTCAAATGCCTACTGCAATGTCCTGTACTGTGTGCACCAATGTCAATATTTGCAATGGGAAAGACTGGGATTTGATTTGTGGATTTTTTCCCAGTCAAATTTCCTCCAAATACTTAGGATCAGAGAGCCTATGCCAATCCATAGTTTCTTTAATCAATCAATGGACATCAATTAAATGTCTACTATGTGCTAGGTACTATGCTAAGTAATAAGGATGTAAAAAGAGACAAAAGACAGTGCCTGCCCTCAAGGTGTTTACAATCTAATGGGGGAGACAATATACAAAGCAAACTATATGCAGGATAAATAGGAGTAATTAACAGAGGAAAGGCACTGGAATTAGGAGGGGGTTGGGCAAGACTTCCTGGAGAAAATGGGATTTCAGTTGGCCCTTAAAGGACATCAAAGGGGTCAGCAGTCAGAGTTGGAGGAGGGAGAGCATTTCAGGCATGGAGGACAGTCACAGAATATGCCTCGAGCTGAGAACTGAAGTGTCTTGTTCTTGGAACAGTCTCAAGGCCAATGTCACTGGACCAAAGAGTACATGTCGAGGAGCAAGGTGTAAGAACATTGGAAAGGTGGGAAGGGGATAGGTTATGAAAGGGTTTGAAGGCCAAACAGAGCATTTTGTTATTTGCTCCTAGAAGTGATAGGAAGCCACTAGAGTTTATTGAATAGGGTAGAGACATAGTTGGAACTGTGTTTTAGAAAGATCACTTTAGTAGGTGATGGAGAATACATTGGAGTGGGGAGAGACTTGAAGCAGGCAGAAATATCAGTAGGGTGTGTGGTGATGAAGTCTACTAGAGTGGTGGCAGTGTCAGAGGAGAGAAGGGTGTGTATTTAAGAGATTTTGCAAAGGTGACATAGGTCTTGTCAATAGCTTGGATACGAGGGGTGAGACACAGTAAGGGATCAAGGATAACTCCTTGGTTTCAAGCCTGAAGGACAGGGAGGATGATGCTGTCATCTACAGGTATAGGGAAAGTAGAATAGGGGAAGAGAGATAGGGAGAAATATAGTAAATTCCATTTTGTACATATTGCATTTAAGATATTTAGTGGACATCCAGTTTGGGATGTCAGAAAGGTGATTGGAAATTTGAGATTGGAGGTCACTAGAGAGATTAGAAGATGGATAGATTCGAGAATCATTAGCACAGAGATGGGAGCTGATAAGATCACCAAGTGAAGTAGCATAGAGGGAGAAGAGAAGAGGACCCAGGACAGAACCTTGAGGGATATCTAGAGTTAGAGGGCATGACCTGGAAGAGAGTCTAGAAATAGAGACAGGGAAGGAATGATTAAATAGGTAGAAGGACAACCAGGAGGGAATGATGACCTGGAAACCTAGAGAGAAGATAATATCAAGGGGGAGAGGGTGATCATTAGTGTCAAAGGCTGTGGAGAAGTGAAGGAGAATGAGAAATGAGATAAGGCCATTGAATTTGGCAACTAAGAGGTCATTACAGTTTTGGTGGAATGATAAGGTTAGAAGTCAGATTTAAGGGGTTGAGGAGAGTGAGAGAAAAGAAAGTAGAGGCTTAAGTTGTAATTGGTCTTTTCAAGGAATTTAGCTACAAAGGGCAGAAGAAAGATAGGATGATAGCAGAGATAGAAGGATCAAGTGAGGGTTATTTCAGGATAAGGGAGACATGCATATTTGTAGGCAGTAGGAAATGAGCCAGTAGACAGGAGGAGATTGAAAATAAGTGATGGAGTGGAGATGGCAGAGGGGGCAAATGTTGGAGGAGATGAGATGGAATGGGATAATGGGATCACTTGAACAAATTAAGGGGTCATCCTTGGTAAAAAGTAAGAATGCTTCATCATGTGAGACTGGAGTGAAAGGGTAGAAAGTGGATAATGGCATATGAGTGAAAGGAGATGAGGAAGAGGGAGTTCAGTAAATAGCTTCATTTTTTTCCCTGTAAAATATAAGACAAAATTCTCAGCTGAGAGAGTGGGGGGCAAGGGGAACCATGGGAAATTTGAAGAGGGATGAAAAGATTTGGAAGAGCCCTTGTGAGAGTGAGATAGTGTGTTCATAAGGAATGTATAGTAGGATTGCTTAGCATCAGTAAAGGCCCAATTGAAGTTACACAACATAAATGTATAGAGGACCCAGTCAGAATGGTTGCGTGATTTTTTTCTAACTTTTTTCAGATGCATGTGTATAGGAGTGAAGGGGATGAATGGTGTGAGTGATCCAAGGCTGAGGCTTGGTTAGATGTCATCAGTCATATCAAGGGATTCAAGAGAGAAGGACAGTGTAGAGTTGAATTAATTCACCTATGAGTCAAGATGGGGAGAAGAGGAGAGAGGGACTAATGCAGGGGAGATGGGCTTGGAAAAGAATTAAGGGATCAAGGAATTGGAGATCATAGTACAGATAAAGAATAGATGGAGAATGAAAAGCTAATACATTTTGGTCAGATAAAGGAATTTCAAAATTCTTTAACATGGAAGTGGTACATTTGTAGATGATTACATGATCAAGGATATCTTTGTATGTGGCTGAGGGTGAATGAAGAAGTAGTTCAAGGGAGGTAAGTAGGTTGAGGAACTGAATGATTAGGGTATTTGAGGGAGAATGAATATGTATGTTGAAGTCCCCTAGTATGAGTGTAAGAGTTAAGAAGGAAAAAAATTGTCAGTCAAGCATTGAACTCAATGTGAAGAAAGAGAAGTCACTTGGGGGAAGGAGGTGTGTGTCTATAGATGACAGATACCAGGATTTTGATTAGGTGGTAGATATAAATATCATGAACCTCAAAGGGAGAGGCTACTGGGTGATGGAGGAGGAGGGAAGCCTGGAAGTGGCAATGGGGAAAAAGGAGTATTCCAATTCCCTCACCTTGACCAGAAAGCAGAGGTAAATGAGTAAAGGTGCAACCAGGACTAAAAAGAGTGGCTAGGGAGGCTGTGTTATCAGGGGTGAGTCAGGTTTCAGTAAAACCTATTTTAAAACATTTTTAAAATTTAAGGTTGTACAATAAAAAAAACTTTTCTTTTATCTTATAAGGTCACAGAGTGGATATATAATAATTAAAATAATTAAATAATTAAGTTATTTCAGGCAATTTGTAGCAATTGTAAAAATGTTAAAAGATTGGTTGAAAAAATATTGCGAAATATTAGTATCCTAACTGGAATATCTGAAAAAAAGCAGGAAGAAGTAACATTTTAGTTAAAATAATTATACTCAAATATCATGAAATTTATTTCATGGTGGAAATGATGGTAGAAAATAAAATTTTTCATATTGCACTGAGTTGTTAGAATTCTGAAACTGAGTTGTAATAAAATTCTAAAATTCAGGGTGAGGCATGTACAAAATTATTTATAACAGCTCTTTGAGTGGTGACAAAGAATTGGAAATTGAAGGGATGCTCATTAATTGGGAAATGACTGAATAAGTTGTGATATATGAATCTAATGTAATACTATTGTTCTGTAAGAAATGATTAGCAGGCAAGACTTCAGAAAAACCTGGAAAGACTTACATGAACTGATACTATGTGAAGTGAGCAGAACCAGGACAACATTATACGCAGTAACAACAACACTGAGTGATGATCAGCTACAATAGAATTAGCTCTTCTCAGAAATACAGTGATCTAGTATAATTCCAAAAGACTCTTGATGGAAAATACTATCCAAATTCAGAGGAAGAACTATGGTATCTGAATGCAAATTGAAGCATACTATTTTCACTTTTTTGGGTTGCTTTTTTGTTTTTTTCTTTCCTGTGATTTTCCCCTTTTTTCTGATTTTTCTTTCATAACATGACTAATGCGAAATATGTTTAACATGATTGTACATGTATAACCTATATCAGATTGCTTGCTGACTTGGGGAGGAGAGAGGGATAGAAGGAGGGGGGAGAAAAATTTGAAACTCAAAATCTTACAAAAATGAATGTTAAACTATTTTTACATGTAATTTGAAAAAAAGAAAATATTATTAAGTGGAAAAATAAAATAAAATTGGGGGTGAGGGAAAAGGAAGGAAGTGGGAAGAGAAAATAGTTTAAGATGAAGGGAAGTTTGTTGCCTATGAAGCAGGCATTCCAGAGAACACAGTGAAAGGGCTGCATGAAGGTAGGATGAAACTTTAGAATAGGAAAGTTGAGAGGGATAGGGATAAGGAACTGGATGTTAAAGGGTGTAGAACAGGGTTTGGATGATTGTCTACAGGAGTTCAAAGTCACTGAGGCATGAAGTGAATGACCATGTGTAAGCATGGTCATTATTTAGTGAAGGGGTGTCTCTCGTCTACCCATAAAGGATGGGTACTTTCAGTCAAAGGGAGGATTGCTCTCTATTCTACAAGTTCTCCACATTCCATCTGGGAGATTGATCTGGCAATAGGGGGTGGAAGATGCCTTGTGCTGGTATAGATGGAAATTGTTGCTTTGGAACAGATGGAAGATGCCCAGGCTGGACCTTAACAGCCTTTCCTCAGGGAACACACTGGGTTCAGTGGGAGATGAAGGCTCAAGGAGTTAGCTCATATGGTCTGAAGACTTTTCACAAAAGGAGGCTGGTTATGAGGCAGCAATAGAAAGTGGTAGACTTTTTAACCATTTTTGTGTCATGCACTCCTTGGGCAGTGTGGTGAAACCTATGGGCCCCTTAATAACAATGTTTTTAAATACAGAAAATAAAAAGGGTTGCAAAGAAAACCAGTTGTATCAAAATACATTTACCAAAATATTTTTGTAAAAGTTCATGGACCCCAAACCCATGTGGCATTAGATGATCTAAAAGGAAAAAGCAGAATGGAGTGCCTTGGGAGGTAGTGAGGTCCCTGTCCTTGAAGGTCTTCAGACAGAAACCAGATCCAGTCTTGTCAGGTATGTTGTAGTGAGAAGTCTTTTCCGTTTCAGGAGTTTGACTAGATAACTTCTGAGAACACTCTCCATTCCAAAATTCTTTAATTCTGTGATTGATGGAACAAAAAGCAGAAAATAATTGTCATTTCACCTTTAACACACCTTTGGCTAAATGTCCAGCTGCATTCAATCAAAATTTCCATTTCTAATCATTTCCTTTTCCAGCACTCTCTAATTTTCCCCCCACTCCTCTATTAATGCCATGCCCTTTCCTGATCTCAACAGCTGCTTTTCACAAAAGAAATCATAAATATACCAGTCACTTTTATCATCATAATTATGTGAAGAATTATAATGGTGCTTAAGCCTTTACACAAGTGTTAAAGTACTCGGAATCCTAAATTAAACACATCACCCCTTATTTAGTGGTATTATCTCCTTTTCACAGGTGAAAAAATCAAGAATTTATAGCTGAATCCTCAGATCCATAAGGAAAACTGCTTCTTATACATCATCATGATATGAGTTTTTTTTTGTTGTCGTTGTTTTGAAAGGGAGAAGGGGATAGAATTGGTTCAGATCTGTGATTTCATCACTGTGGGGCACTCCCAGTTATAGAAATTCCCTTCACCAATGTAGATCAATAATTCTTTTGTAATTTATAATTTTAGAGAGTAGGTAATTATTGCACAGTCACATAGCCAGCTATATCAAAAGGTGGGATTTGAATCCTGCCCCTATCATCATTCTGTTTGGCTTTGTAAGTGAACCTGATTTCCTCCTTGTTTCCATATCACATTAGGAGTTAAAGTTAGGTCTTAGGTCCACTTTTCATTCCTAGAATCTATTGAATTAGACTTGGAAGAGAACTTGTTGTTATGCAATTGTTTCAGTTGTGTCTGAATTTTTGTGACCCCATTTAAGGTTTTCTCCTTCTCCAGCTAATTTTACAGATAAGGAAAGTGAGGCAAACAAGGTTAAGTGACTAGCCCAGGATCACACAGCTAATAAGTGACTGAGGTCATATTTGAACTCAGGAAGTTTTCTCCTGACTCCAGACCTGGCACTCTATCCACTGTGCCACCTTGATGCCTTGGAAGAGAACTTAGAAATCATGTAGTTCAACAATTTTATTTTACAGGTAAATAAACTGTGACCCAAACGACTGCTCAAGGTCATTCTGGTGTTGTGATCATTTCAGGATTTGAACACAGATCCTTTATTATTTGACATCAAATAAGTTCTTTGTCTAACCTTTTGTCTCTGCTTTGGATCAATTCAACTTTAGGATAAACAATTCTAGCATCTAGTTCGTGAGGATTCAAGGTAAATACCAATCAATTCCTGAAATAAACCTATGGACAGTGGGTCAGCCATAATATATATAATATATATTTATAATATTAATAAATATAATATATTTTTGCCAATGTCTGCAGAATGCATTTTGCAGACATTGGCAAAAAATAGCAAAATTATAAATATTTTCAACAAGAGAAGCAAAAAGAAAAGCTGCTATTTGATTTGAAGAAATCTTTTCAGGTTAAATTCTCCCAAGCACTTCCTACCAAAGACCCTGTGCTAGTGAGTGATTTCCTACCAGATGTTTTCTATTATGCCACAGCTAGGTCATGACTGGCTTTCCACTTTTTGCAGTTTCCATGACAACTATAATTTTTGGTCTGCAGTGGAGAGGATACTGCTCAGTGGTGTACATTTTCTCTTTATAACAGAAATGTTGATCCATCAAAGGAATTGATTAAGTTGACAACTGTGTATTTCATTAATTGGGCCCTGAGATCAAAGGATCACATCCATGATAAGTTATCCTATTCAACAGAGGAGGGCTTGCCACATCTACTAAATTTACAGACAAATAAAGACCCTGGGAGAAAATTATAATTCTTTAAAATTAATAATATCCTGAAAAAGCTAATTATTATTATAATTCAAACTATTTTTTCCTTTGAAGGAGTATGTTCTGGATAAAGAGGAAAATGACCATGCATTTAATAATTCATATTATTCACTACTATAAAAATTTGTATCTTTTCAGAAAAAACAAATACTTTCAGAATGATAATTTAATAATTATGTTGAATACATTCAAGAAGACTATGTGTGATCTAATTGTTTTTAATTTAATTTGAAGACTAGTCACTTATAGTGTCATTAAACTGTTCAAATACAATCATTATGGCAAAACTCAAGATGCTTTAGATATGGGACAATTAACATATGTGTTACCAATTTGAGGACTAAGCAGGAGGACCATTTGCTTCTTCTTTCTCACAATTGCATGACCAGAAATATATTGCCTGGTCACAGAACCCTTGAGCTCTGTCTCTCATCCTCCATATAACATAACTAGAAATGTAGTGGGATCAGACCCTTTTTTGAAAATAAAAGCTATCCATCATATTAAGGCTTTTGTTAATTAGACCAATTAGATCATACCTATATATGTGCACATTCTATGTACACACATGTATATATGTATATAAACACACATCATGTGAGTGTGTGCCAACCTGCTAAATCAGCTCTCCTATTGCAGATATTTACAGTGTTACCATTTTCTTTAATATTTGTGGAATTCAAAACAGAGAGAGGTGGTACTTATCCTACATAATAAAAATAAAATTGATTTTCTTCCCCTAAAATGCTATTTTCATTTATGACCAATAGAGCAATACGTTTATTTGCTCCAGTGTAAGAACTACTAATTCTAAAATTCCAGTTATCCAAACATAGGGACAGAAAGCATAACTGACAATTAAATAATGAATTTAATAATACCAAATAGCATTTTGTAGCATTTTAAAATCTGCAAAATATATTACATGTTTTATTTCGTTTATCCTCAAGAAAATCCTGTGACTTGGGTACTATAATTATCCTCATTTTACAGATGAGGAAAGTGAAGCTGAGTGACTTGCCTAAGGTCACACAGTGTCTAAGGCAGGATTAAAATTCAGGGCTTACTGTGTCCAAATCTGGTACTATCTAATGAAATACCCAGTTACTTCCCAACTTTAGTTATTTTGGTAAAATATAACATCTGGTATAAAAATACAGCATCTGATAAGTGGCACAGTGGATAGAACACTGGCATTGGAATCAGGAAGACTCATCTTCATGAGTTTAATTCTGGCCTCAGACACTAACTGTGTGACCCTGGGCAAGTCACATAACCCTTATTTTCTCTGTTTTCTCGTATGTAAAATTAGCTGGAAAAAGAAATGGCAAACCACTCCAGTATCTTTGCCCAGAAAACCACAGATGGGGTTAAGAAAAGTCAGACATAATTGAAATGACTCAAAAACATCTGATAACCCTAGGACCTAAACTTCCGTAATTTAAAGAAATATCAATGGATGAAATCAGGTCCATTTACAGAGCCCAATTAATGGTATCTTAAAAAAATCTTTCTTACAGAATTTAGCATAAAACAGTGAAATTCTTGATTTTTCTTACCCATGAAGTAGAGATAGTACCACTTAACAAAGGTGATATGCAGAATAATGTATTAGTTCACACTAGTACTTTATTCTATTTCAGTTTTTTTTAATCAACTTAATTCTCTAGAAAAGTGTTCAAATAAAGTTAACTAAATAGGAAAGAAGATACCACATTGTATTATTATAACTAAAATACAATTAACACTTTAGGACAACTAGGGGACAGTCAATAAAGAGCCCTGGCCTTGGAGACAGGAAAGGCTGAGTTCAAATTTGACCTCAGACACTTGCTAGCTGTGTGCCTCTGGGCAAGTCATTTAACCCTCTTTACCTCAGTTTCCTCATTTGTAAAAAATGAGCTGGAGAAGGAAATGGCAAACCACTCCAGTATCTTTGCCAAGAAAACCCCAAATGAGGTCATGAGTTGGACATGAACAAAACAACTGAACAACAGCAACAAATTTAGCACTTCAAGATTTACAAAGTTTTTTTTTTTCCCTAAAAACAACCCTCATATCATATGTTAGTATCATTATCCATATTTTATACCTGAGGAACCTGAAGGTTAAGAAAGTCATTCAAAGGCGGCTAGGTGGGGAGTGCTGGCCCCAGAGTCAGGAGGACCTGAGTTCGGATGTGGCCCCAGACACTTAACACAAAAAAACTAGCCATGACCTTGGACAAGCTACTTAACCCCAATTGCCCTCCAAAAAGCAAAAAAAAAAATCATTCAGTCAGTATTTGTGTGCGGCACACTGTGTCCTAGGTGTCAGAACCAGGATTAGATTCAATTCTCCCTACTCTTAAGTCTAATTCTCTTTCTGTGCTTAATAAAAATAACTCTCTTTTAAAAATCTTATTTTTATTGATATCTTTTGTTTTTACATTAGCTTCATTAACAAATATATTCCTCCCTCTCTCTTCATCCAAGCAAGAAGTGCCTTCTAATGAAATATTTAAAAAGAAGGAAAAAGGCAATTCTGCAGTACCAACCAACATGCAATTGTTTTGTAATATTTTGCACTCATAGTCTACCAATTCTGCAAAGAAAAGAAATATATCCTACTTCTTAATGTGCCCTTAATCACAAAGCACTAGTTCAATGGATGCATCATTTTTTTTTTCTATATGGGTCACTAATCCATACAAAAGGATCCCTGCAGGCCTTTTAAAAAATGTAATGTTATCTATGTTTTGTTGTATTTCTATTTATTTTATCAAATGGCAGGGGATTGTTTGACACCCTTTTCTAAAGTAATTGATTAACTACCTTAGGGAGGTAAAATGTTTCTGTTAAACCAAAACTATTCCAGTAAATCCATGTATTCAAAGATACTACTTATAAATTTCAGTGAAATTTCATCAAGTTTAAATCTTAATCGCACCTAGTAAAAGGGCAGTAGTTTCATATAGTGTTTTGAAATCAAAGAGATTTAAGTATCACACCTTGGGATCCCAGTGGATAAAACTTTTTGACTGAGGAGAACCTCAAGGTCTGTTATTCCTCAATGAAGCTTGTCAATCAGAGCATGTAAATCTTGGTGAATGGAAGAAGAAAGATTGCTTTACATCCTCCATTTGGAGGAAGCTTTGATATTAATATCTTTCCACCTTTAAGCCTTGAGCCAAAGAAAGAACCTGATTTGTAAGTAAAGATGCTGCAGCCAGACAAGGCCCTGTGTTTGTGCAGCTTATAAGTGGGCAGTCATGAGAGGAATGTTCAGTAATAATTTCTAATATGAGTTTATTAGATTATTCCCAACCCCTATTTCCTTACTCATATAAAACTACCACTGACTTTCATTTAGAACTTTGTATATGCAGGGGGAGGGAATTGGACTCTATGGTCTATTTAATATTATGTTTGTAAAATCATTATCTTAGCGAATACCTTAGGGGTTATTTGTAATTCTGAGGAAGAAAATGCTCAACTAAAACTGCAGAAGTAATTTCTCTCCCTGCACTTATATTACTATGTTAACCATTTGTTTTCTTGGATTTATTGAACCACTTTCCCCAAAGGCTCAAGCAATTCTCAGTAGATCTTTAGTAATATAAAACAATGAAATAATTCTTATTGGACGCAGTAATACTGTCAGAGATATTGTTTCCTAGACTAAAGTTCTGACCATTACTGAAACTTGCAGGATCACATGATTCTGAATGCTCTGTCCTTCTGAATAACTGTTGCTTATTTGACAGAGGGACAAGGCAGTCAGTCCATCAGCTGGTATTTACTAAGCTGGTGTCAGCTACTGTGTTAAGTGCTGGGGAAAGGCAAAAGTCAGTCCCATCCTCAAGAAGCTCAGTCCAATGAGGGGAAAACATGAGAACAACTATTCACAAACAAGATATATACAGGAAAAATTGGAGAGAGTCAATAGATGGAAAGCTCTAGAATTAAAGAGGATTTTAAAAGCTTCCTCTTGAAAGTGGGATTATAGCTGGGACCTGAAGGAAGCCAGGAGGTGGAGATGAGGAGGGAGAACATTGTAGGCATGGAAGATAGCCAGTGAAAATGCCTGAGGTCAGAAGATGGAGTGTCCAATGTGAGGAACAGTATGGAGGCCAATGTCAATGTATTGGAAAGTACATGGAGGAGTGGGGTGGAGATATAAGGTGTAAGAAGACTGGAAGTGTAGGAGGGGGCCAGGCTATGAAAGGCTTTGAATGCCAAACAAAGGTCCTGGATTCCTGACAACTGATTCCTGCAAGGAAGATACAAACAGATGATAGTAAATGGCGGAGGCAGGTAAGGAGTAAAAAGAATGATTTTATTTGCTACGAGCAGGCAACAGGATCTCTGAAGGGTCAGTAATTTCAATACCAGGTGATTGTGATGCAGCCAAGGGGACATGAGTTTCAGAGTTAAAATTCCAATTCCTGCTTAACCAGTGCTTGCTATCAGCCTGACCCTGTTCGTGTTCAGGTGCAGGCACTGTGCAGTCCTGTGTTCACTTTGGTACGTGTGTTCCGTTGAACACTACAGCTCCCTGGATATCCTCAACCCTATGGTTTCCAGACCTCTACCTCCTGACTTCAGCCCTATCTTGGTGGCAGCTGTGTATGTCATCGATTCAAGGGATGTGATCAGTACAGATTTATCCTATTGGACCCTTTCTCCAGCTCCTATCCCATGAGGAAAATGAGCCCCTCCTGCCTAAATTGGCTGCATTTCACTGTTTACTTGTCATGTCAGGGTGACAGCGGCATCCTCTCAGCCAAAGGTGTATGCTGCATCCAGGTTTTACTCATTAATAAAGGAGTAAGGAACTGGAACAATATCAGTAACTACTGGTTGCTACAGCCACAGTTTCTCCCAGACTGACTTCCTATAACCAAAGAATTTTAGGAAAGACATACTTTAATTGTTTAGACCCACTAGCTGCTCCATGAGGTGTTGGGAAGGATGGGAACAGTGTTGAGAGCAAGAACAAAGCAACAAATACAATAAAACAGAGTTCCCAGATGTTGTTATACACTTAACCTTCAATAGGGTTATAGTTACTTTAGTTGAGAGGCTCATAAACTCGGTACTACGTGTATCCTCCTCATTGCATGGAGGAAATAGAAAAAAAAGGCCCTCATCTTCTCATGCCTGAACTATTTCAATAACCTTCCTGTTGGTCTTCCTGCCTCACATGTCTCTCCTACTATAGTCCATTCTCTGCTCAGCTTTCAAAGAGATCTTCCTAAAACTCAGGTCTAACCACATCACTCTCTTACCCCGGACATACACAAACACATGCACTCTCTCTCTGCCTCTCTCTGTCTCTGTCTTTCTCTCTCTGTCACTGTGTCTCTCTCTGTCACTGTCTCTCTCTCTCTTTGAATCTGTCTCTTTCTCTGTCTCTGTCTCTTCCTCCTCTATCCAATAAACTTCTATGGCTCCCTATTACCTCCAGGATAAAATATAAGGCATTTTGTTTGGCTTTGAAGGTCCTTCATAATCTCACTCCTTGCTTTTCTGGTTTTCTTATGCTTTACTCCTCTACATATATTTCGTGATCTGTCATATGGCATCTTTGCTGTTCTTGCACAGGACACTCCCCTCTCCTGGCTCTATGTGATTTATTCTTTCTTCCTTACACCATCTCATAGTTCCACTGACTTTCTTCAAATCTTAGCTAAAGTCTCATCTGCTGCATGAAGTCTTTCCCTGTCCTTCTGAATGCCTCCCCTCTGAGATAATCTCCAATCTATCCCATAAAATTCTTGTTTGTCCTGTTATAACCTTCACTACTGACCCCTCCCCTGCTTAGGTTGTCAACTCCTTGAGAAAAGGAATGTTTTTTATTTTCTTTTTATCTCCAGCTTAGCATAGTACCCGGTACATAGTAGGTACTTAATACATGCTTCTTGACTTGACTTCATTTGACTCTGTCTCCTCAGTTGGAAAGAACTTGCCCATTCCCTCCTCCCCCTCTGCCCCTGTAGTCATGGAAAGATGAAAGGTGTTACATCTGAAATGACCCTGAATCAAGCTAGGATTATCTTCCTGCCTCCAATTTTGAAGGAATAAGGGTGGGAAAGCAAAGCAAAGGGGGAAATTACCAGGTTCCTAGAACTGAGGTCGCAGGGGAACAAGTAGTTATTTAAAGACTAAACCAGGTATAAAGTTAGAGCATTACCAGCAAAGGGGACTTAATGTAGAGTTTCTGGACTAGACCTTTATAGTCAAGAGACAGGACTGGTCCCAGACCTTGAGATACAAGACTGAACTTAGAGTTTGGGGCTTAGTAGCCCCAGGTCAGAAGGATGGAGGCATGCCAGGGAAGAAAGTTAAACAGATTATTCCACTTGTCTGAAAGACCAGTTAAACAGACTGACTAGGAACTCAAAATGCCTAAACCATCAAGATCTTATTCTTCTTGACCAAACAACTGTGAAACTGGAAGCAATTATTATTCTCTCCATGTGATCAGAAGAAAAAAAGGCAGGAAAGCAAGTGACCAGGCAGAAGTCACAAGTTGTATCTCCATATCTCTGTAGCTATACAAGAGTTTGTCATACAACCTCCCATGAAAACAGAGATTTAAAAAAAAATTAGAAACTTTCATCAAATTTACAGGAAAAGAAAGAACATAATAAAAACAAACATGTATAAAACATGCATCTCTTATTTGTTTTTACATAATTATAACGAGCACTTTTTATTTAATTCAATTTAACAAACGTATGCAGGCAAATAGGTGGTACACTGGATAGAGCATGAGACCTGGAGTAAAGAAAACCTGAGTTCAAGTGTGGCCTTGAACACTTACTAGCTGTGTTCTTCTATAAAATAAGCTAGAGAAGGAAACGACAAGCCACTCCAGTTTCTTAGCCAAGAAAACCCCAAATGGGGTCATGAAAAGTCTGACACTACTAAAATGACTGAACAATAACATGAAAAGATACAAAACTAAATGCCTTTGTGGAACTTACAGTATAAAATGACTATAATATAAAATAGAAAACCACATTCAGAAACAGCATTGTGAAGTGGTTAGGGAGTTTGACTTGGAGGCAGGGACATGGGACAGTCAAGTCCCAATTCAGACATTTATTAGCTGTGTGACCCTAAGAAAATCACTTGGTGCCTCAGTTTCCTTATCTGTAAAATGACCAGGTTATGACTCCATGGTTTTAAAATTTTCTTCCAGCTTTAAATCTATTATCCTATGATCCTACATACACAAAAAGTGCTATTTGAGGTCTAAGGGAGGAAAGATGGCTTCAAAATGAGGGGATCAGAGAAGGCTTCATAAAGGAAGCTGAATTTGAGAGAAGATTTATAGGATTAGAAGGCTTCAGGTAGGTAGGAAGGTGAAGGGCATTTCAAGGATAGGGAATAAAGTGAGTGCAGAGGTACCCAGGGGACCATAGAATTCTTCTGCATATTTCTGTTTTTTCATTTAATATGATTTTCTATACACATTTCCACATATCAACACAATCCATACTCCTGCTATTTTAATAGCTACATATTATTCCAGTTATTATACTATGGTTGGTTTAGCCATTTGCTTATTGTTGAATATTTGGGTTGCTTCCAATTTTTTATTATTATAAGTAGGACTTCTATGAAAATCTTCATGCAATTTCCCCCCCCCCCCTTTTAGATTATTTCCTTTGGGTATATTTCCACAAGTGAAAATACTAGGTTAAAGTGTATGAACAGTCTCATGGTTCCTATTAAATATTGCCAGACTGCTCTGCAGAAGGAAAGCACCAAATTTAGGGCTAGTAATCTTAAAGTGTACCTGTTTCTCCAAATGCCATCAATGATGGGCACTACGATGGAACCCTTATAACTGAGAGGACTCAAGGGCCATGGTTACTTTATGGATGTTCAGTCTCACCCAGAAACTTGGGAAAGTATTTTCTCGTTTAACTAGGGACGATAAGGGAAAATCGGAGAACATGAACAACCTTACCCTGAGCAAAAGTCATTCAGCTTCAGTTCAATATATATTTATTAAGTTCCTACTGTGTGGTAGGTGCTATAAGACATACAAAGATAAGACACAATCCCTGCTCTTAGGGATCTTCTGGTATAGTCAAACACAAGCATAGATAACTATAATACAAACTATTAGGTAAGTGCATTGAAACATTTCAAAATAAAGTTCTTTGTGAGATTTGAGGTGGAAGACCAGTGTTGATGAGAGGCTTCATAGAGGAGGTCATATCTGAGTTGGCTATTAAAGGATCAATGGAACTTTATGGGTGAAAATCAAGCACCCCCCCCCCCATTTTATAAGGATAGGGGACGATCATGAACAAAAGCACAGAAGGAGGAGCATTCAGGATATATTCATGGGGTAAAGACTAGTCCATTTGGCTGGAGAGTAGAGTAAGAAGCAAGGAATGAGGTGACTTTAATCTGGCTAAAGCGTCAGGTGTGTCTGAGTGTTTTGGACCCTCACAGCAGATGTTTATGTAGAGCTTTACAGCTGGCATAGTGTTTTATGTGTATTATCTTCTTTGGTCCTCACAATAGTACTGTGTGATATGTCTAACATTATACCCATTTTGCAGATTAGGAAACTGAGTATGAAAGGAATTAAATGAAATACCCAGGGTTTCATGGGACCTTGCACATCAAGCAGAAAAATTTAAATGTTACCCAGTAGGCAACAAAGAATCACAAAAGGTTTTTTTTTAATTAGAGCTGTTATATGATCAAATTTATGCATAATAAAGTTTCTGAGAGTAGTACCAAAAACGAGTATTTATTAAGTACACTATGTGCCAAGCACTATGCTAGATACTGGTGATACAAGTACAAAAAAAAAAATTAAACACCTCCCTTCAAGAAACTTGCATTCTAACAGGAATGAACATTAGAAATTAGAATGTACATTAGAAAAATCTGTAGTACAAATATAAAGTTAATTAATACATCAATATCATATATTGATATTGATACATATATGTTTGTACATACACAATAGTTAAATATGACATAGTTTAGACGAGAAGGCACTAGTAGTTGAAGATATTAGGAAAGGCTGGGGCCTGAGCACCATTTTAGAGAATATGATATGAAGGTACTGAAATGAAATTCTGATAGAGATGTGAGAGTGAGTGGGGAGATGAGCTATGACTAAGTGGCAGTAGAAACCTCACCCTTTCTTCCCTTTCCAAGTCCTAATTACAACTCAATGGCATTTATAAGCACTTTTTAGTAATTTTATTAATAAGGAAGAGGGCAGCTAGGTGGAACAGTGGATAGAGCACTGGACTTGGAATCAGGAAGACTCTTTTTCCTGAGTTCAAATCTGACCGTAGCCACTTATTAGCTGTGTGATCCTGGGCAAGTCACTTAACCCTGTTTACCTCAGTTTCCTCACCTGTAAAATAAACTGGAGAAGGAAATGGTAAACCCTTCCAGTATCTTTGCTAAGAAAATCCTAAATGAGGTCACAAAGAGTTGGACTCATCTGAAAAACAACGAAAATAAGGAAGAATCAGAGTCTTGGTTCCAGAATAGACATAGGGAGATAGATCTGTAGATTGGATGGATGGATGGAAGGATGGAGGAATGGTGGATGGATGATAGGTTTAGAGCTAGAATAAACCTCAGAGGCCATTCAAGTGCAGTTCTATGTTATCTTTTGCACATAAGAAAATTGAGTCCCAGGGAAATTTAAGTGACTCACCTGAGAGTATACAGAAGTATAAGAGAGCAATTAAAACCCAGGTCTCCTGAAAGGCAGATAGACATGTATATGTATGAATGTGCTTATGTATGTATGTGCTTATATGTATGTACAAACATATATTCTGATTCTACTTCTAACTTCACTTTGCAAGTTCCCAAACCAATATATTCTGTGTATATACATATACATATATGCATACAATTTAGTCAATTTTTAAAAATTGATTAAGTATTTTAGAATTTTAAAGAATGTAGTCAAAGTTGAATAATCATTTAGCGAAGTATAATATATATGCATATATACACATATACATACATACACACACACTCAAGTAGTTGTCCATGAAACCCCTAAGTTTCTTCTTGTGTCCTACCATTTTGCCTAACCCCTTTCCCCTTCTCCCAACCTCTCAGGTCAATTTTATTAGGCTGCAATATTGCAGGGGAAGAGATCATTTTCCATTTCCTAATAGAGGAGAGACACAAAGGAGGTCTGAAAAAGTAAGATTCTATTATATCCCAAACTTAGCAAAAATGGAGTCATCCTATCTGCTACAAACTAACAGAATAAGCTATGAATTATCATCTGAAGACTGAAACCCTGGTTATATTTTTGTAATTGGAGAAAGGACTCATGGAAAACCAGCTTCTCGTCAATGTAAATCTAGGAGAGATGTCTGGTTTATTATTCATACAGCACATTGGGAAAATGTGTACTTTTCTACAGCTAGGAAATACTAAAATCATTGTGATGTTGGAGAAACTTGAATCTTTTGTGAAAGGAAAGGCAATATCTACAATGGTATTCTCAAAGAGGAGAGGCAGGCAAGGTAGTGATGGAGATGGTAATTGGCAGTGGGTCTGTGTCTGAAGCCGTTCACTAGATGTCACCCCACACTCATGTCAAGTTTAATGTTCTTACTCCTGAGAATGCTTTTCTAGAAAATGTGTTCTATGCTTGTTTGCGGCTAAGAAATGATCAATTCTACACTAACCCAAACTGTCAGAATGTCTGCATATGGGTTTAAGTCCTGTAATTCACTCCATGCATTGTGCCTGAGTTTTTAAAGGTTACTAAGTTTGTATTTCTAGTCAGTGAAAAAGGAACAATGATGAGCTGCTATTATCTAAGGTACTTTATTGCTTGTACTTCAGATTAATAAAATGTAAATGATCTTTGATTCATTTTTGTCTTACTTTGTATGCCACAGTTAATATGTTTATTTAAACATTTTAAACCACTTCATTTGGTGTAATTTTTTCAGAATTTTAAATATTTTCTGTAAAATGGCTTCATTTTTAAAAATATCAGAATGCTGGGGGGTCTAGGTAGTGTAGTGAATAGAGCACCAGTCCTGGAGTCAGGAGGATCTGAGTTCAAATCTGGCCTCAGACACTTAGCACTTACTAGCTGTGTGACCTTGGGCAAGTCACTTAACCCCAATTGTCTTGCCTTCCCCCCCAAAAAAAAATTTTTCAAAAATATCAGTATGCTTAAAAATCTAGATAATAATAGTAACTAACATTTGTGCCTGGAACTGTGTTAAGTGCTTTTATAATTATTATCCTATTTGAGCCTTATAACAACAACCCTGGGAGGTGTTATTATTATCCCCATTTTACAGATGAGGAATCTGAGACAAACAGAGGTGAAGTGACTTACCTAGAGTCACACAGCTAGTTAAAGTGTCTGAGGTCAGATTTGTGCTCAGGCCCAGCACTTTATCCTCTGCACCACCTGTTGTATTTCATACAAGACAAATTGAGTAGTTGCTTATATTTCAGTAGGAGTGTGTAATGGTAATGGTAATTTGAAGATTTTCCCTGCTCCTTAATAAGCCTAAGGGAATTTGAAGATCTTCTCTGTTCCCTAGTAAGTCAAATGTAATCACATGGAAACTGTGGTGAGAGGAGTTTGCTGAAGGGTGGAGCAAAGCCCACAGGAAGCTGGGAGTCAGAGCAGTTAGAACTGGAGGGAGGAGAGGATGTACCCAGGGAGATAGCTGGGCTTGTGAGTGTTGGTTTGTGGGAAGATTAAAGGATGGTGTGGCTCCATGCTGTGTTATGGTGTATTAACATCTTTGGTACTATGATGGATTCAGCTTTTTGATTTTGGGATTCGGTTTTCTGGTGGCTGAATTATTGTTTTGCTTCTGTTTTCTATATGAAAAGTCTGTTATATTTTGTGATTGAGAACTATGCCGGCATATTTACAGTCACCATTGGTGTTGGTGTTACAGAGTGTCAGGAGGGTTTAGGGGAAAGTGTGCTGAAGTTCTTTTGTCCCTGTTACTTCATTGGGCAGGTCACTTTTCCTCTGGTCTTGCTTTAAAATCTATGGTTCTTCATTTTATGGAAATGCAATTTAGACTTCCCCAAAATGCATTTGTTATATATGTAAGATTATGCCTGTATACTGGTAGCTGATTTAGCATTTTTTATGTCTCATAAGATCATAGGTTACTGTCTGGAAAAGACCTACTCCAACCCCTTTAATTTACAGGTATGAAAACTGAGGCCCTAAGAGATGAAGTCCAAGGTCACACTCAAATATTTCAAGGATACATCACTCTGTCAGTGTAGGCTTCCTACTACTGATGCAAATCATGACCCCTCTGTACCTCAGTAGATAATTTTCATGAATTGCTGTGACCAAAAGGACCCATCATGTAAAAGTCATTCTGTGCTTGAGGTTTTTTTTTTTCAAGTTCAGCAAGATTGATCCTCATATGCCAGATGTGAAAGTATAGTCTGTCTCCAGGCTATTTTTTTTTTCATAATAGAACCTGCCAGGGACTGTCTTCCAGTGTCATGGATAACCATGATGATGCCACTAGTCTAAATAAGTTCCCTTATTCACCAGACTGGACTCTAAGTATCTCTTGGTGGTTTCCCCAAATCACATTTATGCCCAAAGCATGAAATCTTGCTTTGATGGAGGTCATTCAAAGGAATATGAGTGTTAGCATTCTCTCCCTTTTAAAATGATCTCTTATGTGTTGTGTTGTATGCCCCAGTAAAATCTATGCTCCCTGAAGCCAAGGGATCTTTTTGTTTTTGATTCCCTAATTCCTGCCTAGAACAATCAGTGTCTTGTGTTTACAGGTAGAGAGTGGAAGAGCAGTAGGCACTCAATAAAAGCTTGCCAAATTACATTGAACCAAATCTTATTTTTCTGTTTAGTGGGCACCTTTTTTCTAAGTTTTTTTTCCCCTGAGTATTTTGTTTTTGTTTTTTCCAACATGGCATCCTAACAGGGTCCTTCAGGTCAGCCCTACAATCAGCCGCTCTGGTTCATGAATGCATCATTTCCATTTCTGTTGATGTTCCTCATGTGCTTTTGCAAAGCTCGGGTTTGGATTTTGAAAGGAAATAATGAGGTGATCACTCTGACAGCTAGCCTTTGCCACCCTTCTTCATAATAGCATCACATATAATAGGATAGAGCTTGCTTTTCCTTGACAAAGCTTCTCATTGTCTTTCCAGGCCTATCTCAACAGCTTTGGTGGACTCTAGCCAGCAGGCGAAAGGGGGAGGGGGGAGGGAAGCAAGTTGACCCCTTCACCATTCGGCCTCTACCCCTCCTTTTGACAGATCCCCTGGGCAGATATTATATGCAAGGTCTGTTTGCATTAGAGCGTATGTTTTGCCTTTATCAAGAAATGGTTTTCTGTATGCTTGGAACTGAATAGACACTGTGCTAATCTTGACTTAGCAAAGAATCAAATGCATGTGCCTAGTGTGTATGCACGTAGGTGTTCTGTTTTACAGGAACTCCATCTCTTCATCTCCTGAAATTTCTCCATCAAAGAGCCATGTTAAAACAGGCAGAGAATGAGATACTTATCTGGGAATAGGCTTGTTACTATCAATTCTCTTCCATTAGTAGGTATTTTCTTTGTCCAGAGCTGTTTGTCTGGACATTTTCAAAAGGAGTTAGTAGGTGGCTACCTTCATCTCAGCTTTCTGGGCTAACCATGTCTGCTTTTACCCAGAGCACTTTGCAGCTCATTGTGATCTAGCTGCTTTACTATTCACTCCAACTACAACACTGACCCAAAAAGATAAAAGAGGAGGTCAGAGTAAACACATTCCATTTGTGTTCCTGTGTAAATGCCTGTTTTTGTTGTTAAACTCTTCCTGCTGGAGTGCTCATTCACACCTCTCCTGGAAAGCAGGAAAAAAAAAAAGAAAGAAGATCTTTCTCCAATCAGTTTATAGGGCCCTATTCTGGAGTCAAGGTCACAGAATTAACTGAATCCTGTGTTTATCGCCTCTCTCTGGTTATATGTGTCCTCAAAGCAGTGGCCTTCCTTGAATGAGCTTTCACAGAATTTGTCAAGTAACACAAACCAAAAAAACTATGAATTTCTTTTTTGGGTATAAGATGAAGAACACTTAGCTTTTCAGGATAATTAGATGGCAAGTAGGAATGCAGATGGCTCTGACAAAGATTTCTCTATTATATAATAGGAGACATTTAATAGTACTTTATATATCTTAAATCATTTAATCCCCACAGCAACTCTTTGAGATGAGACTATTATCTCCAAGGTTTACATGAGGAAATTAAGACAGATAGAGGTTGGTGATTTGCCCATGGTCACACAGCTAGCAAAATGTCAGAGGAAAAATTCAGATCTAGCTCTTTCTTGGCTCCCCATTCAACTCTGTTTCCACTCTACCACACTGCTTTTCAGCTGGCAAAAGTTAAATAGATAGACAGATGTATGGATGAATGTTATAGAAAACAGATAATAGAAAGCAACAAGGTAGAAATCCAGCTACAAGATTTGGTCCTGCACCTGAATGTCAGAAGACCCAGTGATTGCATGCTTAAGAAAATAACAATTTGATAATAACTCACAATTATATATGTCTCTAAGGTTTATAAAGTACCTTATGTACATTATTACATTTGACCCTCATAACAGTTCTGTGACATAGTTATTATTGTCAGCTCTATATTATCAGAGGAAATTGAGACTAAGATAAATTGAATGTCTTGACCAGGGAGGCCTGCCTTGTAAGGATTTGAAATGGTATTTGAATTCAGGTCTTTTTGACTGAAGCCCAACCCTCTATCTGTAGAGACTGACAATGGTAGATCCTATACTATGCTGTCTCTTGGGAGTCTTTATATACAATCCATTTCTCAGGTAACTGAGCACTTACTTCAGTAATTATTTCTGAAAAAAGAATCTAAGTTTCATAGGCTTGCTCTGACATAGATTTTATCTTCCCTGTCTTCCAATTGAAGAGGGTGAGAGGTTGGCTACACATACAAAGTCAGTTAGTCAATAAGCATTTATTAAGTGCCTACTGTGTGTTAAGCACTGGTGATTTTTTTTTTTGCCTTTTGGAGGGCAATTGGGGTTAAGTAACTTGCCCAAGGTTACATGGCTAGTTTTTTTGTGTGGGTGTTAAGTGTCTGAGGCCAGAACCAAACTCAGGTCCTCCTGACTCCGGGGCTGGCGCTTTACTCACTGTGCCACCTAGCTGCCCCTGGTGATTTTTTTTAAAGGCAAAAACAAAAATCCCTGCCCTCAAGGAACTTATAAAGTGAAGGGGAGAGAGCTTAAGAAATGGGTCCAGTTAATTTCAACAATGGTACAAATAAGTAACACTCCTTTTTCTACTCACCTGATTTTTTGAGAGGAACATAGCTCACTTGATTGAAATGCAGACATCCCAGAGATGCACAAATGACAATTATTGGGGATGTTTCTATTTTTGGTGAAAATGATTAACAAAGTAAAGACACAACAAACAAATGAAAGGCTGTGCCAGAGAGCAGATCTAGGACTTGATAAGCACCCATATGATAATGTCAGATCCACTCAGCATATTAATGAAACCTGACAAGATTTATGTATTTGTCTTAGCAACCTCCACAGGAAACCCTAGTTTAGCTGGAACGATACCATCAGATGAAAGGGCAGATCTGCATGTCATTAACATTTGTGTTGGCAGAAGCCCCAAAAGAGGTGTCGTCTGGCCCCAACGTGGGGATGAACATACAAGACCGATACCATCACAGCAGTAGCATCAAAACATCAGAAGAAAGGCTACCAATTACATTTTTTTCATGCAAAAATGATCGGTGCCAGCATTATTGGCACCATCATTTCATTCAGCCGCTGCACCTGTGTGGTAACGAGGGAACTATCTGGTTAGGTATGTTTGTTTCACATCTGTGAACTGAACCTGAAAATAGCACACACATACACACATACACAACACACATAACGACTCTTGGGGAAAGCAGCAGGGCCCTCTCCCTGCTCTTGGAGTAGTTTGAGATTGCAAAGAACAGAACATACTTAGGCATAAAAGTGTTTGCATCTATGATAGATACATAATTTCTGCAGTGTGAATCATGACATTTAAAAGGGAAATGTGCCCATTTTGTCATTGGCAGCTCCCACTCCATAGCAAACTTGGAATTTCCATCTTGAGCTGCCTCTCCTAGAGATCCAGAATGCACTGCTGGCTGTAGGCCAATCTATTCTGTGCCAAAATATTCTTTCTCAAACCACGTTATCTAGAAAACCCATAAGATATATCATTGGTATGTTTGAAAAGTCTTTCTCTAAGCAGAGTTTTAAATGACAGTAGAAATCTCTAGCAGGGATCTTCTTGCCCCTCTTTTGTAGATTGGAAGAAAAATGGAATAGAGAATAAAAGTGTGACCTTGTGTGTGTGAAAAAAAAACCAACACCCCTGGGTGAAAATGTATCGTGGACTCCTACATACAATGAAGTCGTGCTCAAATGTGAAAGATCCAGAAATTAATCTCCTGAATGCCTGGCCTGGGGTCAGGAAGATTCATCTTCATATTTTCAAGTCTGGCCTCAGACATTGACCAGCTGTGTGATCCTGAGCAAGTCACTTAACCTGTTTACCTCAGTTTTCCCATCTACAAAATCAGCTGGAAGAGGAAATGGCGAACCACTTCACTATCTTTGCCAAGAAAATCCCAAATGGGGTCTTGAAGAGTCAGATATGACTGAAGAAATCACTGAACAACAACATCCAACTCTCATTCTTAAAACCCCTTACCCCCAAGATTATTCCTCTCTGACCCCAGACAGGGAGATTAAGAGCTGGATGCTGATCATACTGCTCAGAGTTTCTCCAGAAACCAAGGTAGGTGGGGTGAGCTATTGGCAGAAGGGCTTCAGGAGCATCACTTGATGACCTATGACAGGGGTGGGGAACATTTGGCCTTGAGGCCTCATGTGCCCTCAAGGCCTCAGGTTCCCCACTCCTGACCTAGGATCTAGGCTATCTTGTCTGCCCAAGGAAAGAAGAATTTATCTCTAGAGGCTCCTTCCCCTACATGTATCCTTTATGTGTGAAACAATTAAAAATCCAGCTTCTACCTTGTACTAGAGTACCCTGGGCTAATGTTCGATTTTGCAGAAGGATGAAATTCTTTTTGTTTTTGTAGGCAGTTGGGGTTAAGTGACTTGTCCAGGGTCACACAGCTTTAAGTAAGTGTCTGAGGTCAGGTTTGTACTCAGGTCCTCCTGACTACAGGGCCAGTGCTCTATACACTATGCCACCTAGCTGCCCCAGAAGGATGAAATTCATTCTCAAACTCTGGGGTGTGTGTGTGTGTGTGTGTGTGTGTGTGTGTGTGTGTGTGTGTGTGTG
>NW_027187419.1:92859317-92918295 GCF_028583685.1 Petaurus breviceps papuanus
GTGTGTGTGTGTGTGTGTGTGTGTGTGTGTGTGTGTGTGTGTGTGTGCGTGTGTTTAAGATTCTCAAGGCAACTAACTTATTTTCAGTAGAGACCCTCAGGTCAGTGAGACGAAAAGAGGGAGTATTTGGGGAAGTTATGGTTGTGACTGGGATTTGATACTGTACCATTACAAAATGAGTGAATGTACTCCCCTCTTGCCCTTTACATAAGAGTCAATTGGCTTTCTTTAGCAATGTTTTTTACTTTGCTCCTAAAGAGGATTCTCAGGACCTGGTTTCAAATCCTGACCTTTATACTTGTGTGACTTTGGTCAAGTCACCTAATCTTTCTGAGCCTCGGTTTCCTCATTTGTGAAAAGAGGTAGTTGAACTGAGGTCCATTTCAGGGCTAGACATGTGGTCCAGGGACCTCTTATACGGACAAATAACAGGGATCTTTATACAATCTCAGGTTCTATTACTAACAGTTGTCATGGATATTGTGCTGCAATGTCCAAATAACATTTCCCTTATGCCACACCCTAAAAGGTAGGCAGTGCAAGTATCATTATGGCTAGTATAACTGAGCCTCATAGAGGTCAGAACTTTATCTGACATCACAGAGCTAGAAATTGCCACCTATTTATTGATCTCAGACCTAGGTCTCTTTTCAGTGACCTCCAACTAAAGCTAAGCAATTTTCACAAGAGAAGGGATGTAGTAGTGGGAAAAAAAATCCCAGTATACAGAGGATTCAAATCCTGAATCTGCTGTAACTGACCTTGGGAAAGTCATGTGGTCCTTCTAGGCTTCAGTTTCCTCACCTGTAAAATGATATTCTTGGACAAGACAACCTCTAAATTCCCTTCCAGCTCTGACTTTCTAATCCTACTGTGGGAGGGACCTGCTGGAACTCACCTTCTGCAGTACCTTGCCTGTACTGAGGATCAAAGTCAGCCTTTCTAAAGAAAAAGTGTAAGGCAACATTTTATCATTCAAGTCAGAAATGGTGGGATTGGGGAGGAAGCGATGGGGAAAAGCAACTGCAAACCCATTTACAGTCTGATAGTGGGGGGTGCTTATAAAAATGAAACATATGATATTAGAAATGTTTCTTTTCACCCTGTTTAAGAAAAATGCCATTCTCAGGGATTTGGGAAGGATAGAAAATATATTAAAGTAAAAGATTTGTGAGTAGGCAGCATAGCCCAAGCTCCCTGTAGAGAGCATCTACAATGGCTGCCTCAGTAACATTTTTAGAAACTGAACGGAACCACACTCAGACCTAGAGATAAGATGCTGCAATTAAAGTGAGACCCTCAGAGCTGCTCATACCATTTATAGAAGAAAAGCCAATGGGAACTAAATAGGAATCTAGTCCATCTTTTTTTCACCCTACTTGGGCTAAATCAAAAAGGTAACATATTGCTTCCCTTTGCATCTTGGAGTGTGTTATTTGATGTCTGAAGGGAGAAATCCTATAAAGGAATTAAGTCCTTGGTGAAGTAAGGCATGAATCTAACCATGTTACTATCCCTCCTTAAAAGGTATGCATTGATGATTGCACATGTTTAATCTATATCAAATTGCTTACCTTCTCAGGAAGGGGGGAGAATTTGGAACTAATTTTTAAATGAATGTTAAAAATTATATTTATGGGTAATTGGGGAAATAGAATTTTTTTGAAGTATGCATTGATTCCCTATTGCCACTAGGCTGAAAAGCAAATTCCTCAGTCTGTCATTCAAAGCCCTCTACAATCTGACTCAAACCTCTGTTGCCAGCCTTATTTCATATTATTCCCATATGTGTTTTCATTTCAGCTAAACTAGCCTATTAGTCGTCCCTAAAACTCGGTATTATCTATTTATCTTTTGACATGACTGGAATGGACTAATTACTCATTTCCACCTCTTACAATTCTTAGGTTTCTGTAAAGCTCAGCTAAGGTACCACTTCCTATGAAAAGCCTTTCCTAATCCCCTCAGTATTTCTTCCAATTACCTTCTCTTTACTTATCTGTGTACATGCTGTGTCAGCCAACAAACACTTACCAAGGGCTTACTATATGCCAGGCATCATGCTGGGTACTGGTGTGCAAAGAGAAGCAAAGCAGTCTCTGCCCTCAAGGAGCTCATGATCTGCCCCCAACCCCCAGTAGTAACTCCTTGAATGTCATAGGTCTGTTTCACTGCCTACTTTCAATAAATCTGTTAATTGAATTGAAATGTGTCTATGGGGAAATTACATCCATCTTGATATAATGTAAAATTTTTGTGAGCATTGTGCCTGGCTTCTCTGAATGAAGTAAACCAGAGGTATCCATCACCTGGCTAGAAACAGTCAAGAGTGCTGCCCAAACAGATTAAAATGGAATTGGGAAATATTTAATAAAATAATAATATTAATAATAATTAATAATATAATAAAACTTAAAATACAATAGAGCATAGATAATGTTAATATGTGGCTTTCTAAGTCACTATGCTGCCAGCAGGGATCCTTAAATATGATTTAGTGACCCAGTTTGACAACACTAATGTATGATGTAGCAATCTTTGATCTGAGGAATCAGTGTCTAAGAGGAACAGTTAGGCAAAATGCCAAGGCACAACCAGGTCTTAGCAACCTCCCCCTGCTTCCCCATTATCTGAGAGTGGTAGCCACTCCTAATTGGCTGAATGTTAGGATAGTAAATATGTCTGTGGGATAAATAAATGTGACCAGAAGCTAGGCAGATCCAGAGTTGGCAGAGGTCTCTGAGAAAGAGAAATTTGGCTACAAAAAGCAGAGGTTACATGACAGTGATTCTCCATGATAAAATATTATCGCAGATTGGATGTGCAATCTGACACCCAGATGGAGCTTGGTGGAGGGAGGGGGACCTCCTAAGATTAGACAAACAAGATTAAAGCCAACCAGTGGATCCCTTGGTGAGATTGCTTTTTCTAGTCTGCGACTCCTTGTACACACTCAGATTATTTATGGATGAACTCTACCCTAGCGAATAAACCCTCCCAAGGCTTCTATGAACTCTTCAACTCTGCCTCTCAGAATCCCTAGAGCCATTAAAGTCTTAACTCATGTGCCACTCCTATAAAGAAGTCTTTGCCTGTCTCCCCACTTGTAATTGTTCCCTCCTCAAATTATTGCATACACTCTTAGCTGGTTGCATGGAAGCAGGTTGGTGTGCTAGAAAGCATGCTCTTTTTGGAGGGAGAGGACTTGAGCTCTAGCCTGATTCTGCTATATTTTTTACTTGTGTGATTTTGGGCAAGTCACTTAATCTGTTTGAGTCTCTGTTTATCATTTGTAAAATAATTATAATAATTTTGATTCTTTGTTATATATTTCCCCAGCAGATTGTAAACTCCTTGAGGGCAGGGACTTAAAAAAATGCAAACAAAATACATTTCAATTCAGTTAATTCAGTTTGTATCCCTAGCACCTGGCACATGTAGTAGATAGTTAATGTAGGCTTTATAGATTGAATTAGGTAGATTTACAGCTGGGTAGGAAGGGAAATGGAAAGAGGGGCAGGTGCTCCTGTAGGGCATCCAGAAATTATAGTGGCATTTGGGAGGCCAAGGTGCAGAGCCTGACGTGGGATTTAGGATTGACTGGAGTTTATGTGATTAATGAAGATGCTAGTTCATTAGTGAGGCAGCACAGCTTTAGCAAAGGATTTCTCTCCAGGAAAGTAAAGCCAAGATCTAAGCCCCTGGGTAAAGCCAAGAGGTTTTTGCATGAGTCCTGACTGTGTCCTCATCCATGACTTCTCCATTTTCCTTTCAGATCCTTACATTTGGCCTTATCAAAGAGAAAAAAAGATCAATTCCCAGCCTGCTATTAGAGTGGCCCTCGTTGACTATTCCAAAGGATTCATGGAAGGAGGAGGGGAGAGAGGGAGGAATAGAATTTGGAACTCAAAACCTTAAAAAATGTTAAAAATTGTTTTGACATGTAATTGGGGAAAAATTAGATATTATTATAAAAAAATAAAGTGGCCTTTGTCTTTATGATAAACTGTGGTAGGTGTCATTTAAATAAGATCTCAGTCCAGGGGCAGCCAGGTAGCACAGTAAGAGCACCGGCCCCAATGTTGGGATGACCTGGGGATCGAATCCAGGCTCAGACACTTAGCACCCACCCAGAAACACCTGGCCATGTAACCTTGAGCAAGATACTTAACCCCAATTGCTTAAAAAAAAATAAGATCTCAGTCTATAAAGTCTTATGATCCAACAAGCATTAATTAAATACCTACTGTGTATTGAACACAAAAACATAAATGAAATAACCCCTCCCCTCAAAGAGCTTCTTTTTTAGGTGGGGAACAACCAAACAAAATATAAAATATAAATATAACATGTGTACAATTTACATAAAATAAATGCAAATATAAGAATGACCAGAACACAGATAATTAGATATAAAATGTATATAAAATCAATGCAAAGTAATTTCTGGAGGTGAAAGGCAAATTGACAATTTGTCCTTTAGGAAGCAGAACCTGACTGGAGCCTTGAAGGACGCTGAGAATTGTTGGAGGTAGAAGAGAGGAAGGAGCCCATTCTAGGCACAGGGGACAGCCTGTGCAAAGGTACAGAGACAGGACATGGAAACATATTTGACTGGGAAAGATAACGCTTGAAGAAGGGCAATAGGCAGTCATTCTGAAAAGGCAGACTGGGAAGGGTTTTAAATGCCAAGCAGAGGAATCTGTATTTTATCCTGGGAGCTCCCTTGGGTGGGGGAGTGACATGGTCAGTTTGGGTGGAGGATGGTTTGGAGAGGGGAGAGCCTGGAATAAGGGAGACCAATTAGGAAGCCAGTGAGAAGCAATGAAAGCCTACAATGTATGAGCGGAGAGAAAGGGGATGGATGCAAGAAATGTTAGGAAGGAAGAGTGGATGAGACACAGCATCTGATTTGTTATAGTGGGGGGAAGGGTATTGTGAGCCAGAGGAGAGTCAAGGATAAATCTAAGGCTATGAATCTGGAAGGATGCTATTATCCTCCACAGAAATAAAGACTATAACACAGAGAAAATGGGCCCGACAAATATGCCTAGGACATGTAAAGAACAGGGGAGTAAGTATTAAAATAATAAATGAGTAGACTAAAATATTTAATACAGAGGTGCATTTTAGGAGTGCGGAAAAGGTAGGTGTACAGTGGAAGTGAAGGATGAAGGAGAGAGAGAGGAGAGAGACAAAGAGAAAGCATGTAATTAGAAGGGTCTATAGGCATATCATATGTAGACAATCTCATAAGGGCATTCGGCTAGATCTCCACAGTAAGAAAGGGAGAGTAGAAGTGTGTAGCTCATTTGTCTTTTAAAGATATGTACTGCCTATACACACACGTGTGTGCACATGCAGATATGTATGTGTGTATATGTACACACGTACATTCATACATACGTATACTTAGACCTACAAGGAATATAGATTTGAAGAGGTGAATACTTGCATTAGTCCCATTATCATGAAATCACTCTTTTATTTCTTTCTGTTAATCTCTATGTGTTTTTCAAAAGGGCAAATGCACAGTAGTAAAAACAAGTGTCCCCAAAATCCCAAGTACCATGCAGGAAACATACCTATATAAATAAACATACATATATACACATGTATATTCCTCAGAATTTTTTTTAAAAGAAAAACTTTAATTTCTCAAAGAAATGCCTTTTATTTAGTGTTTCCAAAGTTGTCTTTTTTTTTCTCCACTAATTAAATATATGAGCATTTGAGAATTCTAGCAACTAGTTGTAATTAAACTTAGGACTTACATTCTTAAGATATGTTAATATGATAGTTAATTAGTCCTTGTGGTATGATCTTTGTCTCCATATCTTCACTTAAAAGATTCTTAGTCAAATCACAGACTTCAAGTTGGACAGGATCTAAATGGTCTTCTAGTCCAGCCTTCCTCCCAATGCAGGAGTCTCTTTTAATGTTATCCCTGATAGGTGGCCATCAAACCAGTGCTCACAACTTTCCATAGGGAATTCATTACTTTGTAAGACAACTTGGTCTGTTGTTGGATTAGCTCTGTTAGTAAGAATACTTGTATTTCACTGAAATTTGTCTCTCTGTAACTTAAGTACACTGGGTCTAGTTATATATCCTCTCTAGTAAAGATAATTTTTTTTTACTATAAGAGATTTTCTATATTTAGATTTTAAAGATAACTAAATTATCTCTTCTCCCCACAGTTCCTCAGGTCTAGCAACTATTTTACATGATATTATTTCCAGATTTCTCATCACTCTGGTTGTCTGCTGGAGTTTCTCTGGCTTGTCAGTGACCTTCACAACTATGTGTTGAATCAAGATGTAGGTGTAATATTCTCAAGAGGGGTCTAGAGCAGAGAATGGGGGAATTACTACTTTTGTTAATCTTATCACTGTGATTCTGTGAGCACAGCTTAAGATCACATTATATTTTTGTGTGGTTGGGAACAGACTCACATTCTTGGCTCATAATAGTCTTGTAGTCAACTACTTGGGGCAGCTGGGTGGTGCAATGGATAGAGTTCTGGGCCCAGAGTCAGGAAGACTCATCTTCCTGAATTCAACTCTAGCTGCAGACACTTACTAGCTGTGTAACCCTGGACAAGTCACTTAACCCTGTTTGCCTCAATTTCCCCATTTGTAAAATGAGCTAGAGAGGGAAATAGCAAACTACTCCAGTAGCTTTGCAAAGAAAATCCCAAAAGAAGTGGCAAAGAATTGGGCACAACTGAACAAGTCAATGACAGTCCGTGCCCCCCTGCCCCGTTATTCTCATATTAAGCTGCTGTGAGGATACTTCTACCCTGTTGGTTTCATTTTTTTGATGCATCTAATACCAATGACCAATCCTTTTAAAATTCCTTTCTAATCCTCTTTCATGGTACTATTTTTTCTTCTTCTGGTTGTCCTGGTCTTTGATAGTTATTTTGCTATTGTTTTTCCACTCTTCCCCTTAACTTTCCCTACTTTACCCCCACTAAACTTTGAGTATCCCCTCACAATAATCCTGTGAAGTAGGTAGTACAAGTATTATCATTCCCATTTTATAGATGGGGAAAATAAGGCTCAGAGAGCTGAAGAATTTGCCTTATACTAGTAAGAGCCAGGAATGAAATGTGTCTCCTGAATCCAGATTCAAAGCTCTTTCAACTACTCCATATCACCCCTCTCTTTTTATAATTTTTACCTCTTCCTATTTATTGTTTCCCTCAATCCTGCCTTCACGTATGCCCAAGTCCCCTATGTTCTTAAAAAAAAAACCCTGACAAAGCAAAAAGACCCTTTTAGATTTTACTATACCCACTCTTATCCTGTATCTTTTTTCCTTCTCAAACTTCTTGAAAAAGTCATGTGTACTAGGTATTTCCACTTCCTTTTCTTTCACTGTCTTAACTGTACAGTCTGATTTCTATCCTCACTACTCAGTTAAAATTTCTCTCCCAAAGCTATTGATGATCTCTTAATCACTAAGTACTAGTGACCTCTTCTCAGTCTTCATCCTTTTTGACCTCTATAGCATTCAACACTACTGACCACTTTCTTTTCTTAGCTTTGGCATCAGAGACCCTGGGTTCAAAGCAGATCTCCCATAACCACTTACCGTGTTTCCCCGATAATAAGACCTATCCTGAAAATAAGCCCTCCCCTTACTGTGTAAGATTCCTCTAAAATAAGCCCTCCCCCGAAAATAAGCCCTATTGAGATTGCTACTGTAGTGAAGGTGATCCCCTGCGCTACACACTACATTACGGTACCCTCTGTATGCACAATCCCCCCCCCCCGGGTGAAACGCATGCCGCGCTCCAAGCTGCATCCACTCAGAGCTGCTGCAGTGAGTGTGTCATCCTGTTCTTCCCCAGTTATTTGCTTATTGAATAAAGGTACATTTTTTTGTTCACATTTACCTGTTTGTTAAAATTGCTGTCAATGTTCATTAAAATAAGCCCTCCCCTGAAAATAAGCCCTCTGGTGTTTTTCTGTCCAAAAAAAAAATAATAAGACAGTGTCTTATTATCGGGGAAACATGGTATGTGGTGTTATGTGGTGAGACACTTCCTCTCTTTAGATGGCAATTTCCTTGTACAAGTGAGGGATTTGGATGAGATAATCTCTGAGGTCCCTTTCAGCAGTTTGAGTTCTACAATCCTACCTGCCCAACCATTCCTTCTCAGTCCCCTTCTTTGATTCATCAGTCTTGTCAGGTCCATTAACTGTGGGTGTACCCCAAGCCTCTCTAAAACATTTTCTCTCTACCCTGTCTCACTCTTTGACCTCATTAGTTCCTAGAAGGATTGATTACCATAATTCTCACATCTGTATATTTAGACCTAATTTCACTCTCAGGCTCCAGTCCCACATCAACAACTGTCTATTGAGCATTTCCAGCTAGTTGTCCCACCAACAACTCAGTATGTACAAAACAGAACTGATCATCTTTCCTTCTCCTATTCAAATTCCACCCATCTTCTGTACTTTTCTTTTACCATTGAAAGTACCACCATCTTTCTTGTCACCCCGGTTAACTCACTCTCACTTACCTCACATGTGCAGCTGGTTGTCAAATTATGGCATTTCCTGCTTCATCACTCAAGTGGGCCTCTTACCTGCCTCCTGTTTTCATCTCCCTGTCTCAAGCCTTTACCCATTCCAATTCATCTTCTACAAAGCCAACATGTTTTTAGTAAATTTAGCACAAGTGTGGGCATGTTACTAACCCTGCCCAATAAACTTGGGTGACCTCCTATTGCCTCTGAGATCAAATTTAAACTCTACTTGACTTTTATGTCTCTTTACAATCCGGCCGCTTCTTCTGTTTCCAGTCTTGTATATTAATTCCCTTCTTGCATTCTTTGATTTAGTCATATTGGCCTACATGCTGCTCTGTATGCATGACCTCTGTACATATAATACAACTCCATGACATTGCAATGATTGTCCTCCAAGCCCACAATGTGCTCCCTCCTCTCCTCTACCTCTTGGAATCTTTCTTCAAGATTAAGCTCAGGCATCACTGGCTCAGACACTTAGTAGCTCTGTGATCTTGGGCAAGTCACTTAACCTCTATCCGCCTTGGTTTCTTCATGTGTAAAGTGGGAAAAATAATAGCACCTACTTTTCAGGGTTATTGTAAGAAGCAAATGAGTTAACATGTAGAATATTTCATAAGATTTAAAGCATTATATAAATGTTAGTTACTATTACTACTACTAGGACAATTCCTCCTCCTCCTCTTCTTTCTCCTATCTTCTACATTAAGCCTTTCATGACATCTGGGGTGCTAGTCACCTCCCTGCAAAAACTAGCCTTGTTGACCTATACACTATATGTATTCTATGTGTGTGCATATATAACATACTGGGGAGAACACATAAGCATATGTATATATACATATACATATACACACATGTATGTATATACATTATTTGTATGTTTATACACTTCCCTTGACAATAAGAGGGAAACAAATGTAAAGAAAACTGGCTCAATATATTCTGGTTAGAAAGTTTGCACAAGAAATTATTAAAGAACATTTATAAATGGGGAAGCGCAGACATATATACATAAATGTTTGTATATACATAGATGTATATATTTATAAATACACATATACATTTTTATGTATTGTGTATATACACACGTTTATATTACCTTCCCAATAGAATGTATACATATGTGTATACATTCATCCCTACCTATATTTACACACATGCATATGCACCTATTTTAATGTATGCAATCTAAGTTCCTTGAGGGTAGAAACTGTTTCTCTTTGTCTTTCAATAGCTAGGGCTTAGCACAGAGCCAGGCATGCGATAAATGCTTGTTGATTGATTAACAGGGCATACCATATTTCTCATATTTTGCTTAGTAAATGTTCTTGAATTAATTCTTGTGCCTCTTTTCCAACTAGAGTAGATTGAGTCTGTTTTCTTTGTATTTGTTTTTCCCCTTATTGCCTTGGCAATGACTTGCTCCCTAAGAATTTTTTTGACTTAATTATAACCTTCTTTATGTCTCCTGAATTAGAGAACTCAATAGGATGAAAAATTATTTAGGTTGAATAAGAAAGATTATATTTGAATTTTTCCTTTTTGAATGTGCTTATGAAAAGTATGTGACTTTTATGAATATTTAAAGCTGTACTTTAGCTATAAAATTCCAGCACACATTCAAACACATAAAAATTATAGGAATCTATAAAGGACAAAAGTGCAGCTGAAAAAAATTATAGAGAAATACAGTCTCCTCATAGGTCACCCATATAGCTAATGATGATGGGTGAGATTGATTACATTTTGTGTAACTACAAGGAGATCTGGGTAGCTCTGTATTGTCTTAAAGAATTAAAAAAAAGGTATTTACTTCAGTAACTGAAATCCATTAAAATAATAATGAGTTGAGATATATGCCCCTCAACAATCTTTTTTTTGCTCCTAAGACTCATAGACAAAGTAATTCTTATGATAGGCTGGTTTTCTTTCCCTTATGTGCATTTAATAGCTTTTCTTTTTTCTTTCTTTCTTTTTCCCCCTTTTTTATGTTGTATTAACTAACTGAAAACAAACCTTGTTGGCTTTCCAGGCATTTTAGGGTCATTTGCAAGTACTATTAAAAAAAAAACACCTCATAGCACCTGCTTTACTTGAGGGTCTCTGGTTAATCTAGATTTGACCTGGGTCAAGAACGGAAAATTTTAATATTGTGTATGTGTGTGCACGTGTGTGTGTTTTAAAAGGGGGAGGGTAGGAGAAAAGAAGAAGGCAAAAAGGAGAAAAGAGGGAGGTTTGGAGAGGAAAGATGTAGGGGAGGCTTACTTAATGGGGGAGGCTTTAGAAACTTTGTCTAAGTAGAGGTAAGAAAAGGGGTGAGGAGTGGCTAGGTGGTGCAGTGAATAAAGCACTGACTGGCCCTGGAATTAGGAGGACCTGAGGTCAAATCCCACCTCAGACACTTAACACTTACTAGCCATGTGACCTTGAGCAAGTCACTTAACTCCAATTGCCCTGCATTCCCCTCCCCTCCAAAAGGCCAAAAAAAAAAGGGGGGGGGAATTACCCACCTGTGGATTGCAGTGATAAGTCCTCTAAAGGCTTTACTGAATGTAAGGGCTGCTTTGTGAAGCAGTTGTTTTCCTTCATTTCTACAGAGAGGAAAGTTAAAGGGCATTTTTGTTTAGATGAAAAAGAAATAAAAAAAGGAAGCACCTTTCAAGTTGGGCAAGCTAAGAAGTGAACTTCCATATTAGCAACTCTGCTGTTTTAATAAAACACTGAACTTCTCTTGTTCAGCTCTGCTACAAGGCCTTACTTTTGTATCATCTTAAAGATTTGAATTCTACAGGAAAGCAAGAGACTTGTGTCTTGGCCAATTTCACAGTATTTCATAGATATTATATGGTTTTCTTGTTTTATGTTGTTAGAAAGAATTCAGTCAGTTCATTAAACAAACATTTATTTAGCACCTACCGTGTCCCAGGCACCATGCCAGGCGCTGAGGACATCCAGACAAAATGAGGGAGGGGCCTGCCCTGGAAGAACTTATGTTCTACTGAGAACTCAGGGTCTATTTCTTAATTCACCATATGGGCCACTTACTTTTCTTCCCTATAGGAGTGATGCAAAAATGAAAGAAAAACATAATTCTTCTGTTAATTGTTTTCATTTATTTCCCAGTTCCTCAGAGCTAAATGGAATTTCTCCAAACTGTAGATGTAGCAATAACCTGGCTAGCTTCACTTCTGTATGTAACATAACTAAGGAATAGTCGAGACAACTCTTCACTGTGATTGTTCCAGATTAGAGCTCAATGTCTCTATATTGGCAGGGCAGTACCATACACCCTTAATGGTGTCTAGGGAGAAATGACTCCCAAGGGCAACCCATTGGGATTAACTTGAGGGCAATAAAGTGACAAAGCATTCTTCAACTCTCCCATCCACCAATGAATGACTACAGAAATTCGGGATGTACATGCCTGATAATACCCATCTTGAAGATTTACTCAAATTGTTCCTCTCAGATTGCTATTACTTTCCTCCGTGTTATAGGCTGCCATTAAATCCTCCACCCTCACTATTACAGCTTCCATTACCACCCACATGGCATGATGGCTTTATCCATGGGTGGCAGATGTTATCACCATATGTCATCTGATCAATTTTCCATTCAAGGGTAATGTAATGTTTGGGGAAAAGCCAAATTCCACTTTAGGAGAGGCTGTCTCTGTAGTTTTCACCACGCATTAAATGCATGCGTCCTTTCAACTTCCTGGCTCTGATATCAAACCAGGAAAACAGTGTGGATCCTGGTGTAGCTTTGTGTACTTCAGTGTGAGTGGGGTTCTCTCTCTGTCACTGTCATCTGCCAAATTGTTTTCCAATAAGGAGTTTGGCATTCTTTCTCTTTCTTTTACTTTTATTCACCTCAGGATATTCTGGGCTTAGAATCACCCGTTCCATTAAACAAAAAACCAAAGTAAAGCTATCTTCTCAGATTATTTCCGTAAGGCCATGTTTATTCTCTTATTTATTTTTTCATGTCAGTAAATCTTTATGCTTAACCATCATATTCCTGAATGAGTGGTTTATGTGTCTGATTCTTACTCTACACCAGCTAACTGAAACTTGGACCACATTATAAAATTTTTCACAAATGTGTTATTCACACCTCTTTTGAGGTAAAAAAAAAATCAACAGTTATTCTTTTATTAGAAGCATAACACTGTCATGGATTTGCAGAACAGAAACAGACTTAAGATATCCTCTCAATTGGGGAAAAGATATCACAGATTTGATTCAGCCCAAAATATTGGGGGGATAGAGGGGAGGGAATATTTCTTAATAAAGTTTTAATTTCTTAATAAATATTTCCTCCTGATAGACTTCTGTGGCTAACATGTTGTTCAGTTGTTTCTGACTCTTTCTGATGCCATTTGGAATTTTCTTGGCAACAATACCAGAGCAGTTTGCCGTTTCCTTCTCCAGCTCATTTTATAGATGAGGAAACTGAGACTAGTAAGTGTCTGAGGCCAGACAAATTCAGCTGAATCTTCCTGACTCCAGACCCAGTACAGTACTCTCTCTATTAAACTACCTAGCTGCTCTGTGGCTATCACAGAGAGAGAAAAACTTCTGAAGGTAATGATAATGATCATAATAATAAAGTATTTATATGGAGTTTTAAAGTTGGAAAGCACTTTGTAAGTATTGTCTAATTTCATCCTCATAACAACCCTGGAAATAGGTGATATTATTATAATACCCATTTTTTGGGTGAGGAAACTGGGGAAGGATATGAGTATTTGAAGAGCTATGAATAAACTAATGGGAATTTCAAAGGTCAGTAAAAACAGATGATGGTTCCTTGCAAACCTATAGCTCAAATAAATTGCCTGGAATCCTTTCCCTCCCAATATCCAAATTTTAAAATATATGGCATGCTTTAAGACAGCTTAAGTACCACCTCCTCCAGGAAGCCTTTCTTGATTCCCCTAGCTGCTTGGACCATGTTTCCCAAAGTTAGTGCCTCTCTATGTATATGTGTGTGTATATGTATATATATACATATATATATACATACATATATATATATATATATATGTTGTCACCTTCATTAAAATGTAAGCTTTATAAGAGCAGGAACTGTTTTTGTTTTGCTCTTTGTATCTTCAATGCCTATTACAGAGCCTGGCACAGATTAAATACTTAATAAGTTCTTATTGATACTTAATTACAAATTTCACAGTGATATATAAATGCACACTATTATAATAATCTATATGACTAGATGTAACCCAAAAATGTTGAGTTCAAAGTAAGTTCTTGTTCAAAGGACGGAAGATTCACTCCTTTCTGGGGGATCAGAGAAGGTATTATAAACAATGAACAACTGGACCTGAGCCTTAAAGAATGGGCAAGGTTTGGTGAGAAAAAAAGGGGGGGAGGAGTCCAGTAATGATCAAAGGCACAAAATTCAGTAAGAATTCATTATATTTAAGGAATGGTTTATAGTCCAGTTTGATGAGAGCATAGAGCATGTGAAATGTAGACACGTAGGACAAGGTTTTATTGGTTGATGAGACAGACTGTAGTGAGTCTTTAGAATTTTTACTTCATTTTATAGAGTCATTAATTTTTTGTGTTTTCATTTACTGACAATTACAATGAGTAAAAAAATAAATAAATAAACTTGTATGGGATATGCAAGAAATAATACAAGAAAACTGTCCAGAACTGCTGAACACGGAAAACAAAGTAGCAATCAAGAGAATCCACAGATCTCTAGAAAGAAGATATATAATAGTTTCAGCAGACTTGTTTTAAAGTTAATAATAATAAGAAATACAACACTGTATTCAATAAATAATAGTCAATAATTTTTTATTCCTTGGGTCACCTGATTTTTTTTTTCACCTCATCCTAGCAACGTCTTCTTAGTCCTGTGTTGAGATCATTGAGAAAAAATGCTGTTTTTTACTGTTGCTAATATTTACTGAGGGGCTGGTCACTGCTCCTGGTATCATCCACAAACTATCCAACAAGGACCTGATCCATTATCCAGACTAGTTTTTTTTTTTCTTAAATAAAAGGTTTATTCTTCCTCAAAGATCAAGGTGGGTGCTGCTCAGTCAAAAAGACCAAAGCCCATGTCGTCATCGGACTCTTCAGACTCCTCTTTCTTCTCTTCGTTCTTCTCCTCAGCAGCAGCAGGGGCAGGGCCACCAGCAGCTGGGGCAGCAGAACCAGCACCGGCGGCAAACAGCGACGGCACCACCGGCAGGGATGGAGGCCAGCTCACTGCTGCCCTGGGCGATCACGTCCTCGATGTTCTTGCCGCTCAGCTCTCCGATGACCTTCTTCAGCCGCTCAACATCGCTCTCGATGCCCACGCTGCCCAGGATCTTCTTCAGATCCTTGGAGTTGGGGGAGTCGTTGCCGCTCAGGACGGCCAGGAAGTAGGCTGCCACGTAGCGCATCTTGGCGTTCTGAGGTCTATTCGGGTCCGGTCTGCAGGTCGCGGCCTGGCGCTGCAGGAAAGGTGGGAGCAGCAGCGAACGCAGCAAGTCCAACCTCGGAGGCGGCAAGGCGGGGAAAGCCTATTTTTATTTTTTAAAAGCAATTGGGGTTAAGTAACTTGCTCAGGGTTAGAAGGCCAGTTATTTCTGGGTGAGGTGCTAAGAATCAGAGCCTGGATTCGAGTCCAGGTCATCCAGGGTCTGGGGCCGGTGCTCTGACTCGCTGTGCTACCTGGCCGCCCCCATTATCCAGACTATTAATGAAGTTGCAGACAATACTGGATTCTGAACTGTGACCACTGCAATAAAGCAAATATCACAATAAATCAAGTCACGTGAGTTTTTTGGTTTCCCATGCATATATAGAAAAGTTATATTTATACTATATGTAGTCCATTAAGTATGCAATAGTGTTATATGTAAAAAAAAAAAAAACCCAATGTACATACCTTAATTTAAAAATACTTTCTTATTAAAAAATGCTAACCATCATCTAAGCCTTCAGTGAGTCATAATCTATTTGCTGGTAGAGGGTCGCTATAGATGGCAACTGACTGATCAGGGTGGTAGTTGCCGAAGTCTGGGGTGGCTGTGATAATTTCTTAAAATAAGGCAACAAAGAAGTTTGTTGCATCAATTTATTTTTCTGCTGGTTGATGGAGCAGTCAGAACAGACAGACCATTTATCGATTAAGTTTGTCATCTCATAGGGGTGCAGTTCATGGTACTCCAAAACAATTACTATAGTAACATCAAAGATTGTTGATCGCAGATCACCATAACAGATAGAATAATAATGAAAAAGTTTGAAGTATTTTGAGGATTACCAAAACATGACACAGACACTACATGAGCACATGCCATTGGGAAAAAAAATGGTACCAATGAACTTGTTTGCTACAAGATTGCCACACACCTTTGCTTTGTTAAAAAAAAAAAAAAGTAATATCTATAAAGCACAATAAAGCAAGGTGCAATAAGAGGAGGTATGCCTGTACTATATTTTCTCAGTTTATTGGTGACTTTTCTTGTGGTTTTGGTTAAAGGTGTCACTTAGTAGCAGTACATTCTGTTTTGTCATGAGAGAAAGGTTCTTGAATGCATTTGGGATATACAGGGTATCCCAAGGTGAAGGAAAATATCCCTAGGGTATCTGGGATTATAAATGTCCAGAGGACTGGGGAAATGTTCACCACAATGCTTATTCCAACATTTCCAGACAGTTTTTGAAGAAACAACAACACATCATGAACCCCTCACCATAATGTCCTGGTAAGCCAGGTTTCTGTAACTGATATTCTTGATACATATGACATTTCTGACCACCTGCTTCAAAAATTCATTCAAAAACAAAAGAGTAGAATTTAAATAATCCTACCGTCTTCCTCAGTAAATGATGAAGCAAAGAATTAATTATTTAATTAGTAGCAGATTAATTGATTCGCTACACCTATGAAATATCAACCATCAAATAAGTTCCATTGCTTCTTTCAGGGATTTTTATCTATTTAAAGTGGTGTTTGAGTACTGGTGTTTGAGTTCCTTGCTTAAGGGTAGTCTTCAAATACTCTTTGATCTCCAAAATTCCTAGTTTGCATCTTACCTATTCTTCCCATTTGGTCAGTTTTTCTGGCATTTTAATGTCTTTTTCCTCATGAAGGCCCTTTTTAAATTCAGTTCAACAGATATTTATTCATTATCTTCCATGTGCAAGTTACTGTACTAGGTTCTAGGGCTACAAAGTAAAAAATGGCAAAATTCTTCCCCCCCAGTACCTAATAGTGTACTCTTTCATCTTGACAGTTATCCATGAAGTATTTTTATTTTATTTGAGCACTTGGTCTTTACCCATGGCACAGCTCCATGACACATGTCATTAAAGATTCTAAAATTACTTGTTCTTAGTCATTTATCTTATAAGATAAGATAATCCAATAGTTATTTATCTATATTCTCACTACACTGGAGCATTCTTCCTATACCAAACTGAAATCCTCTATTATGACTACCTAGCCTAATTTCACAGCTCCCACAGTTTTGTTTAACATTTCCAGATTATTCTTATTAGCTTAAACAGTATAGCTGTAGTCTCATTAATTCATTATTTAGGTATGAAATTTCCATCCACAAAGATTCGAATCAAGTTCACATCAAACTAAACCATCTAAATTCCATCTGATAGACAACTTCACTCTGTAACCAATTACTTATTCTTTCTCTCAGAGGAGAGGTCTTTGTACAAAGACTCTTAGTTTCTTGGAGATTGTAGTTTAACAGGTGGGTGTGACAGATGCACAAATAATTTTAATATAAAAATGAGTAGTGTGTATAATAAGAATGTAAGATCAGTATAAGCAAAGTGTTAAGCAAGATTCCAAGGAAGAAAAATAATTTCTGTCTGGGATAGGGATGATAGAAAGATTTATTGAGAAGGTAGAATTTGAATTGAGATTTAAAGGATGAATGGAATTTCAACAGATAAGAAGGGGTATTTTAGCCAGTAGTCAACAGCATAAGTAAAGGTACATAAGTGGAAAACACAGCACATGGATGGAAGATGACAAATAATCCTTCTTGCCTTAAGCATAGACTATAAGGAGAGTAACAGAATGAGATAAGGCTGGAAATTTGTTAATGCTTGATTGTAGAAGACCTTGAGTACCATGCAAACGAGACTGACTTTCTTGCTACACAAAAGGGAGCCATTAAAATGATCTGAACAGAGGCACAGCATAAAATCAGAGTCTCAAAGTTTTCAAGGCCGTCAGAGGTCAACGCATACTCAAACAGAAATTCCTTCTGCAATATCTCCTCTGACAAGTGGTGCAATGTTTAAGTTAAAATATTCACCTTCATAAATACAAGATGGGGGAAATGTGGCTAGAGAGAAATTCATTTGTAAAGATCTAGGCATTCTAGTGAATCAACTAAATATGAATCAACTGTTAAGAAAAAAAGTCTAATGAGAATTTAGGTAGCAATAGAGTCAGTGTCCAGAATGAGAGAGGTGTTATTTCTACTATACTCTGGCCTGGTTGAAATGTATCAGTATTATTGTGTTCTATTTTGAATGCTGCATTTTAGGAAGGAGATGAAGAAAAAACCTAGACATTATGTCATATGAAAAAAATATTGGTTTTGATATGTAAAGTGTGTGTAAAAGTATGTTAACTTTTTAGCTTACATGTACACATAGGCTATATAGATGTGGCTGAAAGAGAAGCATGAATCTCTAGAGAATCCAACCACCCCTCACCAAGGGAGACTTATTGCTTCTAAAATAAGAGTGGGAGATTAAGACCATAAAGCCATTTTCCTAAGAGAGAGGCTACTAGGCTAGAATTATATCCATTGACCGCCCTCAATATTGTTAGAGTAGGTGCTGGAGGGGTTTTCAAAAAGTCCATCAGGTCAAAACTATTTTCATAATAATACTAATTTTTAATATGACAAATATTTATATAATATAAACAAAAGCTTTGGAGGATATAATCAATAATTTTTAATAGTGTCATGAGATCCTGACACCAAAAAGTTTAAGAACTGCTGGTCCAAGGGAAATAATTGTTTTGGCAAGCTGTGTTCCTGATCATTATCCCTGTATATAGTTAGACTATCCCAACCTATATATCCAAGGTTTAACTCCCTTCTTACCAAATTCAAGCTACACAAAAGTCACACATACCGAATATCCTATAAACCCATTTATCCAAGCTGAGAGTGAACAGAAATCAGAAAAGTTATATAGATGTGAGTATACAAAATAAAACAGAGTAAATGAGCTCTCCCAGTGAGAGCTATCTTAGCTCAACTAAAGAGAGTGTCCCAGATCTCACTGAGTGAGAAATTCCCTGTAGTCTCTATTGTGGTAAGCTGGTGATAGGGATGTCATCAAGGTGCCAGCTCCTCTACATATTAGTATCTTCCTAGAATCTTTCCCTCCAAGGACCTCTTCTTGAAGAGAGTCTAGAATAGACTCTCCTTTTACAAAGTTGGAAGCCAAAAGACCAAGATCTCTCCTTTCCCAAATTCTAGCCAATTCTGTCCCTCATGCAGGCATGGAGCATTGGGCAGTCAATCTTGACCAATGAGGAGAGTCTTATGAAAATAGCTTTGAGCACCAGGTCACAGATATAAGGAAACACTTCCTAATGATCAGAGCTATCCCAAAGTGGTTTTGGCTACTTCAGGAGAGTGTCAAACAAAGATTGGATGATCTTCTGGTGAGATATTAAAGGAGGTTCTTGACTGAATATGAATTGGACTAAATGGCCAGTTGAGATCTCCCCCAGGTCTGAGATTCTGTGATTATCTAGTCTCTATTTGATGACTTCCAGCAATTGAGAACCATCACTTGTATGGGTTGATACCTTAAACACAAATGTAGTATATTATGTTCCTCTCTATTAATATTCAGATTACTAGAACTGACCCATCATTTTAGCCTGATGGGATCTTTTTGGATCCTGACTCTGTCATTCACCATGTTAACTGTTTCAATAGCTATCTATCACCTCCATATTTAATAAACATACCATCTTTGCTTCCATCCAGTTAATCAATAAAGATGTTGAACATAGCTGGGCTAGAGACAGATTCTTAGGGCAGTCCACTAGAGACTTTCCACCACACTGGAATCTTTACTTCTTTGTCTCAGGCATTTTAACAATTACAGTCCATGAGTATACATATTTTCATTTTATACAATGCCTTACTAAAATCAAGGTATACTATTTCTGTGGGGCAGCTAAGCGGCAAAGTGGCTAGAGTATTGGGCTTGAAATCAAGGAGACTCTTCTTCCTGAGTTCAAATTTGGCCTCAGACACTTATTAGCTCTGTGTGACCCTCTTTTGCCTTAGTTTCTCATCTGCAAAATGAGCTGGAGAAGAAAATGACAAACCACTCCAGTATCTTTGCCAGACCCCAGATGAGGTCACAAAGAGTCAGACATGATTGAAACAACTTAACAACGTGCTACATCTGTACCATTCCTCCATTGTTTCAGATTTGTGCATAAGGAAAATTAATCTGCAAAAGATGGTTTATGGAAGGAGACAGGAAGGATCAGAAGACAAAAGACCTATAGAAAGACTATAGCCAATAGTCCAGATAGATAGCAATGTCTCAATCAGGATAGTGGCATGGAAACATAGAGGAAGAAATAGATGCCAGGGGAGGGAGGGCAAGATGGTGGAGTAGAAATAGGACTTCCATGCAGCTCTGGCTTCCACCTCCTCCAATTCATGTAAAAAATGACTCTAAACAAACTTTGGAACAAAAGAACCCACAAAATGACAGAGAGAAGCTAACTTCCCACTGAAGACAATCCAGCAGGCTGTCAGGAAGGGGCCAGTGCAGTGCTCTGTGAGCCTGAGGTTTTAGTCTCAGGGTGGCCACAACCAGCTGCCAGCTGAAGGGACTTCAGATCACCAGCAGCTGTGGTGGTTTCCATGATTATCAACCAATAGATGCTAAGGACAAAGTGAGAGGTCAGTGCAGTGTGGACTTTAGGAAGCAGGAGTCCGGGAAGGTGGTCCGGCCATTACCCCCTGGAGGAAAAAGTGGCTGAGGCACTGCAGCTGTGCGTGGCTGCTACAGAGGCCCTGACCTGCGCAACCAGTCTGAGGGGTAATTGCTCTTGCTTTAATCTGCTTGGATATGGATCATTGTCTAGGGTGGAGGTCCTGGGGTGCGTGACTAGTTTGCCAGAGTGTGTTGGAGGCTTCAGAGAGGACACCCAACTAATACAGCTGAGAAAACCCTAGGATTTGGGATGAAGCTCCCCTGTCTAGTGGCAGAGTCCTACTGTGGAAAAAAGCCCAAAAGTCAAGTAATTGAGTGGCAACATGAGTAGGCAAAGGAAGCAAAGAAAACAGAACAACCCAGCTTTACACTCCTATTTTGGGGACAAAAAAGGATCAAAGCATGGAACAGGAGGAAGATAGCAAAGTCAGAACTCCTGCACCAGAAGCTGCCAAGAAAAATACAAGCTGGTTACAGGCCATAGAGGACCTTAAGAAGGATTTTGAAAACCAAATAAGAGAAGTGGAGGAAAAATTGGGAAGAGAAATGGGAATAATGCAAGAAAGTTATGAAATGAGAGTCAACAACCTGACTGAAGAAAATAACACCTTAAAAAATAGACTAACTCAAATGGCAAAAGAGGCTCAAAAAGCCAATGAGGAGAAGAATGCCTTAAAAAGTCTAATTTGCCAGATGGAAAAAGAATCTCAAAAGCTCACTGAAGAGAATCATTCCTTTAGAATTAGATTGGAGCAAATGGAAGCTAGTGACTTTATGAGAAATCAAGATACTATTAAATAGATCCAAACAAATGAAAAAGAATAGTAGGCAATGTGAAATATCTCATTGGAAAAACCACTGACCTGGAAAATAGACCTAGGAGAGATATTTTTAAAATTATTGGACTACCTGAAAGCCATGATCCAAAAAAGAACCTAGAAATAATCTTTCAAGAAATTCTTAAGGAAAATTGCCCTGATGATTTAGAACCAGAGGGCAAAATAGAGGTTGAAAGAATCCTCTGATCACCTCCTGAAAAAGATCCCAAAAAGAAAACTCCTAGAAATATTATAGCCAGGTTCTGGAGTTCCCAGATCAAGGAGAAAATATTATAATCAGCCAGGAAGAAACAATTTGAATATTGTGGAAACACAATCAGGATAACACAGGATCTGGCAGCTTCTGCACTGAGGGTTCAAAGGGCTCAGAATATGATATTCTGGAGGTCAAAGGAGCTGGGATTAAAACAAAGAATCACATACCCAGCAAAACTGAGTATCATGTTTCAGGGGAAAATATGGTCATTCAGTGGAATAGAGGGCTTTCAAGCATTCATGATGAAAAAAACCAGAGTTGAATAGAAAATTTGACATTCAGACACAAGAAGCAAGAGAAGCATGAGAAGGTAGACAGGTAAAAGAAATCATAAGGAACTTATCAAAGTTGAATCAGTTACATTCCTACATAGAAAAATGATAATTATAACTTATGAAACTTTTCTCAGTATGAGAATAGTTGAAGGGAATAGAAATGTATATATATATATATATACATACATATATATGTCTATATAGGAGGGTATATGGGCATTTGAATACATATATCAGTGTGTGTATATATGTGTACAGGTATACATAGACAGAGGGCACAGGACCAATTAAATAGGAAGGGATGATACTTAAAAGGTGAAATTAAGAGGTGAAAGAGGAATATAATGAGAGGAGATTGGGGGAGACAGAATGGGGTAAACTATCTCATATAGAAGAGGCAAGGGAAAATGGTTACAATGGAGGGGAAGAACAGGAAGGCAAAAGAGAATGAATCAACCTCATTCTCATTGAATTTGGCTTAGGGAGGGAATGACATACTAAATAGGGTATCTCACCCTACAGGAGAGTAGGGGGGAAGGGGATGAGAGGGGGGATGATGGAAGGGAGGGCAGGCTGGGGGGGAGGGAAGTTGGAAGCACCCACTTTTGAAAAGGGACAAGATCAAAGTAGATAATAGAACAAGTGGGGGCGAGATAGGATGGAGGGGAGGGAAATATAGTCAGTCTTTCACAATATATCCACTATGGAAATGTTTTGCATAGCTACACATGTACAACCTATATTGAATTGCTTATCTTCCCAATAAGGGTGGGTGATGAGGGAGGAAGGGAAAGAATGTGGAATTCAAAGTTTTAAAATCAAATGTTTAATATATATATATATATATATATATATATATATATAATTGTTTTACATGTAACTGGGAAATAAGATATACAGGCATTGGGGGCATAGAGATCTACTGTGCCCTACTGGAAAATTAGAGGGGCGATGGGGAAAGATATGGGAAAGAGCAGATTGCAGGAGGGGATATTCAGTGGGATTGCTGTTTTGGGGTAGGGGGAAAATGGGGAGAAAATTTGTAACTCAAAATCTTGTGGAAATGGATGATGTAAAATAAAAGATAAAAAAGAGAGAACAAAAGAAATAGATGCCAGAGATATTATGGAGGTAGAATTAACAGGACAAGGCAGCAAATTTGATTTGGTAATTAGAGGAGTAGGCAGAATAAGAGATAATAGCAAGTTTTTGAAAAGGGAAGATTAGGTAAATTGAGTTATCACTGGAAAAAATAAATTCATAAGGAGGTGCAAATTTTGGTGCAGAGGAAGTATATATTAAACATGTTGAATTTGAGGCATCAGAAGGGCATGCAGGTGGGAATGTCTTGAAGGTAAGTGGAGATGAAGCTCTAGAGCCTGAGAAAGAGGTTCTGACTGCAGCGATTTGCTTGAAGGTAATAGCTAGAAATTGCCGAGGGGAGAATATATAAAAGGAAAAGAGGAAAGGAAAGAAGAAAGGAGATGAAAAGAGATGAGATAAAAAGAAAAAAAAGGCAAAAGAAAGAAGGACCTGGCTTCCAACTAACTTTATTCTTTGTTAATCTAATGAGAATCAAGTTCTCCAGCTAATATCTTGATACAGTAAAATTTCAATATAGCTAACAGTGTTTTTTTGGTTCCTACTTGCAACTCCCTCTTCCAATCTCCATGGAAACTGCCAGTTTCTGTGTCTGTCCTGACTGTGCTAGAATCTAAACACTAACTTCTATGAGGTCCCTCTAAGCTGAGTCTGCAGATAATAAAGTGCCACCAAATAAAAAAGGTCACGTAAATATGACTGAGTGTGGTTCTCTGGGTTTGATAGATGTTTGTTCCCTGGATACCTGACTGGAAGTCTAGTTTTCTGAATTCTTAGAGAATCTTTAGTGGGCGGAAACTAGATTATAGTGCTTTGAAGATAGTTCCCTTCACCACTTACTCTGGAAATGCTGGGAACCAATTAAAGTCTCTTTAGGGACCATCTGATAAAAATTCCTTCACTTTTCTCTACCACAATGAGACTATGTTGTAGTTTTACCTAAGACTTTCCCTGAAGACTTCTTTTCCAAAGTCAGCTCTTCTATCTGTGTTCTTATACCCATTCCCTTTCCCTTCCCCTTCCTCTTCCTCAGGGGCCTTGACACATCAATCATGTTTTCTCCCTCTCTCTCTTTCTATCTCCTGCTTTCATCTTCAGTCTGTCCCACCACTCTGGCTCTTTCCCCTTTGACGAGATAACAATACTCATCACTCTGATCCTAAAACAAAGACAAAACAAATGAACAACAACAATAAGAAGCCACCCTTCACCTTATGAAACTATTGTCCCATTACTTTCTCCTCATTTTACTCCAAAACTTTTTGAAAAAGTAGTCTCCGTCAAATAGCAAGTACTTACTCTGATGGCTCTTTGGGTTTATTATAGACTGGACTATGAGGTTCATTTACTTTTGTATGATGTATACCTGATATATTCCATTTTTAAACTACGCTACCTTTTTTAAACCAGTACCAAATTAGTTGAATACTTACTGCTTTGTAGTATAGTTTGAGATCTGATACTGCTATCTTTTTTCCCACTTCCCCCCCCCCATTTCATTTGAACATCTTAAACTTGAACTTTTGTGTCTCTAGACAAATTTCTTTTGTTATTTTTTTTTTTAGTTCTATAAAGTAATCCTTTGGCAATCAGATCAGTATGGAATGAATACATAAATTAACTTAGGTTGTGTTGTCAATTTAATTTATTGGCTCAGTCTGCTTATGGACAATTAATATTTCTACAATAATTTAGGTCAGTTTTTATTTCCATATAAACAGTGCTTTGTTAGTTGTATTGATTGAATTTTTATGAATGTCTTTCCAGGTAGATTTTTAAGTATCTTATCCTGTAGCTATTTTCAATGAAATTTCTCTTACTATCTCTTCTTTCTGAGAAAATGGGCAACAATATGGCAAAAATTGAGTTTAGACAAACACCTCACACCTCATATCCAGATAAGTTCCAAATGGATATATGATCTAGATATAAAAGATTACCTCATAAACTAATTAAAGGAACAAGGAAGAAATTATCTTTCAGAACTATGGATAGGGAAGAGTTCATGACCAAACAAGTGAGAAATACTCACAGAAGATTAAATAGAAAATTTTGATCACATAAAATTTTTAAAAATGTACAAAAGCAAAATATGAATAAGGAAATAAAGAAAGGAAAGTCTAATTTGGAGGAAAAATATAGCAAATTTCTCAAATAAAGGTCTCATCTTCAAGATATGTAAGAAATTATAAAAATTACTCCAATTGTTGAAGGGAAAATAAGTACATTGTTTCACTGTTGGTGGAGCTGTGAAATATGTCCCGAGCTTTATTAAAACTGTGTGTGCCTTTTAACCTAGTTGTACCACTTATACCCCAAGGGAATTAAAGAAAGAAAAAAAAAGGTTTATATCTACAAGCATTTTTATTCTAGTTATTTTTGTTGTGACAGAGAACTGGAACCTAAGGGAGTAACCATTACTTGGTGAATGGCCAAACAAATTGTAGTATATGAATGTAATGGGATACTATCATGCTGTAATAAATGAGGAAGGAGACTCAGAGAGACCTGGAAATATTTTGAAAGAACTGATGAAGAGTGAAGTAAGTAGAAACAGGATAACAATTTATACTATAACTTCAATATTTTAAAAATGAATAATTCTGAAAGATTTAACAAGTCTGAGCAATGAAATATTCAAAAATGATTCCAGAAGTCTCATGAAGAACTATGCTCCACTTTAAGATGTAGAGATGATGAACTAATATCCAGAATTAGAAGCCCTTTTTTGTATGTGGCCAATGAAGAAATTTGTTTTGGTTGACTACATTTCTGTGATACAAGGGGTTTATGTTTCCTTTTTTCTCTTTTTTTTCAGTCAGTAAGGCAAGTGGGTAGGAAAAAAATTAACAGTGATCTACCACAGTTGCAACGGACTCATGATAAAAAATGCTATGCACTTCCAGAGAGAAAACTGATGCACTCATAGTACAGATTGAAGTATGTGTTTTCCTTTTCTTTTTGTTTTTCTTGTTTATTTTTCTGAAACATGATTAATTCCAATATTACATAAATTGTTTGAAAAATGCAAAAAGAAGGTGCTTTACCAAATTCCTTCTGTGATACAAATATGGTGTTGTAGCTAAATCAGGGAGGGTGAAAACAGAGAAAGAAAATTATAGACTAATAACTCTAATGAATATTGATGCAGAAGAGCATGAATAAAATATTAGCAAGGAGACTACAGCAACATATCACAAAAGTTATACACTCTGACCAGATTGGATATCTACCAGGAATGCAAGGTTGGTTTAGCAGGAGGAAAACTCTCAAGATAATAGACCATATCAATAACAAGAAGAAGAAAAATGTGATTATACCAGTGAATGCAGAAAAAACTTTTGACAAGATACAGTATCATTTTTGTTTTTTAAAAATCACTAAACACAAGAATGAACAACCTCTTTAATTTAAGTGGTATTTATCTAAAATCTCTTTGTGGCTCATTTTGGTGTTTTCTTGGCAAAGATACTGGAGTGGTTTGCTGTTTCCTTCTCCAGATCATTTTATAGATGAGGAAACTGGGGTAATCAATGTTAAATGACTTGCTCAGGTTCATGGAGCTGGTGTTTGAGGTCATATTTGAACTCAGGTCTTCCTGACGCTAGGCACCACCTAGATGTTTACAAAGCAGCATTCATCAAACAACTTAGTACTGATTAAGAAATGGAGAGGTCAATCAATGTAATGTACCATTTAGAAGCAAATCAACACTTTAGCCCAGTGCCTGATAAGCTAAAGACCCCAGGAAACAGGGTAAGAACACACAACTCAACAAAAACTGCTACGAAAATTGGAACACATTCTGGCAGAAACTAGGTATAGACTAATATCTCACACATTATAACAAGATAAATTGCAAATGGATCCATGATGTATACATAAATAAGAGAAGTAAAGAAAAAAAGTTACCTTTCAGATCTATGGATAGGGGAAGAATTCATAATCAAAATTGCAGAAAATAAAGGGGACAGTTTTGACTACATAAAAATTTTTTAAAAAGGTTTTGCAGGGGCGGCCAGGTAGCACAACAAGTAAGAGCACCGGCTCCAGTGTTGAGAAGACCTGGAGATCGAATCCCGGGCTCAGACACTTAGCACCCACCCAGAAACACCTGGCCGTGTAACCTTGAGCAAGTTACTTAACCCCAATTGCTTAGGGGTGGCCAAGTGACTCAGCGAGTAAGAGTACCGGCTCCAGTGTTGGGACGACCTGGAGATCGAATCCTGGGTTCAGACACTCAGCACCACACCCAGAAATAACTGGCCGTGTAACCTTGAGCAAGTTACGTGTCCCAGATTGCTTAAAAACTAAAAAAAAAAAAAAAAAAAAAAAAAAAAAAGTTTTGCAGCTAAAAAAAAAAAGGAAAGAAGTAACTGGGGAAAAATTCTTTCCAGAATTTTTTTCTGATAAGGGTTTCATTTCCAAGACTAAGATCTATCCCCCAATTGGTAATAGTCAAATGATATAAACATGTGTAATAATAATATGAAAAAATACTTCAATCACTAATAGAGAGATAACAACTTAAGCAACTCTGAGATTCTATTTCATACCTGTCATGCTGACACAATTGATAAAAGCAGAAAAATGACAAATATTAGAGAAGGTATGGGGAAATAGTCACCTTAATTCATTATTGGTGGAGCTAGAAAGCAATTTGCAATTATAACCAATAAGTTACTAAATTCTGACTCATGTAATACTATTAGAAAATCTACACTAAGGAGATTTTAAAAAGAGGAAAGGGTTCCATATATTCAAAAATACAAAAGAAATTCCTGCTGAAGAAACATAATTTTAAAAGCATACCCTAGTCCATATTGGAATCAATCAAAAAAGGAACCACTTTTCATGTTGTCTCAAAGAGGGCCAGATTCCAAGAGCTTGAAGGAGGTCAGACATAGATAGGACTTTTACCTAAAATACAAAACAAAACACATGTCCTCTGAGAAGACAGCAGCTAAGGAGGCATATTCTTGCTTTCTTGTTTTTGAAAAAAAAAGTTTATTCACGTATAAAAACTATACTTGAAAATATGACAAAGGAAAAGAGGCTTTTCACCCTTAATTTTCTTTATAGTCACACAACTGACTGAATAAAAGCTTATGAATAAAAAGGCCCACCAAGTCTATTTTTTGTTTAATTCCATTCAAGGACAGCAAATATTTATTATGAACCTACCATGTACATGGTGCAATGTGAGTTTCTAAGGATGCACAAAGATGAAACATTCTTTGACCCTCAAGGAGCTTACATAGGGTATGCAATATTTAACCACATTAGGTAAATGAAAAGTAATTTAGGAGGGAGCATAACACTAACCTTTTGGGCCAGGGACAGGGGGTGGGGGAAGGTTCAATAGACAAAAGGTCCAGCTTTATAGTTTCTTATGAAACAAGATGAGAAACACATCCACAGATATTAAAAGAGAAATCTGTATATTTTTAAAGCACTGCAAGAGACTATGATGTATGTGACTACAGAGAACACTTTGTTCAATAGTCTGCTGGGTATTGTGGTACAGTGGATAGAATGCCAAGCTTGAAGTCAGGAAGACTCATCTTCCTGAGTTTAAATCTGGTCTCAGACACTGACTAGCTATGTGACCCCGGGCAAGTCACTTAACCCTGTTTGCCTTCAGATTCCTATTTATAAAATGAACTGAAGAAGACATGGCAAACCATTCCAATATCTCTGCCAAGAAAGCCCCAGATGGAGTCACAAAGAGTTGGACACAATTGAAACAACTGAATATATATACATATATACATATAATCATATCAGAGTTTGAAGGGACCTCAGAACTACTAATCCAATCCATGCCTGAACAAGAATGTCCTCAATAACACCCTCAACAAGTGGTTCCCCAGTTTTGGCTTAAAGACTTCCAAAGAGGGAGCTTCTGCTTCCTGAGACAATTTGCTATACTTTAATAAATTCTAATTGTTAGGAAAGTTTTCCTTCCAGTGATCCTAAATCTACCTCTCTGCAACTTTTATTCCTTAGTTCTGTATATTGGAGTCAGAGAATAAATTCACTCCTTTTTTATGTGACAGCTTTTTTTCAACTACTTCAGGCCAACTATCATGGCTCCTTCTAGGTCTTCTCTTTTTTAGATATGGCCTAATTTCCAATGCAAACTAATATCTCTATAGTTTTGAAAATTGCAGTATCATACTATTGACCAATATCGAGGGTGTGGTCGACTAAAAATTGTTCCCTGGATCTAGAGAATGAGGTTAATCTGGCACCTATTTTTTATTAAGTCATGCTAATTTGCTATGATCACTACTTCTTTTTTAGATGCAGATGTCATACAGTTTTGGGAGGATGCACTGGCAGCTGGAGGAGGGTTAGGAAAGTTATCGAGTAGGAAAGTGGTGTGAAATTCAAATAGGAATGAGGGAGACACTATTTCATATATAAGGATCCCTAGAGTCTGCATATTGACTTAGTTTAATAATGTAATATTATCTGTATTCTATTGTATTTTATTTGTTTTGCTAAACATATCCTAATTACATTCTAATCTAGTATGGGCAGCAGTTGAGTGGGCCACATATGAAGGCTCCAATGTAGAAGATGGCACCTTGAACAGAGTTTTGAAGGAAACAAGGGATTCTATCTGATAGGTAGATGGGAAGAGGGAGGACATTCAAGGCACAGGGCATAATAGCCTGAGAAAGACACAGAGACCAGAAGCAGAGCATTGGGTGTGAAGAATAACAAGAAGACCATATAGTAACATAGAGTTCATGAAAGAGAGAAATGCATAAAAATAAAGGAAAGGTAGGTTGGAGCCATGCTGTGAAGGGCTTGAAATGCAAAGCCAAGGACTCCTGTATTTGACCCTACAGGTAATAAAGAAGCACTGAAGTTTATTGGTACAGGGGTTGGGGTGCTATATGGTCAGACCTGTGCTTAAGGAAATAAATTTTGGAAACTATGCAGATAATGGTTTGGAAGGAGGAGAAATTTGAGGTAGGGAGATCTATTAAGAGGCTATGATAGTACGCTAGGTGAGAGATGATGCAGGCCTGAACCAGGTGAGTTGTGTGAGTAGACAAAAGGAGACATATGCTAGTATGTGTTTGCATATGGAAAACAAAAGCAGAGTGTCATTGTGCAAAGAGGATGTGGAATCAGGAGACCTGAGCTCACATCCCACAGTCTCAGTGTCCTAATCTGCAAAATGGGAATAATAAAACTTACACTACTTACCTCAGAGAGCTGTTACAAGGAAAGCTTTTTTGGTAAATATTAATGTACATTATATAGATTGGGCTAAAATAATAATTATTATCAATAAATAAAGACTTTTTAAACATTTACTACACGTCAGGCCCTGTGCTGAGTGCTGGGAAATAAAAAGGAATCAGAAGACAGTTCCTACCTTCAAGGAGCTCACAATCTAATGGGGGACAAGACATGGAAACATTATCAAATATAATGGTTTTGATTACCTTCTATTACTTTTGTTTACCTTCTATTACTTTTCCTTACCTTCTTACCTAGTTTAACTAGGTAACCAGTTATTGGCTCTCAATTAAGTCTTCAACTAGCAGGTTCCATTAGTCACGTTGGCATTCAAGAAGTTTGCAGTAAAGAAAAGATGTTAACCTAGGAATTGGCATGCTCACTAACTTTTTTGCACTGCCTTGATCTGAGTGATTTGCATATTCTGATATGAAAGATGATCTCTCTCTCTCTCTCTCTCTCTCTCTCTCTCTCTCTCTCTCTCTCTCTCTCTCTCTTTCTGTCTGTCTCTCTGTCTCTCTGTCTCTGGCTGTCTCTGTCTCTCTCTCTCTCTGTCTCTGTCTCTCTGTCTCTGTCTCTCTCTCTGTCTCTGTCTCTCTCTCGTCTGGTTCCAAAACTTATTTCATATAGAAACATTGCCAAATGGATGTTGCAGGCAAATGATAAAAAGATTTAAAAGCATTTTGATTCATTTTAATTTTTAATCTTCAGGCAGATGGAATGAACCCAGTCTAACACTGATACCCACACTTCAGCCAGCTTAGTGTGTACACTGAAAGACAATGAGAACCTGTAGATGGTTCACAGAGAATGATCAGAAGCTGGAATATGGACATTTTGCCTCTTTCAGAATAGGTGCTTTGCTTGTATTTCAGGTGGTCAGCCCTTTAGAATCATGGATCATTATTAGTACTTTACTCACTTCACTGATAGAGTAGAAAACAAAGAAAGGGGGACCTTTTTCCTCATCTGAATTTATCTGCAGCAGAGTTAGGCTCTGTAGTTTGGGGCTATTGTGTGAACTCTAATTTCTGACCATGATCCCTTTCTTCTTAGCTTTCTTCTCAGAATTATTTTTTTCTTCTGCCACTCCCTTTCCCCCTCCCAGCTACATGGATTTGTCCTCTAAATGAGCCATGGGTGGGAGGGACCACTGGATGGAAGTAAAGCAGCGAGCATGAGCCAGAGAATGCCAGGATCAGCTCTTTGTTATTGGTTGGTTGCTGTCTGATGGATGGATGAGGGAGGAGTAAGCTCATCAGTCGGCTCTGACAGAACTGAAGTACAGAAACCAAATATACAGGTAAGGGGGGGGGAGGGGCAGAATCCTTAACACAAGGGACCTTCTAAGTTGTTATGGGACAAATTTTATAACGTGAAAATTATTCTGATCGTGGCCATGTAATTTGGACTGCATTCACGCCATGAGGCAGCCTTTCTAATGAGCTATTCTTTCTCCCCATAAGAAATCTCAGCTGATAACGATGCCAGTGGCAGGTCTAGCACAGGATAACTTTCTCTACAAGTATCAGTGAGGTAAATCCACAGATAATGATGCTAAGGGTATTCCTTAGTCTTTAAACATTAAGCATGTAGCATGGGGGATCAAAGAAAGGACAAGGAAAGCTGCCTGCATTCCAATGGTTCAGAGAAAATGGAGCCATCACTGAATATGCAATCTATTCTAAGTGACACGCAGTGTCCTTTTATAATGGCACAGACAAGGTGGATGAGTGAGAACAGCTTTCCCGTCTATGCCAATTGTTGCGGCATCCCCTAGCACTAACGTACTATGATTATGTGTTTCCTTAAGCCATTTGCTGTAACTAACTGCTTAGGGAGAGTTTCATGCAGTTGAGGGCTTGGAATCCTTTCATTTAATAAATTAAACTGTGCTAAATCAGGGAAGAATTGTAAGACTGTGCTTGTCAATAGACATGCACATATTTTCATCCCGAAATGCTGGGCAACCTCATTTTTGAGGGGGTTACCTTATGGAAAGAAATGGTGGTTTAATTGACCTACTACTGCAACAGCAATTTCATCCAGGAAGCAAATATGTTTAAAGACAAATTCCAACACAGCATTTATTTCATCGGTAATGTGAGTAATTCTCCTTTTGAAGACAGCTGAAGGATTAAGGTTTCATTTTTAAAATTAGGACATGGTAGTGCTTTAAAAGATGATTCTCTCCTTCACCCCTCCCCCTCAAGATAAGTAGGAAAAGTCAACAATATATAGATTTAATCAATTAAAAAGGGGAATGCGTTAATCTTCCCATTGGTCATAAACATATTTGCATATATATTCAAGTGATTTAATGAATCGGATGTACATTTTTTTTCAAATGATGACATCAAATGAAAGGAAATGATTATGTACATATGTAGTTTTCTGGGTGAAAATCTTAGAACATATTTGTTTTTCTCTGGAAGGCAATTACTAACCTGGTCATGTAACACGTGGTCAAAAAGTACTTGTTGAAGTGAATTTTAAAATAGAAAACTTTGGCTGTATTTTCATTTACTTTTTCAATATTTCTCCAACTGATGAAACATAAAAAGATAATCTGCTAGAATAACTATGATTTCTTCTTTTCAGTGCATAGTTTAACTTCAAGAAATTATTTTTTAAAACTAGTAAAAACTTGAATAATTATCTAATTGAGTAGAAAAATACCGTCTTTTTAACTTAGAAAAAAATAGACACTGAATTTTACATATTTAAAGAGTCATATTGACCTACTTAAAGCCTATATAATAAGTTATGTTATAAATCATGTTTTATGTTTCAGAAATAATTGTATAATGCATCAGTTTTGAAAGTGTTTCCAGTTAGTCATGGATACATCTGAATTTGCCATTAACACAAAGCAGTGGACAAAAAATAATTTCAAATATTAATCCATTAAAAAGTAATTAAGGTGGCATGTAACTAGAATTATGTTTTTTCAGGAATGGGTTGCAGATATCTCTTGTCTGTGTAGTTATATCTTTTAAATTATGAATTCTGAATAAAGCTACCTTCAGGAATGAAGGGGAATTGATGAAAATTAGAGAGCAGAGTTCCACATGGTTTTAAATTATTCTGTCTCCTTGGAAACCAGCTGCTGCAGATGCATTTTGCTTTCTTTGGCTAAAAATATCATCCTTTTAATAATCACTATGGGAGAGATGCTGAATAAAACCAGAGGATATTGTTACGAGTTTTTATAATTTCCTTAATGGCGCGCATATTTTGGATGAAGTATAGATATGCCATTGCTCGTCCAGTATTTCCTATCAGCGGCTGGCAGACGTCTGTAAGCCTTGTAAAAATGAGATAACTATAGCAGCTTTAACTGCACAGTCTACTGGGAAAAGAAAGACCGTAAGTGTGTATGTTTTAGAGTAGAAGAGGATGAGAGTGAATAAATATGAGAGAGAACAGCTAAAAGATTCCTGTCTGTAGGAGATTAAAACATAAGGCAAATAAAATGTACTTATGACTGCTTTGTGAAAGCTGTCTAGGCAAGATTCTTTGTGTTTTCTGTGAATTCATTATTTAAAATAGTTTTTTTTAAATTTATATGAACATCATGATACCCAACTTCAAATCATCTTTGGATTTACTTTCCTTTTCCCTTTTTTGAACTAGTTCAATCCACACTGAATTACAGGTTAAATCAAGAAAATTTCCTTCATGTGTCAAAATGTGTATTTCTGTAGTTTTAAAAAATAATATTTAATGTGTACTATCTATGATGCATTTTCAGAATAGGAATGATGCTGGTGGTGATTTAAATTAAAGATTATTTATGGACTGAAATTGTAAAAATGTTGTAACACATATATTCCCCTTATCTTTGAATCTCTTTAAAATGTTCTAATTCACGTATTGTCTCAAACTCTAAATTGTTCTTGCTTTAAACAGTGAAGCTATGATGTTTAAGTAGCTCATCCAAGATCTAATGAAGATTCTTATCACCATAATAGCAAGCAATGCATTTTAAAACTGAGTGCTTTTTATTTAAAACTAACAATATATTTTCCCTATAAAATTTTTTAACTAATTATATACTTAATTGCATCTTTTTAATTTTAATCTTTGTGTATTTTAAGAATAACTATGTCTCCCCCAATCACACACACACACAATTTTTATCAGCTCTCAGTGCAGAAAAAATACAATTTTGCTGCTATGCTTGCTCTTTTATTCCTCTAGAAATTTAAATCTTCTTAGCTGTATTTTTCTTTTTCCAAGAATAGTTTCATTTCAGTCAGTTTTGATGAGAAAGTAAATACTTTATTTTCATAATATTACTCTTAGCCCATATTAGAATTCTTGTTAGCAACAGAGGAAGTCTAATACTAAACTATTATACATTGTTTCAAAATATTTAATTTCCAGTCAATACATAATTTAATAACAAATTAATTTGGAATGTCAATATATTATCTTCCATGATAATTTAAGAGAGTAGTGAATATTTGGTTTTGATTAATTACCATATGCAAGAGAGATGTTCTCAGTAGCTCTTTCATTATAAACTTAGACAATATTAATGAGCATATTAACAATAAAGCAGATGGATTAGTAAATGGATTATGAGATTAATGTATGTAACCCCCATTTTAGAGACAATCAAAATTAATCAGGCACACTTTTAGGTTTCTGAAAATAATCTGTTGCATAGCAAAAGCTCTGAACTATAGACAATTTAAAAATACACTTTAGAAACAGTATGTAATTATGGCTTCATGCTTCTTTATTTGCTAAAACTGGCCTGCCAGATTTGTAGGTAAGTTTATATGGGCCTCTTAAGTGTCACAAAATGTACTTAGGAAAATGAAACATTTAACAACTTCCTCTCTAATATCAAAAGGCAGCTTTACATCTGTAATGGAATTGTGCCAGTTTGGCCCAGGGCCCTATTTGACTGGAAATGAAGAGCGGGTGTTACTACCACTGGAAATAAAGCTTGTGTTATGTTGCATGATGTCTAGATTGTGTTATATGATTACGGTCACTTGGCCAAGTGAATAACTCCATTCACATTTGTGCTATGGTGAGATTTGACTTTCAAAAATATTGCCAGTCAAGATTTTTCCTTGTTGTATTGTATTATTAGTTCCTGAGAGCAAAGACTTTAGTGGAATCAGGCAACAAGAGTAGAAAATACAAACTTCATTCAGGGAAAAGTGGCCAGCAGTGCAAGGCAACAGCTATATTTCATGGCTCTACCATTGCAACTGAAGAATGCTGTGCAATGGATTATTTTGCTATTTTTTCATCATATTTTTTTTTATTTCAGGCATTGTAATTCCCCAACTTAAGTAGTTTACTAGATGCTTATGCACTGCTTAGTGTCCTAATGTTATGACAGGTGAAAACAATCAATTTGGCCCAAGAATTACTATTGTATCTAAATATATACCCACATTCCATCTGTTAGAGTATAAGATAATGATGGTCTCAGCAACTATAAAAACTTAGATCTAATTAAAAGCACTTAACACAACAGCAGAGACAATATTTTGGTGAGAGATTAGGGCGCCATCATTCCATATCATGTGGCCAAGAAGAAAAATGGTTGTGATAATGAATCTTTTAAATACAGCATTAAATGTAGCTGGATTGAAACCTAGGGTGGTTATCTTCCAGTATTAGCAGAGATATTGGTGGTGAAGAGACACCATGAATGTAGGCCAACTAATTATTTCTATACTATCCTTGAGTCACTTGAAATCTCTTACAACAATAACCACTAACAATGAGTGAGTCCCTATCACTATTTTTTTTCCTTTGAGGTATCAAGACAACATACAAATGTATGTTAGAGAAGGTAAAAGGCATACGGGAGAGGGAAAAAGCATGAGGCTGCATTGAGTTTGATGCAAAGTGTGCAAAGCATAGAATTATAGCATAGAAGCAACAACTTGGATACAGTGGAACCAGAAACTTCTTCCTACCTATATGAACTTGAGTAAATTATTTAACTTCCCCGAGTCTTATTTTCCTGAACATCAAAATGAAGAGATTGGACTAGGTGGCCTCCCAAGTGTTTCCAGCTCTGGAACTCTGATCCCATGACCTTTTTTGAGTTTCTCTTTGGACCCATCCCCCGATGAAGACCATTAGCTATCATTGTCACCTATGGTCTCTGTGACAACTTATATATTTATTGTTCATGGCTAAAAGCAGATTTTAGTATGTTTCCTACTGAGTGTCTAAAACATTTTTAGAAGTTGTTGTATTATGGGGTATATCACTACTGCCCAACCAGATAAATGAAATAAATTCCTAAATAGGTCCCTGGGATGTATTTACAAAGATCTTCATTTTCTTTTGTATTTCCAGCTAGGTTAGCAGCAGAAAACCAATGTTTGTCCTCTTTCATTTCCCAGGATTCTATTGGTTATGCTACTGACAGCATAATAAGACAAAAAAGACAGTAGATTGTGGAAACGGCTACCAGCAATTATAAAACCTTTTCCCCCCTCAATTTCTTGTAGTTCCACCAGTTCATTGCTTTTTTTGTATAGTGCTGTATTTACTTGTAACGATCACTTTAATTTTAAATAATAGTGTCAACCTGGCAAGGTGGCCCATAAATGAAAGCAATTAAGGGATGAGAAGTAGGCATAAGATATTGGTGAAAAAGAAAAGGTCTTAAAGTCGCAGGGCTAAGAGAACCCCCTAATGGGCCCACTGATAATACTGATACAAGATGCAGTATGAATACATTAGAACAAAGGCCATATAGAAATCTGCTTCTGAGAGGCTGACTGCAGGTGATTATGGGGCCATCAAGAACAGGACTTCCTGTTCTCTGTAAACCATTTGTTTTCACCACCAAGTCTAGGGCTATTGAATACACCTGATCTACCAAGCTACCTGTTTCATTTGAAAAATGGAATTGGTTTGACATAGTTCCTTCTTAGTTGAACCCATCGTGTCTTCCAATCCTAGTGATTATTTCATTGAGCTAGGAATAGAGGTAGGGACTGGATTAATGATTACATTATTCTAGGTAATTCCCAGATAAGGAACTTTATTGATACAGGTTGGCACCTCTGCAATTTGTAGTTTTAAAGAGTTTCCTTGGACACTGAGATACTAGTGACTTGACCAGGGTAACACAGTACATGTCTGAGGAAGAGCTCAAATGCAAGTCTTCCTGATTCCAAGGCTGTCTCTCTATCCACTATGCCATGCTTCTAAATATGATGATACAGTACATTTTTTTTTTCTGCTGATATAGAAGGTTACAAGAGCCTAGAGTTTTATCTATCTTATCAATCATAACTGAACAAAGTAATTATTTTCTCTTACTTTCTGGGTCCATAACCCCTCAAGATTTTGGCTGACCATCCACATAGAAAAAAACCACGTGGATGAGGAATTTCTGCTGCCTGAATTTGACACGAATTGGTCAGACAACGTATAGAGTTTGTCCATTAGTATGTATATCTCGCACAAAGAGTAAAAATGGATAATGAATTAGAACTAGAATTAAGTTATAAGAATAATGCAAACTGGACTGCCTGCAGAAAGTTACAAAGGTCTTTTACTAATCCCAAATTTCTCATGGAAAGGCCTTTTTAATATCAATGTTTGCTATAGTTATTGTGTGTCTGTTAGACATGGAACATGATAGTTTTCTGAGAAGTGAAAATGTTTAACACACCCAGGGAAATGGAGAGGAATATGGTGGGATTGAACAGGATACAAAATGAGCCAGAGAGGGACTTCAAAGAATAATAGGAAAAGATGTCATCAGAGAAATGTTTGATGGGAAAAGAATGATAGGCTGATCATGTGGTGGGGGCAAGGAATGACAGGGAGACAGCCAAACTTTTCACTGCTATCTTTGTAGTGTCAAGGGAAAGCAAGGAAACCCCCTGGCACATTGTATGGAGCTCCCTATAACAAAATTATGGAATGTTGTGAACAAGAATCATTCAGAATCAGGAGACACAGATGAACTGAAGTTTGCATAGGGGAAGGGAACATGCAGATTCATGAGATCACAAATTCATTTGTGTTTTTGAGTACTTGAGATAGTTGCAAGTGAAACTTTAAAGTAAAGAGGTTCAGATAATGGCAATACTATTATTTCCTGTGGCCATACTGTTTCTTTTATGTGCCAAAGAAAAAAAATAATGTTTAATCTCATAAGCCATTAATTAATTGAGAAATCACAACACAAAGGACTTTCTAACCTTAAAATAGAAATGTGGTTTTTGGAATCTCAGTTCCATTTAAATGATGGAGTTAAGTCTAGGAATTCCAGGTCTACAACCAAAGAAATAGGAAGAAAAAAGATTGTTACAGAATTATTTGAATGGCAGTGATTCTTCTCACTGAAATTATTAACTTGTACAGAAATCATACTAGTGTCAGGAATAAGAAGCAAGAATTGTGTCCTTTTTTCTTCTGTGTGTTGCAAGTGCCAAGAAAATGCTGTGTACCTTAAGGGCATTCCTGTTAACTGTTAACTAAGAAATGTCTTTCGAAACCAAGAATATATTCTCTAATGACCCCAAGATATGCATAAATTTTGAATAACTTATATTTTCTGTAATTTATTGAATACTTAAAATGCATAATTTATTGAGCATCCACGATGTCCATAGCATTATACAGGGTACTGTTGGGACACACCTTTCATAGTCTCTAAATTCAAGAAGAGGCAGCTAGCTGGCTAAGTGGATAGAGTCCTAGGTCTGGAGTGGGGAAGACTTGGGTTCAAATCCGGCCCAGACACTTACTAGCTGTGTGACACTGGACAAGTCACTTAACCCCATTTGCCTCAATTTCCTCATCTGTAAAATGAGCTGAAGAAGTAAATGGTAAACCACTCCAATATCTTTGCCAACAAAACCCCTCCATGGGGTCACAAAGAGTCAGAGATGACTGAATTACTGAACAACAACATTTCAAGAAGTTTATAATTAAGATGAGGAAACAAAACTTATGTGGACTATGTAAATAATTGCATAAGACAATTTATGATTTAGTGCCAAAAAAGTTGATGATGTTATGAGAGTTACAAAAGGAGAGAACACTGTGGAGTAGAATGATCAGGATTGAAAGAAGTGAGCTTTGTGATAAGCCTTGAAAGATAGGTAACATTTAGGGTGAGGGCAGAGAATCTATGCAGGGACAAAGCATTAACTAATATGGAAAGGCATAAATAACTTCAAAAATCAGGAAGGAAATAAGTTGATTGGATCAAATCATTACTGCTGGTACATAGTAGAAGATAATATTGTAAAGGTATGTGAAGGAGAGGATGTTGATGTCTTTGGCACTAAACAAGAGAACTGAGTGTTGATGGAGGATCACAGAAAGTTATTAAATAGGGAAAATTATTATGGAAATAGTCTTTTACAAATAATAATCTGGTAAAATATGCAAAAAGAATTGGAGGTGGGGGGCAGATACAAAAATGAGGAGAGCAATTAAAATGTATTAGAATAAGTCATGTGTAGCTTGGTGATGGCCTAGAAAAGAGTGGTAAAAGTGGAAATGGAAGAGATAAAAAGAGAGAGATTCTACAGGAGGGAAATTAGGAGAGACAGATTAGGCTATAGCTCATTTTAGAAACTGAGTAGATCTTCTAATGATCCCAAATTGCCTGATGCCACAAAAGCCTATCTCTTTAATGATAATATTCTTACAATGACACTACATTTGAAAATCATGAAATAGAATGATATGAGAAGAATAAAAATGGAGGACAGTAAAGATATTCATGATGGGTGTAAGTAAGCTCCACATATTACCTATGTGACCCCAACACTAAGTCACTATGGTGATATCCCCTACCACTAATAATGATTGGCAGGCAAGAAAAAAATCTAACAAATACATCTAAAAAAAAGAAGAAAGGTAGTCATCAAACAAGAATGAGAGGCAACTGTTTAAGGTCTACACTGACATGTCTGAGTTAGAAAGATGAAAAGCAGGTAGATGGAGTGGAGGACTGAGCCCTAGGCCTGAAGATCTTGCTTCAGATGCTGAGTGTCCCTTGGCAAGAAACTTAACCTCTGTCTGTCTCAGTTTCCCCAACTGTAAAATGAGGATAATTACATTACCTGTTGTGAGAATCAAATGAGATAATATTTGTAAAGCCCTTAACACAGTGCCTGGCACTTAGTAGACACTGTGTAAATAAATACCTATTCCCAAGAGTGCATTGGGTGGATACTCTGTGGAGGGTCTAAAGGAAAATGTGGATGAGAATTTCACTGAATTAGATTATGTGGGAAGGTTTTAATCTGCAACAGACAGGCGGTTATTCAAAGGAGTGAAACTGTAGGAATATCCACCCAAGTATCAAAGCGAAGTGGTATTTTGGTTTTACAAAGCATCTTAAAGCCACGTGCAAATGCTATTTCTAACTTCCTGTCTTTGTGTTTGTCTTGCTCTTTCATGAGGTGTGGTTCTTCCATTTAACTCTTACATGCCTCCCAGAGTGCATGAAGGCACATAGTTATGTATTACCATATGGATGAGGAGGCTGTGGATTTGATAACTTAATAAGCTACATTTCACCAAACTAACTGGCCCTTTTCTGAGTCTTGTGTTCTTTTTCCATGTTCGTTATAATCATTCTCTGATAATTCAAATCTGTGTCTACAATGTCTAGATCCTGACATTTTCCCGTGTCCTTCCTTTTCCTCTCCAGTGAGGGGAGTCTGGTAGAACTGAATCTTGACAATGGGGAGAATGCTGGTACGGTCACAGGATAAAAGGACTGTAGTCTGAGAGCTAGAAGGGACATCAGAGGCCATTGAGTACAATCCCCTCGTTTTATGGATGAGGAAACAGAGACCTAGAAACCAATTTAATATTAGTGTAAAGACTTAAAAGTTCTTCTAAGTTCTAATGGCTATTAGGCCTTTTTGAAATAAAGTTTATTCTTTCATCCTGTCCAAAGTTCCATGACAATTTATAAAAGAAAATTATTTTGGAGATTTCTGCAACAAGTCACATAGCTTGTCAAAGTAATGTCTCCTGTCCATGACTCCTGAGGTTAGTGGTCTTTCCACCACAGCATTTGTTGAGTCATTTTTCTGTTATACCTGACTCTTTGTGACCCCATTTGGGGTTTTCTTGTCAAAGATACTAGAATGGTTCACCATTTCCTTCTCCAGCTTATTTCACAGATAAGGAAACTGAGGCAAACGGGGTTGAGTGACTTACCTAGGGTCACACAGCTAGTAAATATCTGAAGCCAGATTTGAACTCAGGAAGTCTTCCTGACTTCAGGCCTGGTGCTCTATCCACTGTGCCATCTAGTTGTCCCCACTACCTCATGGAGCTGCCTAAAATGAATAATTATATCCTTTTTTTGTGCTGAAAACAGATGGACCAGTTACCATCAATTTGAGGAGTCTGATTTATAAAATAAAATTAAAAAAAAAAGCAACTTATATAGTCCTTCCTGCAAACAGAAAGGCAGGGTCCATATTTAGGTGAAGGAAGCTGAACTTATTTTCCCTTGCTGCTATGCTGTGAAAGAGTTAGTATTCATTTGGCATCTCTTGGATACATGAGAGATATGTAGCGAGCAAGGATAGATTTAGTATGAATGAAGTAGAAAAAAAATCTGAGGACCTTTGAGTCACCAGTTGAGTTGCCAGGTGGACTGGGCCTGAAGAGTATGAGTTTTCTTCCCCAATATCTCCTTGCCTCATCCAGCCTCTTTTTTTGTCCCCACTAGGCGAACCCTGTTCATGACCTGATCAGGATGTCCCAGAAGTTTGGGTGCAGTTTTATTTAATAGCATAAAACCAAGCAGACTTTTGGAAAACCCTGGACTTGAAGCTTTTGGAATATATGAGTAATAGACTATAGCAACCAGCTTCTCTACCCTGTCAATCAGCTTTAAAGATTCTTCCTTCCTACAGGGAATGGATCCTTACTAAATAAGCTTCTCATTAGTGAGTAAAAAAGAGGAACAGAGAACCCACTCATGATCGGCAGGTTTGGGGTTTCTGATTTTTTTCTTCGCCCTGGTATTTTCCCACTGTATGAATAATTAAATTGACACTGTGATATAATTGTCTTTTAGTCCTTCACTATGTAAAGGTGATATAGCATGATGTGGAAATACAGGGAAACTCCTATATTTTATATAAAGCATCCTAAAAAAGGGAGATCTGGCTGCTGAATGCTTCATTCTCTTGATTCTGATCAGATGATTATGTGTTATTTTCTTGATGAAATCCAGAGTCAAGGATTGTACAAGTTTATTATCATTATCATTACTTTGAAAGGTATTTTGTAAACATTTTCACCCACTAAATACCTACTCCAAAGATTCATGCTGTCAGAGAGGTGACTTTAGATTCTCAAAGGCTATGAGAGAAGAGGACAAAATTCTTTTTTCATTTCCACCAGACTGGAAAGGCTTTGTGTACAAGCCTGATGACAGAATGTGGGTTTGTCTAAGGACCCACTCAGACAAATTTGGAAAGGTTCATCATTAGAACACTGGCAGTCAGGTTATAAATGTTTCTGATCACAGGTACTCTAGAAGACTGTCTCTTAAAGTGGGGATCTGGAAACTAAGACCCAAGTGTTGGCCCACTGCCAGTTTTGTATGACAAGTAAGTTACGAATGGTTTATGCATTTTAAAATAAAATTTATTATATTTAAAAATGCAAAATAATATTGTTAGCTCCCAGGCTGGTGGGAAAAAAAGGTGGCAGCAGGCCAGATTTGGCCCATAGACTGTGGTTTACCAACTCCTGTCTTTAAGCATGGATGGACTGCAATCTACCTTAGTGGGTGGTGTATCCACACTGATGAAATCATAGATCTTTTTTTTTTTTTTGCTTTTTGGAGGGGGGAAAGGCAGGGCAATTGGGGTTAAGTGACTTTTCCAATGTCACACATCTAGTAAGTGTTGTGTCTATGGCTGGATTTGAATTCAGGTCCTCCCGACTCCAGGGCCAGTACTCTATTCACTGTGCCACCTAGTCACCCCGAAATCATAGATCTTGAGAATTTTGAAGTATATTTACACATGTTTACAATTATTTCCATACTGCCAAAGAGATAACAAATCTTGTTACTAACATTCAATGTTAAATATAGTATATTACATAGAATAAATGTTTGCTAAATGAATTATTTTGTTTGGTGCATTTTAAAGTACCTTTATTTAGCAGCTTGTACTTTTTATTTTTTAAAGGGGGAAAGTACAGTGTAATGGAAGCAGGTACTGAGCTTGAAGTTCTAGGACCTGAGTTCTTGTTCCAGTCATGACACTTAGAAATTTGTAGGATGTTGATCAAATCACTACCATCTTTCTTGGCCTCAGTTTCTTTATCAATAAAATTAGGAGTTGGACTAGATAACCACTCAGATCCCATCCAACTTGAGATCTAGGATCTCTCTCTCTGTCTCTGTCTCTTTCTATGTCTCTTTCACATGTGTGTTCCTCAAAGGAGTTCTATGAAATGAAGTCAGTAATACGTCCCCCATTCATAAGATAAAGGAAAATTGTGATGAGATTTCTTGTCCTATGGTTTCAAAATAAGTCACTGGAAGAGCATAAAGTAGAATTTTAATTTTTTTTTTACTTCTGACAAAACCCTGCTCATATTATTCCTTCTTTTAAATGCTGAAAAAAACAATTGGAATGGATCTTTACTTTTCCCTTTTAACACTTTATTTTAACCACATCCTTTCAAAGACAATGCCTTCTGCTGTTCCACGGTTCTAAATGCTGCTCGGAATTACTTTCATTTAAGTCTCTGTGTGACAGGACAAATATATTGAGGGTCATTGATGCTAAATGTCTTCTTCCTTTCTCTGTCTGATTTTCCTTCCTGCCTATTACTAGAAACATATCAGTGGAAGTAGAACCATCTTAATTTCTTTCCCAACCAAGCTTCTTCTGCAGTCAAGTCACAGTCCTTTGTTTATGATTTTGCTGTCGGTTGCCATGGAAATAATTGCAACATTGCAAATTCTATGTTACAACCACAGGGATTACAGTAGGAAAAGAGTGGCCAACAGCAAAAAAAAGGAATATTTTTACAAGGGTTTTCCATGCGTTAGGATCAATCAGTTATTCAACAAGTATTGATTAAGCACCTGCTACGTGCCAAGGATTGTGCTGGGGATACAAATACAGAAATGAAACAGCCCTTGCCCTCAGGGGACTACCATTCTATTTAGAGTGATAGAGTACATATTAAGGCATAGTAGCCAGGGAAGAGAGCTAGCTTTATTTTGGCAGTCATAAGCATTATGAGTGAAGCCATAGGAAAGTAAATTGTCATGTACTTTCCAGTAGCAATGGTTTTGTTGATTTAATTATTATTCCCTGATTGAGAAATAGAAAGGTGGGGAAGGATACTTGAAAGGACAGAGAGCCAGATTACTGTACTGGTTAGGTCTTGATGGGTGGACAGTTCAATGGATGGGATGAGGCATAGTCTGGGGATAGTTGATATAAAGAGTTGAAGGGAGGATTGATTCAGCCAGGTGAGCTGGCAGATTAACTCATGGGAGGCCAAGGGAGGGGAGAGGAAGAGGGATGAAGTAAACAAAACTATATTCCTTCCATTCTACTTTTTGGCTCTTTTTCCTCCAAGGCTTTTGATTGAATCTTCCCTTTTTTTTTTTTTTTTGGCCTTTTGGAGGGCAATTGGGGTTAACTTGCCCAAGGTTACATGGCTAGTTTTTTGTTTTTGTTTTTGTTTTTTTTTATGTGGGTTTTAAGTGTCTGAGGCCTGAACCAAACTCAGGTCCTCCTGACTCTGGGGCCGGTGCTTTACTCACTGCGCCACCTAGCCACGCTGGTTTAATCTTTCTTACAATTTTTTATAAAACTATGCTTTCCAGAGACTAAAATGTATACTGAAATAATGCCAATTGCTTATAAATTATATATATTTATAGATGTATGTATGATAAAAATTATACAATCCAAGGTATCACCACAATGGTTTCTAAACAAAGTCCTCCATTTCAGTACATCAATGAATCCATGACCCCATCCATGTGGTTATGCCCTTCCAAACTCCAGTAATGCAGGTCACATCTCATCTATATCTGCCTATCTTGTATACCTCTTGTGCATGTCTTCCCATCTGATATGCTCTAGGGATCCACCCAGGATACTAAGGGAAGGTATCCTCATGTTTTCTTGACATCATAAGGGTACAATTGGAACATATAGTACTCCTTACACCCCACTGCCAGCCCATCTCCTTCCTCACTTCTGTATTTCTTTGATGACCCCTTTGCTCTTGACTAGTTCCACTTTGGCAGTGTGTTACGGTTATCTCCCACCCACACACCATCTTCGTTGACCTTTGGGGGAGCCTTAGCTTCAACTCTTTTGAGACTGTAGTATTTCAGGACTCATTGCTATGTAGCATCACTAAAAGAATAGTGAAATTTTAAAAAGAGAACAACTTAAGATTGTTAAAAACAAACAAAAACAACTTTACTGTTTCCCAAGGATGATCCAATCTGCCTTTCTCCTTAATGTTCAATTTGAGAAACCCCTGTAACTACAAATTAATATCTGACAGCATGTAGCTCTCTGAAGTTAGTAGACACTCAATAAACATCTTAAAAACTCAATTGAATTACTATCCTGATCCCCATGAGTTTTTCAGAGAAAACTTCAACAGTTAAACAGTCACTGAAATATATAGATTTAAGAGTTCCTGGTGGATGTCACCTCATCATTTAACCTTAAAATCAGTCCAGTACACGATATATGGATATGCTCACCTTCTGAAGTAGAAACCAGCAATGATCCTTTCACTTGGTTCTATCCCACACCGAGTAAATCCAGCTCATATATATGGAATGAAAACATAAAAATAAAAACAAGCAAACAGCCAGATTAAGGGGCGGGGGAGTCACTTGGTCATCATGTGAATTTGATCAAAAAGACAGACAAGCTTTTAAAATAACAACATTTTCAGAATCAAAGGTTCATAATCACAGCTGTTAATTTTCTAAGAGATTTTGGACAAGATATTAAGTTACTATGTATCTACTTTTCTCTATATACATAAAAATTCTCATAATTCTTTAATACTAACTTAGAAATTTGTTATTTCTCTGAAGTAATATGGATATGTTTATGTGTAGTCATTATTGTAAACTTTTTAAGCATATTTATCAGAAGGAGCTCCATTTCCAACACAGTATAGTAGATAGAGTGTTAGATTTCGAATCAAGAAGATCTGGGTTCAGATCCTGCCTCAGATACTTCCTAACTGTGTGATGATCCACAGTTTACTTATCCCCTCTGGATTTCAGTTTTCTAGTCTATAAAATAAGGCGGTTAGACTCAATGACCTCTAAAGTCCACTCCAGCTAAAAATCTAGAATCTTATTTATTGCTCCCTGAAAGTAAATGGGCAAAATTTTACCATCTTCAAATATTAGTTAGATTTGAATGCAATTCAATGCAGTTCAGAAAAATCTGAAATTAGAGTTAGACCTACAAAAAAATTGTCAAGTAGGAAGAAGAATGCATTGGCAGCAGCACTTCACACCTAACCCCCACAGGCTTCCCTTCTCTTCTCTTCTTCACTTCTGATATTTACTACTTTTCCTATCAGCACTTTGGCTTCCTTGATGGTCATGATGCTAAACCTTCATTATCCAGCATTTGATATGCAAATTTGATATTTCACCTAGGTAGGTCTGTGTGCCCTGAGAAGCAACCCAGACCTTTCTATTCCCCTTTCAAAACATATTTGTTCTGTGACTTTGTTTCAGACCCCTAACCTTTACTTTACAGGGCAATAGCTAACTAATCTGGCAGATTATCACAATGAGATTTTAATGGATTTAGATGGTTTAATATGTCACCCTTCTCAGGTGACAGATCTACCTCTTAGAGGGGCCCTCTCTAAAGGAGTCCCTTAACGTGAGAGAGCAACTCTGTTGGGAAGAATTCTAAGCTTCATGGTAGACTTTTGGATAAGTGGAATTTTCTGCGTTCTTCAAGTTATACATGTAAAAGGGTTTCTAACCTGCCCTATCTACAGGGTCAGCCATGCTTGGGTCATAATCTAAGTATCCTCCTTTCTCTAGGGCTCCTTTATGAACTCCAAAAAATGAGAAAAACAACAAGAATGCAAATAGAATACATAGTACAATATTATGAGGGATACTAAAGATAAACGATTACATTTGTCAGTGTCTGTGGTAGTGCCTGTAATCTTTAGGAAAGGCAAATTGTGAGAGAATCAATTTCTTCCATTCCTCCCCTTACAACTTGACATGCTGTCTCTATCCAACACAATGGTAGTACTGTATAGGTATGTGGCGTGGGAGGAAGGAGGTGGGGTATGTGTGAGTGTGTGTGTGTGTGTGTGTGTGTGTGTGTGTGTGTGTGTTGGGGGTGTTTCTAAGAGCTCATCTTCTTTAAAAGAAATTTTCTCTTGGTTTGATTAATATTTTAAAATGTGTATTTTAGGACCACATTCTTTTGGACTGCACTGACTATATTGAGAATGAAGCTGAAGAGAAATAAGTAAATATTTTATTCTGTACAAGAATTTAGAGGAGGTACACAGAGTTCAGGGACTTTCATTCACCCCATATATTCCCAGTTCAATCAGCCTCCTTGGAATTGGACCTAAGTAAGTGTTCCATGTGGTCATACTGAGTTGGCTAGTAACATAAGGCATCTAAATTCTGTAGTTATAGCCATCCCTAGCAACCCATTTTATTTCTGATGGAGAGCCCCAGGAAAGCATATGCCTCTGCACCTGAATAAAGACAGTATGCCAGAAGCACCTCTTAATCTGTATGCCCTGAATGTACCACTGCCTACAAGTGAATGATCTAGTTTGTTCTGGACTGAGAGGCTTTGTCATTGATAATACATGCTCTTCCAGTACAAATCAAGTAAATATATTTGATTCTGGGTTTGATGTTTCAAGACATTGAATTGTATTTCCTTGTACAGTGCCTCTCGTTCTATACTCTTAATTTTTTAGAAGAGACTGATGTCAGTGTGAATAAGAAAAACAATGTGTCATGATGGGATGCTTCTGTTAACTGTTTAAAAAAAATCACAGGAAAGATTCATTTGGGCATGGATATGATCACTGATTGTACGTGGCTCTAAAAAAAATTAGAGTCCCCATTAAAAAAAAAAAAAGCCTTCAGAGACCTTGGCTGCACAGTCAGCGGTCAAATGTTTCAATGCTTTATTGCTCCTGTCCCTGTTACAGGTACATGTGACAGCGCTGCAGCGATGAGTGGAATTTTAAAGAGGAATTTGGAAGAAGTTGAGGGCTCCTCATCCTGTTCCTCTGTGCGGGAATCAGATGATGAAGTTTTTAGCGGTGACAGTGCTGACAGTGGTGATAGTGTCAATCCATCCACTTCTAATCATTTTACCCGTAAGTACAAAAGCTGTATTTCAGTCTACCCTCTAAATCGCATTGTGTGGCTAAATCTAGGTGGCTTTAACTTTATCCATGCGCTAATATCTGTCCCTAAGTCTTTCATCATAAAGGAATTATTTGCCAAACGTGACATAGTTTCAGTCAATTAAGTCCTCAGGAGTGTGGTCCCATACTTTGCTGTATACTGATATTCTGAGAGGTGCAGAGAGGGATAGTCAGGCAGGAGACTGATTGAAGGTGAACAAATAGCAACTAGAAATGAGTTAAATAGATGTCTCTAGGCTCCAGAAATAGATCCACAGGAGTAATCTGATTAGATGAACTATGTTGTCATCCCAACACTTAGCAGAGACTTGTAGACTATTTGCAGTAGGACCAGGTATGATATAAATTCTTTCTTGAGGAAAGAGAATCACATTCCTTTGCAAAGAAAAGAATGCAGATCAAACAATGTCATTGGCAGCCCTGGACTTTCTATAAGTGGTTTGGGCTTACTTTATTTCCAGATTGGAGAAAGTACTTCCTCTAATAGATCTAAGGTTTATTGCATACTCTTATAGGAGATACTCTCAGACTGAGTGACTTAGCTCACTGACACTAGTCAAAATTTCACTGGGTTTTAATTAGCTTGATAGTTCTCATTCAGTAATTTATGAATCTTTAAATTATTTTCAAAAATTCTGATAAGGAAATTATTTTGTAATTGTCATTATCTTTTTCAGTTTACCTCTTTTCAGTTCCCATTTATTATTTACAAAAGGAGAATCAAGCCCATTATTTTCTTGTCTGGAGGTGTTGCAAGAATGGGAAAGCATTCTTATTTTTGCTTCAAAGAAAATTATATCCTAACTATTTTCTAAGATTTCAAACAGATCAATCCTCTTGAGATCTGAGTAAGATTTTAGAAATACTAAATCACAGAATATGAGGGCTAACAGCAACCGTACAAGTCAGTCCAGCTTCCCCTTTTTCAAGGTGATGACACTGAGGCCCAGAAATACGAAGTGCTTTGCTCAGTCACACAGCTAATTAATGCCAGGCTTAGAATTTGAAACTATTGCTCTGCCGTCCCACCCTACTGCTCTTTCAACTATTCTCTGTGAGCATATATAAAGAGATTTTTTTTTTTTACTCTCAATACTCTACTAGTATTATTTTAAGAAGATACGGATCTAGGGTAAATTAAATTGACCAAAATCATTGCTTGATTTTTGGTCCTGACATAATTTCATGAGTAGGAGATGTTCAGACTCCTTCCGTTAAAACAGATAGGTAACTTTTCTGCAGTTTGTAGCCTGAGAGAGTTGCCTGGAGGAACTGAGAGGTTTAAATGACTTGCCTGGAGGTATCAGAAGCAGGACTTGAACCCAGCTCTCCTTACTCCAAGCAGCCAAGTCCAATATGTTAAACTATTTCTCTGAACACATCAACGGGAAAATAACAGAATAAAACAACCAGAAAAGGACAGAAATTTTACTCTTTGTTCGTGACCTCTTTATTCAGCCCTTAAGAAGAAAAATGGGTAAAATTATTAGGGTTCTGTTTTCATTTTTTAGGATTTCTTAGACTTTCTAGTTTTTAAGTTACTTGAATGAAACAAAAGAATGCAATTGTTTTTTCATACATGTGTTTGTCAAGAGCAGGAGGGTACAAGGCAAAAAGGAATGTAGTTATTTTGAGGACAAGTATTTAAATCAATGAATTCATATCATGCCTGTCAAGGTACCTTTTTTTCTGAAATATTTCTAACTGTGCATAGTGTTTAGCTATGATGAAGGGGATAGAGTGCTGGGTCTGGCGTCAGGAAGATTCATCTTTGTGAGTTCAAATCCAGCCTCAGGCACTTAGTAGCTGTGTGACCCTGGGCAAGTCACTTAATTCTGTTTGCCTCAATTTCCTCATCTGCAACATCAGCTGGAGAAGGAAATGGCAAACCAATCCAGTATCTTTGCAAAGAAAATCCCAAATGGGGTGCTGGAAAGTCAGACAGGACTGAAAAATTACTTAATTTAAATTACTTTTAAAATTATATGTCTATTCAATGCTTCTCCTAATTTTTCAATTAGTAGTTCAAAGCTTTCTGCTACATTATAAATTAACTCCTTTTGGTAAAAAAAAAATCATTGGACTCCCATTGATTTTTATATACCTGTGTATTCACAAAGTAACAATAAGGCTCATTAACAACCTGGAAAAGGGTAAGATGGAGAGGAAGGAATCATGTAGTTCTTTTAAGGATGAGTGTCTGAATTAGTAACCTCATCTCCAGTTCTGGGGTGTGTCATGAGAGGCAAGCCCACATTCATATAACAGATATTTTTGTTCTTTGGGAGACTATGTCCAGGCCTTAGCTAAGCTTGTAAAACTATAAGCTTCTTGAAAGTAGAGACCATGTCCTGCCTTTAGTATTCCTTCAGAATCTAGCAAAGGATTTTGAATGCATAGTACATTCCTGGATAAATACTTGTTTTATGAATGAATAAATGAACTTTTAAGAAGTCCTTACACATTGATATTACTGTCTCCTCTATACCCCCAAATGAGATAGCAGGAGATTCTTATTCCAAAAGGGAAATTTCCCTATGTTTACATTTTGAACCCTCAAAGAATGAATTAAATACCCTTATAGTGAACCTCTTAATGCAGTCTCCTTTCCTGAGACCCGTGAACATTACAGGGGCTGATTGAACAGTAGATGCACCTACCCAAAGGGATTTTTTTTTCCTGCCCCACTGTTTTCCCACTTTTTCCCACTCCTCAAAAACTATTCAGTTGAAGAGTCCCTCTCAGTGAGAAATCATCTCATTTAAATGCTCACATCAAAAAGGAAATCAAGCCACTACAATGTTTTTCCCATCTCTGTGATGTTTCGAATGCTTTCAGCTTGCTAGTGTCTATTCAATGACTCTTAATTTCTCAATTAGTAGTTCAAAGATGCTGGCTATGTTACAAATTGACTCCTTCGGCTAAAAATCAATTGCGGTCCTTCTGTATGCAAGACTCCCATTGATTTCTATAAAACAGTGCACTCACAAAATAACCGTAATGCTCATTTAATGACCAATAGGATTTACAGTCATGGGGAAAGTTGCTTTCTAGTTGAGACTGATAGTGGGAGTGAGGGCTTAGTGCAGTTGTGAATATTATAGGTCAGCAATTTCTTCTGAGCAACCAAAAAAAGATACCCTGGGTGAGTAAAACTTTAGGTGTAGGGTGAATGATTTTATTACTTTTAAAAATAACTTTTTTGAAAAAAACTTTTATGGTATCAGGTTTGTAGATAAATGGTGGGCCCTCCCATCATAGCTCATTCTAAGGACTCACTATATATATATGTATATATATATATGTGTGTGTGTGTGTGTGTGTGTATATATATAACTACTCTTTGTTTCCTATGGCCAGGGGGATATAGTAAAGGCCATTAAAGGAACAGCCATGAAGCCACACATTTTAATGAGGTTTTTCCAGCAGTGCTGTTAATGTACTTTTCTTTGCAAAATTTTGAGGTTTGTCGCGCAACATTTGCTGATACTTACATAAAAAGGTACATTACTATGCGTCATTGAATTCCTTATAATTGCGTGTGCTGGGGAGCATGGCTTGGGATGAAGGGAGGGTGGAAAGGGTTGGTGATAACTGGGAACTGGAGGAGAATTTTTATGGGTCAGGAACTTTTTAAAATCAATGTCCCAGATGAGCTGAGAGGTGTCATGGGAGGCTTTGCCTCACGATTAATTATTGTACAATATTGGGCAGGTTGGAATAGGATTTGGGAGAGGAAGAAAACATGTTACACTTTTTTTTTCTGAGTTGATTTAATATATCATATTAGAGGAAGACATTAGCAAAACACCAGAAATCCTGTTGTTCTATCACAGATTGTAAGGGCTGAAAGAGCACTAGATGTCACCTAATGTAGTTTCCTCATTTTACAAATTCAGAAACTGAGATTCAGCGTTATATCTAAAAGATCATATTACTGTTTTCAAAGTAATGTTTAAGAGCCATGTCTCTTGATTTCAGTCTTCTATACAATGAGAATTCTTAATTGAAGTGATTATTTCCTTTCATTGTGCTGAGAACTGATGGTTCAGTTACTACTAGTTTAAGGGGTCTGAATACTGAAAACAAAAAAATATAATTTAAATAGGCCCTTGTATAAATAGAAATACTGAGTCTGCCTTTAAGGGAAAGAGGTTAGCCTTTTTTTTTCTTTCTGTGTTCCAGTAAAAGATTTAGGCACTCAGCATCTCCTGGATGCGTGACAGGGCAGTTTACAGACAGAAACTCAGTGGGGGAAATGAAACTGCGGGAAGTGAATTCAATTTGGCTATGAAGGCACAATCTTGACTGAGTCTCCTTTCTGACTATGAGAGACAGAGCAGGGATTTATGGATTCCTTGATATATCACTGGCATTGATTGAAATTTCTTACAGCAAACATAGTTATTTTACATTTTTATGAAAAAAAGTGAGTTTGTTTTTGTCAATGTATAATGTTATTTGAAATAATGTGATAATGCTTTGGTAACAAGAAGGTGAAGGAGTTTGTGTTGTGAATTCTATAGCATTCAAGAAATAGGATTTTATTTTATCCACTTTACATGTAAAGCCCTTGTACTTTACAGTTATGCCAGAGGGAAAAAAGGTCAGCCAGCATACATGGGGGAAAAATGTCATCTTCTCTTCTTCTTTAGCTTTCTATCACTAGGATTCCAGAACTGTACATCCTTTGTTGTGTAATTCAGAGTTGAATGGCCCCTCCTCACCACTAATGCCTAGCAGAGATTTTGTTGCCCAAATGGGGCTCTCTCAGATACTGACTGAAAGCAAAAATTACATTTTGAAGAGTTGGCTCCATAAAGAGGTTTGTTCCTGTCAACTAGCTTTTTATGCACTTTTTCTTTTTAAACACTGTGAATTTGGATTTGGTTTTAGGTTTAAAAGTAGCCTTTGAATGACTGTCAAGTCAAATTCAAATGAAGTCTTCACCACACTGTATCAGATTATAATGCCTATAACTAATATTTTGATAAGTCTACTGAGCACCTACTATGAGAAAATAACTATAAAGACATTAGAGGCTATATTAACACTATTGTTTCTCACATGGATTTTAGAAACTTGGCTCCTAACTATTAGCACAGCCCCCTAACACATTATCAGTAAAGTTCCAGTTTCCCATATGTATTATTTACTCAGGCTTCCTCTAGGTGGAATTGATATTATGGCTGTATTTCATCAAGCATCCATGACTTAAAATTGTTATTAAATATTAATCTTAAAATTTTTGCATTCGTGATTCTGAATATTTTCATCTGGTAGCTTAATCTATTTAGAAATAAACCTTAGAGATTTTTCATCTTGTAAACTCCTAGATGGAGAATTAAATTGCTGTTCTCAGTTAGATTAGTGTTGACCATAGGCAGTAAGTGCCCCACCCACCTGTGAGATGTTATAGTTCAGTCAGTTCATATTAATTAATTAATTAATTAATTAATAAGTTAATATTAAGCACCGACTATACGTCAGGTTTTATGTTATGCATTGGGAACAAGACAAAAAGGCAAGAAACGAGAAAGCCTCTGCTCTCAGTGAGCGTGTCACAGTCTAATACAAGAGAAAACGTGAAAACAGCTATATACAAACATGATATATACAGATAAAGAATAGTGAATAAATTTTAATAATTAAAATGCCAGTACTTTTCTCTAGGGCTGAACTCTCAACATAAGGTTTAAATTTCATTGAGTTTTATGTAGTGTTGTTGTTGGTGACGATGATGAAGTCACGAGGGCCCTGAGCAAATGCCCTGGTGACTTTCAAAAGAATTTTAAATCCATGGAGTAAATCAAGCAATCTGATGCTTTCTGACAGCTTGGAGAGAGTGTACACTGTGGGAGTGTATGTGTATAAGAGAAATCCAAGCAGGCCTAGCTAAAAGAGGACTAGACTGTATTGCTTCTAAATATCCTTCAACATTTAACCCTTTCACTACTGGCACTGTGGTACATTTCTGTGCCCCCAAAATGTCATTTTATTTTTGTCTTGGTAATTTCGGGAGAAATCAGATGTATTTCAGTACTTAGGAACTGTTTGCACCATATGCTCTGTGCATTCAGCCGCAGTGAACTGGCTGAAATTAGAATAACTAAATAAGTCTAAAAAAATCTACTAAATTCCAGTGGGATTTAGACTAAAGTTAAAATTATTGGGCTAAAAATGAATAAAGGAAGATGATAATCTCCTATTACAACAAAAAGGCCCCAAAATGTGAATGACAATACAAACCAATACATTAAAATAAATCTGGCATTTAATTTTAGCAAAGCATTTAACTTACAAAATAGAAAGTTATTTCCCATAAGGAGAAGTTGAAACAAAATCTCAATACTTATGTATTTCTAATGCTTAATGACAGTAGAACATCACTTACTAAAGCTATTAAAAGAATAAAGTTTATCTTCCTTTTACCTTTGATTGATCTCATTTGTATTTCTGGGGATTATAATGGAAAATTTATTTAACTTAATGTATGTAAAAAGCTGCTAGGTCATTTCAAAAGCCTCAGTGAATTTTTACAATGGTCTCTAATTAGTAAGGCTAGCATTATAATAATACTCCAGACATAAGCCCCTTTCTTTTTTTTAACCTGAAATAATTTAAGAGCTTTTCAAAGGTTATTAGTAAGATTGCTAGGAAACCTAGGTTATTTTTGATTGAGATGAAAAGTAGGCCTCAATATGACATGGGGAGTCCTGAATTCCATGGCCTGTTCAATATAATTGCATCATAATTGAAAGATGATGATTTGTATAGTCTAGGCATATGGCATAAAGAATGTGTGTATATATACACACATACACATGCATGCAAACATACATATATGTAAATTTTTAATTTATAAAAAATGTATTTATACAGTTGTGTTTAGATTTTCACAGTGACAAAATATCAAATCATAATAAATGTTTTCTTTTCTCTTGGCATCTGCTCTAGTAACCTGCAATTTTTAATTTCTTGACGTTTATGTGTGTTAAATCTTAATCATAGTGTCAATAGTGCTTCAAATGCCAAAAAAGGGGGCAATGAGTTTAATATTTGAGATTCTTCACTTGGAGGAAAGAAGGATTTTTTTTTATGAGGAAGTCTTCTAATTTTTCAATAAGAAAGCACCATCCTAATTGGTAATTTCCTAGCAGATGCTGTCCATTATACTATTGCTATGCCAGAACTGACTTTCTGCTTTTTTTGCAGTTTCCATGACAACCATAATTTTGGCCCGGAGAGAGTTGTAGACTTCTCAGAGGCACATCCATTTTCCTTGTAAAAAGAAATGTTTACTCATCAAAAGAATTGATTAGGCTGACCTCCATGTTGGTCACTAATCGGTTCTATAATTAGAGGGCACCTCTGAGTTCAAGATTAGGTGAAGCAAGCATTTTAACCTCTGTTAGATTGTTTGGACCAGAAATTTTCTTGTAATCAATATAAAACAAGATAATGTTAGGAGAAGGCAGAGAGTGAACTTGACTGAAAGTATATTCATGGACAACTGATAAGGAGGATTTTCTATTTTAAAACTGCCCTCAATAAGACTGAAATAATGTTTTGAAACAAGTTTTGATGAATGTTTTAAAGAAAAAAAATGAGATAAAAAAGGTACAAATGTAGCCTACATAAAACATTAATTTTTCATTATGATATAGCCCAAGCCTGTTCGAATAGAGTATAGAGATAGTAAATAATGTGGAATCATTTCCCAGACATTTGCTCACCATGTTTCTACTTTGGCATTGACCCCATCTTCCCTTTCTTCCTCCAACCCTCAGACTTCAACCTCTGAGATGCTAGGCTCTTATAGGTGCACCTTTGCCTTATATTGCCCAGAACCAAGCCTCTGTACCATGTCTAGGCCATTTCCAAACCTTTCTACCCTGCTTACTCCCTTGTCCAACTTCCCTTTCTGTGCAGTATTCCACCATTAAAATATTAACAGCTGGGTACTGGGAAAGGCCTCTTGTAGAAGGTAGGATTTGAGTTGTCTTAAAGGAATTATTTGTTTATATTGAATGCTAAATAATATTTGTTGAAGGGGCAGCTAGGTGGCACAATGAATAGATCACTGGCCCTGGAGTCAGGAGGACCTGAGTTCAAATGTGGCCTCAGATACTTGACACACTTACAAGCTTTGTGACCTTGGGCAAGTCACTTAGCCCCAATTGCCTTGCCTTACCCCCCTCCAAAAAAAAAAGAAAAAAAATGTTGAATAATTGGTTGAATGGATGAAAATGAATGAATCAAGAATTCAGAATATATTCTCACTTGTCCTACACAAAGTCCCACTCTGATGCATTAGAATGAAAGGGAGGTAACCCTGGTAAACTGAAAGTATGCCAGTCTGGCAGATTCTACCTTGCAGAAAGGCTTTAAGTATGGCACCTAGAACAAACTATATCTGTTTGCCAAAGTCCAGTCTAGCTTAGTATGAAGAGTCACTAGTAGATGGGATACCGTGATGGATTATTTGATCACATTAACTTAATTAATTAGTGAAATAAAGAAAAAAAAAGCAAAATGTACTCCCCCCCTAACTCCCTCCCTTCCATTTCTATAATGGCAAAAGCAGAATGGAGGAAATGGAAGCACAGAGTGCTAAAAATCACAGTTTTCAGACTATCAACACTCTTAGCTATTGCACTTCTCAAGTATGGGAGCCTTGTCCAGTGACCAACTGGTACTGGATGAACCAAACTACATCAATCTTTTTAACCTTGGTATAAAATAAAACCAGAAGAAAAAAGGAAGTTGTAGCTATAAGGGAAGATGGTTCACAGGCTGTCTGTGGAGAGGGAGGGTAAAGGAGGTCAGAGAGTTGATGCTGCAACAACTATTAAACATACAAAGGCAACAAGAAACATCATTTCATGAGACATTTGGTCATCTCATATTGCAATGCTCATAAAACTGCTATGAAAATAATAGAAGCTTCTGTTTGAACATTAGTATGAGAGGATAAGAAAGTAAAAAATTCTCTAAGGAACTCAATTAGACTCTGTTATTGAAATCAATCTTTATTTTTATACTCAAGGACTTAAATGTAAAGGAGGGAATAAGTGCATATGGTGAAAAGAATTATGGATGATATTATTCAGGAGTAAAGAATAGAGATGCCAAACATTTGTAGACTATACGTTATGAAGAAAATAATCAGAAGTCACTAAACAGGGTGATCACCCAATACAACACAAAAATTAAGTTGATCATATTTTAATAGACGGAAAAGACTAGCTCCTGATGAGGGCATTATTATGGTGTGGTGCTGATTAGTGCAAATAATGAATCCCCTGAAGTGGTCACATAGATTTGAATCTGCACTATTAGTAGTTATAATTATGTAAAATATATGGCTCTAGCCCAGTGGAAATAAGCAATCTGAATTCAAATAATGCAGCTACTCTAGGATTCATTGTTTGCACTAATTGAGACCTAGCTTACTGAAATAGCTATCTGGGTAGAGTCAGTCCACTAACGAATAAAAGTAATCAAAATTAATACAAAGCTAGAACAGAACTACAAAACATAAAAATAAGAAAAAATATAGTGTGCTATTAAAGTAACTCCAATTTTATTTAAATGTTATTGATTAAACAAAAAGGAAATGAATACTGACCACAATGATTCCATCAAGTTTAACTAATGTAAACCCATTGATATAGTGAGGAAACATAAAGGGTCAAAAATCTTCCCCAATCAACAGACAGTTGACATTTCTTAAGGAGAGAAATATGGCAGCCAAGGGCAACACTGATTTAGAATATAAATTCATATGTAAAATCTTACAGAGAAGGATTGTAGAAGATAATGAACAGCATCACCTCTTAAGATAGCAAGAAGCAACAGAGGAAAAAATATTTTAAAGAAAGCTTAGAAGAGACCCAACTAAGAAAAAATCATTTCAAAGGAATTTAAGGATGAAACTGTAAGAAAAAATAATAAGAAGAAAGGAGAAAAAGATTTGTAAAAATTATAACAAATTATTTTCGCCATGAAGGATGGTGGAGCTACCACATTTGTTCTCTACCATGCTGTATGTGCTAATCAATAGTTTATTTATTCGTTTCTCCTTCCTTTTTCTTCCTTCCTTCCTTTCTTTCTTTCTTTCTTTCTTTCTTTCTTTCTTTCTTTCTTTCTTTCTTTCTTTCTTTCTTTCTTTCTTTCTTTCTCCCTTGCTCCCTCCCTCCCTTGCTCTCTCTCTCTCTGCCCCTTTCTTTCTTTCTTTCTTTCTTTCTTTCTTCCTTCCTTCCTTCCTT
>NW_027187419.1:92918695-92919892 GCF_028583685.1 Petaurus breviceps papuanus
TCTTTCTTTCTTTCTTTCTTTCTTTCTTTCTTTCTTTCTTTCTTTCTTTCTTTCTTTCTTTCTTTCTTTCTTTCTTATTCCTTCCTTCCTTCCTTCCTTCCTTTCTTCTTCTTCAAGGAGACACTGCCTAACTCCAAGAGGTATGGGACCAACTAATTAGAAGGTGAGAAAAGGGGTCTCATCCTACTCTAGTTAGTTTTGGACTTTTCTCCAACACAATTATTCCACCTCCCTTCAAAACTCCTCAACTCTCCAGCCTACCACTTCTGACCTCCTATGTGATTACCTTGGGTGTGGCTTTAACCCAGGGCTGGGGAGCCTGCCTTGACATTCTGACTACGAAGTTTGGATTCAGTCAAAGGGCTACACTTGAGGACCTAGAGGGCCACATGTGGTTTCGGGTGGCTGCAGGTTCCTTACCCCTGAGTCTAAACCCAACCAAAGGACCTACAGTAGTTATGCCAGAAAAATCTTCTGCCCCTCCTCCCTCTAATACCCCTCAGAGATGTGCCATATGCTCCAGGGCAGTTACTACTGAGTAACGCCAATCCCTTCACTCCCAAGGCCGCCCGACACGGGATCAAAAAGCATGAATAGGTTGCAATATAAATTCTCCCCCGCCCCTCACCCCAAACCTACTCTTCCACACCTCCCTATTTATGTGGAGAGCATCATTGCCTTCTAATCTCCCGCTTCTTAATGACTCTTGGCTCAACTGAAGCTGTTCTGTCTAAAGTTACCAGTGCTTCAAATTACTTAATTGCCAAATCTGGTGATCCTTTCTCAATTCTCATTGTTCTTGACTTTGTTTCAGGGTTTAATCCTGTTGATCAGCTTATCTTCCTGGATAGTTATTCTCACTTTTCTGGGTTGTACTGACCCTGTTCTCTCTCTTGCTTTGCCTCCAAATTTCTTTATCTCATTTACTAGATCAAGCTCCATATGCTCATCTACCCCAACCACAAGTATTCTCAAAGTACTGTCTTGGGCAGTCTTTTTGCCCATCAATAATTGCTTTTACTTGAGACTTCATCACCTCTTATGGGTTTAATTACTATCTCTATACAAATGATGAACAAGTCTATCTATCTATCTATCTATCTATCTATCTATCTATCTATCTATCATCTATCTATCTTTCTTTCTATCTATCTATCTATCTATCTATCTATCTATCTATCTATCTATCATCTATCT
>NW_027187419.1:92919902-92925450 GCF_028583685.1 Petaurus breviceps papuanus
CTATCTATCTATCTATCTATCATCTATCTATCATCTATCTATCTATCTATCATCTATCTATCTATCTATCTATCTATCTATCTATCTATCTATCTATCTATCTATCTGTCATCTATCTTTCTATTTACCTCCTCAATCTCTCTTTTGAACTCTGGTACCATACTGCCAACTTCCTATTGGATAATTCAAATAGGATGGTCTAAATGATTGTTTTCTATATCTGTTATCTGAAAAGCAGCATGTACAAAACAAAATTTATTACTTTCCCTCAAAACCAATAGCATATAAACATATATCATGTATAGTAGTACATGCATAGAATTTTAAAATAAGTAAATGTACATATATTGGAGTCATGTGCTCATTTATTTTATTACTTTATTTTTACTGATGGAGTACAAAATAAAAAAAGTTCTGAGATTTTGGTTATAGAGGGTATGCAAATAAATGGTACTGAGGAAAAAGATGGAAAAATAGCTAGATTAGATCAAGTGTACAAAGAGGAGGTCTGTGCTAGAAGTTGTTCAATTGTCAAGGCTTTTTTTAAGAAGAAGCTATGAAATGAGCTGCCTTATTTTCAACCCCATTCCAAAAAAAAGGTGACTAAAAGAACTCTCCTAACTATTTACCCATATGCCTCATTTCTCATCTCTACAAAATCTTATTGAAAATAATCTATCTTTGCATTAAGGACATACTTGATGAAGAAATTAAAAGGGAACTGGAAGAGTTTCACAGGTGATGTTATACTACAGACTACCACATCTTCACTATCATAAAAATGATGAAAAAGATGCACAGAATACAAGACTTCAGTGTACTTATTATTTGTTGATTCTTCAGTAGAACAAAATGCCAACTTACAGGGTCTCTAGTATATAAATGAAACATATATGTTTAAAACCTTAGGTGATATATGGAAATGATTGTGCAATACGCTATTTATGTACATACATGTATATATAAACAGGTGTGTATGTATGTGCATATACATGTATAGATACAGAAACACAATGCATTAATACACATACATACATGCATGCACACACATGTGTGTGCATATGTATGTGTCTGCCTATTGTCTTCCTCCTTCCGGGGTGTAAGGTGCAAAATCTTCTGGTTTCCTTTTCCCCCAAATTTCCAAATACAAGTTTATTTTCTTCAGTATTTTTTGGGGTCTCCTTTACCAAACTGTTGAGTCATTTTTCATGATTTTCTTGGTTCATACTCATTTCTCTCTCTCTCTCTCTCTCTCTCTCTCTCTCTCTCTCTCTCTCTCTCTCTCTCTTTCTCTCTCTCTCTTTTTCTCTCTCTCTCTCTCTATATATATATACACACACATATATGTATGTATATAATATATATATTCAGAGTTAAAATGGACCTCTGTGACCACCTAGTCCAGACCATATCATATGTTGATATGTATGTTTATTTGAGTGTATAATAGATTGAATGTGTAGTACAGGTACCCTGCATGCAGGATGTGTAATAGGAGGTGTTGAATAGAGGACTTGTGGGTAAAGAGAGGGAAAGACTAGCACAAGGCAGCCTTCTGACTTTCCAACGTTACTATGAGTCAGGCTGGTGCTTGAGATCACATGTTTGGTCTAGGTGTGTATAAATTATGGTATCTACTTATATGGCTTTCTGTTTTGGAGGAACTGTTTTGGAGGTTGCCTAGGGAATATGGTTGTGATATATCTTTCTTTCTTCTGAAAATTTTATGTAGGAATTCTCTTCACACTTCAGTTCAATGCTAAAGCATAGATAACATCTCCCATCTCTTTAAAGGAATCAAAAACTCTTCCCAAATCTCAACCCACTGCTGTCATTAATAACATGAGACATGGATTTGGAAGTTCCCTGATTTTCTTTTACATAAAGGAGGGAATAGAGTCAAAAGTAATAACAACAATCATAAGTAACTCTGGAGCAAATTGCCTGTAATGAAAATGACTGAACTGTCTGTGATAAGGAATAAAACCATCTCTTTCCCTGGGCTCCACCTCTCTCTCAGAGGAGGGAAATGGGGGCAGAAAGAGATATCTACCAGTTTAAGGAAGATGCAAGCTTCAAGATAAGTCCTCTTTCTTTTGTTTTTTTTTTTCTTTTTGGAGGGCAATTGGGGTTAAGTGACTTGCCCAAGGTCACACAGCTAGTTTTGTGTTAAGTGTCTGAAGCTGGATTTGAACTCAGGTCCTACTGACTCCAGGGCCGATGCTCTATTCACTGCACCTCCTAGCCACTTGTAAGTCCGCTTTCTTAATAGGAGTGGAGAGGCAGGAAGCAAAAATATCTCCAAATGCTATGTAGCATGGCCAGGTTGTCCTATCATTTTTCAGTCAGAAGATGCGGCACCTCCATTTTTGACTTCCACTGTCAACAAGCAGAAACATTCTGAAGGAAAGAGGAGCTGGGCAATTGTTATTCTGAGATAAGATGCTCAATTCAATTCTGCCTATTGTCTTCCTCCTTCAGGTCCAAGTTTATATTCTTCAGTATTTTTGGGGTCTCCTTTATCAAGCTGTTGACTCGTTTTTCATGATTTTCTCGCATCATACTCATTTCTCTTCCCAATTTTTCCTCTATTTTTCTTACTTGATTTTCAAAATCCTTTTTTAGCTCTTCCATGACCTGAGACCAATTCATATTTTTTTTTGGAGGCTTTGGATGTAGGAACTTTGATTTTGTTGTTTTCTTCTGAGTGTATGTTTTAACCTTCCTTGTCACCAAAGTAAGCTTCTATAGTCTGAGGTTTTTTCCAGTGTTTGCTCATTTCCCCAGCCTATTAGCTGACTTTTTAACTCTTTGTTAAGGTAGGACTCTGCTTCCGGCGTGGAGGGCACGCTGTCCCAAGCTTCAAGGGTTTTGTGCAGCTTTTCTCAGAGGTACTTCTAGAGACCTGTAAGTTTTGAGTTAGTGTTTACTTCTCTCCTGGCCTGTGCTCTGGCCTGGGAGAGACCATGAGTAATCTTTTCTGCCTTGGAACTGTGAGGAGGGTTCCCTCATCACTGCTGCCACAAGCTCCGCTATGCCAGTGCTCCTCCTTACCCCAGGATTGCCACCCAGGACTGAGACCCAGATCCAAGTATGAGTCTTGCCTCAGTTCCAGCAAAAAACCCCTGTAATCTCCTTCTGACCAGTTGTTTGATCCCCTTACCATCTGTGGGCTGAAAGTTCCAGAAGCAGCTACTGCCACCGCTAATTCAGTCACTCCCAAGGCCTGCTCCTGGTTTGCTGGGGTTGGGGCTGGACTATGCTCCTCTGTCACCCAGGTCTGGCCGACCTTTCCTACTAATCTTCTAAGGTGTCTTTGGCGTTTGTGGGTTGAAAAGTCTGGAAACTGCCACAGTTGCCAGTGATTCAGACCCCTGAGACACACTTCAGGTTTGTGCTGCATGGCCTGGAGGTGGACTGTGCTCCTCTCTTGGCCTGGTGCAGTAGACCTTTCCTGTTGATCTTCCAGGTTGTCTTGGCCTGGAAATGTGTTTTACTCTGTCTTTTTGTGGGTCCTGCTGCTCTAGAATTTGTTTCGAGTCATTTTTTTACTTGTATTTGGAGGGGTTTGGAGGAGAGCTTAGGAGAATCCCTGCCTTTACTCTGTCATTTTCCAAACACAAGTTTAAAAGAGGTCACTCAAATGGTGATGCTTAGAACAGGATTCATTTAGCATTTCTGTAGTCTTGTATCTCTATGGCAGTGTTCTCTGGGCAGGAACCTGGGGGCCCAGGGTTACACATACGAAGATTCCAAGTTAAGCATGAAATAACAGCAGACTGAAAGAGTTACTCACAGACTTTCTAAGGGAGTAGTTTCTTCCTATAATAATAGCAGTATCAATAGATTAGAATTTGGTATTTAGAGTTAAGAACATTGAACTTTTAAAAATAGTATATAAAATGATCCCCTAATATTGTACAAAAAAATCTAAATGTTAAAAAAGTTCTCAAGTGGAAATAATATATGTATGCCAAATTCTTGGAATATCTCTGTTTCTGAAGTGATTTTTAAAATCCCAAATCAGGGTTTTCTTGAAGGCTACTATCATATCTTTCTGGCATTTTGTACATTAATGGACTTTAAAAATCCAAAAGCTAAGGGGAATTTAAAACTCTATTTATTAAAAATAAAGTGAGAATGTTTAATACCACTCAAAGAATCAATATTAAGGTATATCCAGTACCTAGCACATAGTAGGCACTTAACAAATGTTTGTTGTTTGATTGAATGATCGATTGATGCTTTACTACAGATTATATAAATAGGCTTGATTCTAACAAATTAGAACTATTGAAAAGTGAAATAAGCTGCCCCAAGAGAGTGGTCTCCCTTCACTGACCACTTTCAAACAAAGACTAAATGACCACTTGTCAGGTATGAGGATGAAGGATTTTGGTTTTGGTATGAGTTGAACTAGATGGCCATGAGGTCTCTTCCAACTGTGAGATTTTGTGATTCCATCATAGGATGGTACTATTTGTACAAATCGATAAGAGTAATGGAAAAAAAAGACGCCTGATAAATTTTTCAAGCTTAGACCATATGCATTTGCTGGTGCATATTCAATCATGCATGAAAGGCTATCAGCCAATACAAAATGGTATGTAATTAACTGGGAAAGCACGTGGTAAAAAGAATACTGTAGGAAACTTTGAACTCAGGAAACTACATTATTAGATGTCCCATGGAAAGTTATTCAGAGTTGTTATATGCTGAGGACTGAATTCTTTAAAAAGAATTCACACAAAAAGATAAGTAATTACAAGCTACTTTGTATTGTAAGCAGAGTTTCAAAAACTCCTGGAAAGCCAAAAGATAATTGAGCACTAGCTTGAAGCAGTAATAGTCTACATCCAGATAAAGATTTTCAACAATTCATAACTGACAGTGGATTTTGGTTAAGCCAACAATGCTAACTTCAAAGCATTGACCTTTCTAGGCTCTCTTTTATCCTCAGAAATCTGTGTTCATCCTCCAGAGAGTACCATACTGACTCCTCTCTAATTTTTATACTGAGAAAAGCAGGCTCTATGTCACTTGAAGTGAATGTTTGAAATTGGGCAGGGGTGAAGAAGAGGAGGGACTATAGAGGGAGAGGTGGGAAGAAATAAAGTGAGGAGGCAGGATGCCATCCCTATAATTTCTTTTTCATGAGGTACTGGGAAGATTTGCCTTAAAAGGCCCTGCTTGTGGATAAGATATCTCTCTTCTAAATTTCTCTAACTTGAATGATATACAAACTATGGAATAAAAGGAATAGCCTTATGCCCACTTTCTGGAGATGAATTCCATGATCATTTCGGTTTCCGGTGGACATGTCTATACAGCCAAAATTCATATAACATATTTTGCATTGATCTGTGCCCTTTTTGTTGTCAAGAGTTAAAGTGGACTCTTTCACTTACTTAGAAAGGCTTTGAAATGTTGAAATCTCCTATCCAACATAAAAATCAATTTCATCTAGTATATGTTTAACCTTGATCTCTTCAGATCACACCATATGCAATTACTTTTTTTTTTTCTGTGTATAGTAGCAATGCTTCCT
>NW_027187419.1:92925460-92933790 GCF_028583685.1 Petaurus breviceps papuanus
TGTCCTGTTTGATATACTCCTGTCTTAGCATTTTAAAAAAATTACTCTTTTTCTCTTGAAATGTGCTGCAGATTTCTTTCATAACATAATCTGTCCTCCACACCAATCCAGTGCTTCATTGTGGCATAAAAGTCTCTCTGAGTTCTCAAAGACTGGTAAAAAGTTTAATCTTTAGAAAGACTACCAAGTTGTGTGTGTGTGTGCTTGTGCATATACACACAATATATTATATATGACATAATATAATAATAAGTAGTATATATAATTATACACATACAATGTACACATAACTATGTGTGTATACATATTCTTCCTTCTTTGAACCATTTCAGATGAGAGTGAGGTGCAAGCATTGTCTGACACTACCCCCCAACATTTTCCACTCCACTGTAAAATCTTTCCCTTGTATGCCTCTTTCATGTGAGGCAATTTTTCTCCTTTCTTCTTCTTCTCCCTTCCCCCTTCTCCTGGTGCATCTCTCTCACTTCTTTATTTATTTACTTTTTTTGAGATCATCCCAATACAATCCATTTACACTTAGGCTCTCTGACTTTGTAGACTCCTTCTAAACTCCCGTAATAATAATAAAGTTCTGAAGAGTTACATATAACATCTTTCCATATAGGAATATTCACAGTTTTACCTTATCATTCCCTTATGATTTCTTTTTCATGTTTGCCTTTTCATGCTGTACTTGAGTCTTGTGTTTAAATGTCAAAGTTTCTATTCAGCTCTAGTCTTTCCATAAGGAATGCTTGAAAAGTCCTCTATTTCATTAAAATGTCCTTTTTTCCCCCTTGAAGTATTATATTGAGTTTTGCTGGGTAAATTATTCTTGGTTGTAATCCTAGTTCCTTTGCTTTCTGCAATATCATATTCCAATCCTTCTGCTCTTTTAAGATGGAAGCTGTTAAATCTTGTATGATCCTGACTGGCTTTATAATATTATTATGGCTTCTTTCTGACTGCTTGCAATATTTTCTCCTTGACCTGGGAGTTCTGAAATCTAGCTATAACATTTCTGGGAGTTTTCGTTTTGTAATGTCTTTCAGGAAGAGGTCTGTGGATTCTTCAAATTTCTATTTTACCATCTTGTTCTAAGAAACCAAGGCAGTTTTCCTTTATAATTTCTTGAAATTTGATATCTATGCTCTTTTTTTATTATAACTTTCAAGTAGTCCAATAATTTTCAAGGTATCTCCTCTCAACCAGTTTTCCAGATCAGTTGTTTTTTCCAATGAGATATTTCACATTTCCTTCTATTTTTCTATTCGTTTGACTTTGTTTTATTGTTTCTTAAATCTTTTTTTTAGAGGGGGGAAGGCAGGGCAGTTGGGGCTAAGTGACTTCCCCAAGGTTACACAGCTAGTAAATGTTAAGTGTCTGAGGCTGCATTTGAACTCAGATCCTCCTGACTCCAGGGCCAGTTCTCTACTCACTGCGCAACCTAAAAGCCCTGTTTTATTGTTTCTTAATGTCTTGTGGAGTCATTAGCTTCTGTTTGTCTGATTCTAAATTTTAAGAAATCTTATTCAATGAGTTTTCATGACTGTTTTCCCATTTGTCCAATTCTACTTTTTTAAGGGGTTTTTTCCTTCGGCAAATTTTTGTGCTTCTCCTGTCTTTTGACCAATTTTGTTTTTTTGAAGTGTCATTTTCCCTCAGTTTTTTTATGCCTCTTTTACCAGCTATTAATTCTCTTTTCATAATTTTCTTGCGTCACTCATTTTTTCTCCATTTTTTTCCTCTCCACCACTCCTATCTCCTTCTTTAACTCTTCTAGGAATTCTTGTTGGGCTTGTGTCTAATCTGCATTTTTTCTTTCGGGTTTTGTTTGTAACTGTTTTCATATTGTTGTCTTCTGAGTTTATGTCTTGATCTTCCCTATCACCATAGCAGTTTTTTGTGGTTAAGCTGGGTTTTTTTTTCTCATTTCCCAGAATATTTCTTAATTTTGAATTTTATGCTAAAATTGGGTCCTGTTACACTGGCAAGGGTGGGGAGAACTGTTTGAAGCTTCATGTTGCTGTTTGCATAGCTAGCTTTGGGGTCTATAAGTTTTTGGTGCTTTTAAGGTAGTATGATCCAGGGAGAGGTGTGGCCCCTCTCCTGGTTTGTGTTCTGGTCTTTACCCAAGGAGAGTCCATGATTTCTTGCATCTTCCAGTGCTAGGCCTCCTCTTGGCCTTTGACTGTGACCAGATGCCCTGTTCCATGGCAGCCACAAGATCTAGTATTCTTCTCTTCCCTGGAACACATCTGGGCTGAGAGTTCCTGAAGCTATTGTTGCTAACATTGCAGCCTCGTCCAAGGCCCACAGCTGATATTGTTATCACGTGTGCTCTGCCCCAGCCTGTACCAGACCTCTTCTACCAACCTTCTAAGTTGTCTTGGGCTAGAGAAATGTCTCTCCAATCTTTTACTGGCTATGTTGCTTCAGCATTTGATTTGATGTATTATTTAAAATTGTTTGGATAGGAATGTTGGGAGAGTTCTGCTGGGTTGTTGCCTCTTCTCTGCTATCTTGGGTCCCATAGTAAGTGATTAATAAATATTTATTGATTAACTGAAATTTGATAAGATCCTCCAAACTGATACTTATCAACTTCATTGTCAGAACGGGCATGAGGAAGGATGTTGAAAACTAGGTTGGAAAAACGGCTCAGGATCAAGAAAGAAAGAAGCCAAAGGCTCTTAGAGAACAGTGAAGCCTCACATGCATATATCACTCATACTTTCTTCAAGAAGAGCTTCAGAAAGTGCTGAGTTTTTAAAATACTGAACCAAACTATGGGGGGGGGGGAATAAAATCAAATATATCTGAAGGGATAATAAAAATTAACCAGTGGGTTATAGATATGTTAGTCATTTTAAAATTAACTGTTCATAGAAAGACCATGGACTGGGTAGAGCAGAATTCAGAATGAATATAAAATAAAAGAAGGAAACAAGCATTTATTAAGCACCTATGTGCTACTTTCCACATATCTTATATGATTCTCTCAACAACCCTGGGGGGAAGGGGAGTAGGTACTGTTATTATCTTCATTTTATTGTTGAGGAAAATGAAGCAGACAAAGATCAAGTGACTTGCTCAGGGTCACACTGCTAGTGTGTGAGGGGGCAGATTTGAACTCAAATTTGAACTCAGCTCCTAACTCCAAGCTCAGTGCTCTATCTGTGTGTATGATTTGATCCAACCTGTGTAAAAAGATTGTCCACTCAAAAAAAAAGGCAGGCGGAATGGGTAAAAAAAAAAAATTTACTTTATTGGTATTTCTTTTTTTTTTCATTTTTCAAATGCTTTATTAACTTCTGATTTACATCATTAATTTCTGCCAGAATTTGTTACAAATTTTCTCCCCGTTTTTCCCCTACTCCCCACCCCAAAATATCAATCCCACAGGATATCCCCTCCTCCAATCTGCCCTCTCCCATATCTTCTCCCATACCCCCTTTGACTTTTCCAGTAGGGCATGGTGGATCTCTATGCCTCAGTGCCTATATATCTTATTTCCCAATTACATGTAAAAAAGTATTAATAATAGTATATATATATATATATATATATATATATATATATGTGTGTGTGTGTGTGTGTGTGTGTGTGTGTGTATAATTTAAACATTTGATTTTAAAACTTTGAATTGCAGATTCATTCCCTTCCTCCCTTCTCACCCACCCTTACTGAGAAGATAAGCAGTTCAGTATAGGTTGTACATGTGTAGCTAATGCAAAACATTAACATAGAAGATATATTGTAAAGATGGGCTAAATTTCCTTCCCTCTTATCCCACCACCCATTTGTTCTAGTCTCTACTTTGATCCCATTCCTTTTCAAAAGTGAGTGCTTCCAACTTCCCTTTGCCCCAGCCTGCCCTGCCTTCCATCGTCCCCCCTCTCATCCCCTTCCCCCCTATTATCCTGTAGGGTGAGATACCCTATTTAGTGTGTATGTCATTCCCTCCCTGAGACAAATTCAATGAGAATAAGGTTGACCCATTCCCTTTGGCCTTCCTATTCTTCCTCTCCTTTGTAACCATTTCCCCTTGCCTCTTCTATATGAGATAGTTTACCCCATTCTGTTTCTCTCCATCTCCTCTCATTATATTCCTCTGTGACCTCTTAATTTCACCTTTTAAGTATCATCCCTTCCTATTAACTTGGTCCTGTGCCCTCTATCTATGTATACCTGTAAACATATATACACACATTCACATATGTATTCATATGCCCATATACCTTGATATAGACATATATGTTTCTATTCCCTTCAACTATTTTCATACTGAGAAAATTTTCATCAGTTACAATTATTGTTTTTCCATGTAGGAATGTTAATAGTTCAACTTTGATCAGTCGCTTATGATTTCTTTTCCCTGTTTACCTTCTCAAGCTTCTCTTGCTTCTTGTATCTGAATGTCAAATTTTCTATTCAACTCTGGGTTTTTCATTAAGAATGCTTGAAAGGCCTCTATTCCACTGAATGACCATATTTTCCCCTGAAACTTGATACTCAGTTTTGCTGGGTAGGTGATTCTTGGTTTTAATCCCAGCTCCTCTGCCCTCCAGAATATCATATTCCAGGACCTTCGATCTCTCAGTGTAGAAGCTGCCAGATCCTGTGTTATCCTGATTGTGTTTCCACAATATTCAAATTGTTTCTTCTTGGCTGCTCGTAATATTCTCTCTTTGATCTGGGAATTCTGAAACCTGGCTATAATATTCCTAGGAGTTTTCTTTTTGGGATCTTTATCAGGAGGTGATCAGTGGATTCTTTCAACCTCTATTTTGCCTTCTAGTTCTAAAACATCAGGGTAATTTTCCTTGAGAATTTCTTGGAGGATGATTTCTAGGTTCTTTCTTTGATCATGGTTTTCAGGTAGTCAAATAATTTTTAAATTATCTCTCCTGGATCTATTTCTAAGGTCAATGGTTTTTCCCATGAGATATTTCACATTGCCTTCTATTCTTTCATTAGTTTGGATCTGTTTAGCAGCATCTTGATTTCTCATAAAGTCATTAGCTTCCATTTACTCCATTCTAAATCTGAGGGAATGATTTTCCTCAGTGAGCTTTTGAGCTACTTTTTCCATCTGGCAAATTTGGCTTTTTAAAGCATTCCTCTCCTCATTGCCTTTTTGAGCCTCTTTTGCCAGTTGAGTTAGTCTGTTTTTTAAGGTATGATTTTCCTCAGTCAGGCTGTTGACTCTCTCATTTTGTAATTTTCTTGCATCATTCTCATTTCTCTTCCCAGTTTTTCCTCTGCTTCTCTTATCTTCTTCTTAAGGTCATCTATGGCCTATAACCAGCTCTTATTTTCCTTTGAAGCTTTTGGTGCAGGAGTTCTGACTTCACTGTCTTCCTCCTGTTCTATGCTTTGCTCCTTTTTGTCCCCAACATAGGAGTCTAATGTTGGATTCTTCTTTTTGCTTTGTTTCCTTTGCCTGGTCTTGTCGCCCCTCAGTCACTTGACCCTGGGCTTTTTGCCACAGTAGGACTCTGCCACCAGACATGGGAGCTTTCATCCCAAATGCTGGGGTTTTCTCAGCTGCTGGAGATATTAGTTGAGTGTCCTCTCTGAAGCCTCCACACACTCTGGCAAGCTGGTCACTCACCCCAGGACCTCCACTCTAGACTGCAATCCAGATCCAAGCTAGTTAAAACAAGAGTGATTACCCCTCAAAATGGTCTCTTGGTCCCCCTACACTCTGTAGGCCAGGAGCTGAAGCTTCAGGGTGGCTCAGGCTGAGCCAAGGTGTCTCAGCAGTGGGGCAAAAGCCGATGCTCTCCCAACTACTGGTCCCAAGGTCCAACCTGCACTGACCTCTCACTTTGTCCTTCTCATCTATGTGTTGATAAATCTGGAAACAGCCACAGCTGCTGGTGATCTGGAGTCCCTCCCACCATGGCTGGTCAGGCCCGCCCTGGGGCTAAAACCTCCAGGCTGAGCTCCCAGAGCACTGCGCTGGCCAATTCCTGCGGGCCTGCCAGGCTGTCCTCAGCGGGAGGTTAGCTTCTCTGTGTCATTTTGTGGGTTCTGCAGCTCCAAAGTTTGTCCAGAGTCCCCTTTTACATGGGCTGGGGAAGGTAGAAGCCGGAGCTGTGGGGAGGTCCTGCTTCTACTCCATCATCTTGACTCCACCCTTTATTGGTATTTCTTGAAGAAATTTAATCATAGAAAACAGACACAACCAGAAGACCAAAAATAATGAATAAATAATCTTAGAAAGTAGAGAAATGTGACAATCAAGGCCAACATTGTTTTAGAGTACTATTTCATTTATAAACTGTTATAGAAGAGGAACATGAAAATTGCTTGGCAACATTGTCACACAAAAGGGCCCAAAGAAATCAGAGCAAATGAATCTTGAGAGATTTTGCTAGAAGATCTGGCTAATAATCCAAGTAGCATGTAGAGCATTTCTAGAAGAAACTATAGCTTGAGGAAACGGTAGCTACAAAATGGAACAGCATTGTTTAGTCATGTTTTTCCATCAACAAAAATAGACCTTTGTCACATTGGTAAATTTTCGTCTCTGTATCTGATAAAGTAGTAAAAAAAAAAAAATAACACTCAAAGATGAAGAAAGGAACCAGAGCCTGACCTAACCCAATAATTATAGATGAAATCTGTCCTGAAGATGAAAGAATTTTAAATGTATCCAATGATTGATTCTTAAGATGTGTCAAGGGAGGGAAGATTGTACAAGCATGGGGTAAAACAATTACACTTTGCACTCTTACCAGGTAAAGACAGATAAGAAGACACCAGCATTTATGAACACATTTTGCTCTTTTCTCAAATCTATAAAATCTCTTTGATAATTATATATGTGTGCATTGTTGACATCCTGGATATCCGAAAAGGGAACAGGAAGACTTTTTCAGGCCATTTTATGTAATAGACTGTATTTTTTATGGCCGCAGAACTAAGTAGAAAGAATGAGACAGAATCATAGATTTAGAAACTGGAAGTGACTTTAGAAGTCATGGAGGCTCCCTTTGTGTTTTTTATCTTTTGATTTAAAATAAGGTAGTGGACTTAGTAGAGCAAAATGTAGCCTTGACAGCTGTCCTCAGACAAGGTATCTCTTATGTGTACATCAAAATCATACAAGACTCCATGACAGATGTGTCTACAGAGACAACTTTGTTCAGTGAGCCCAGGAGTATTGGCATCAAGTGAGGTCTTAAGCAAGGAGGTAGCTATGTTCTCCAAAGTTATCTGTCATTGTCATGGAAGATATAAAATGTCTGATGTCTAAAGAAAACAAGGATTCCCTGTTGTTGGAATGCTCCCCTCCAAATGTATCAATTTGTAGAAGACAAAATACTAATTATATGAAGCCCTCAAAGCACTTTATATCCTCCTGAGAGAAAGAGATTGGCCTAACTAGACCCACCAGAAAAAAACAAAATGAATGGAAAATTATGTAAATACCCATATTCTGAAATGTAGCTGGAAAGACATCCCATCAGATTAGTACCTCAATACTTGTGACTTAGTCAAGAGCTACAAATGAAAATAATTGTTCCCAGAATTAAGAAAAGCAAACTGGACTGAATTGAATTTGAAGATGGATGTGTGGTATCTTCAATAATTCCAAATTTTCTACCATGACAGAAGTTCTCTTTCTTTAAGACAAATATTTTTTCAATGTTATTGGTGTTATTATTATATGGCTGCAAACAGTACCACAGTTTACATGGACTAAAATCACAAAGAACCCAAAAAATTGTAAGTTGTAAAGTTGTAAGACTCATCATTAACAGGAAGCAAGCTTCCTATGATACTGCAAAAAAAAAATGGTAGAACACACTCTATGGTTAATATATTTGGATGGAAAAGTAGGTGAGTTGGTCATATAAAGTTATGTAGGAAAAGTAATAGCTGGACATCTATTTTAAGAAATTTTCTAATTGTGGCAGCTTTACTAGGTTTTTTAAATTTGTGGGAAAAAAGTTTCTTTTATAATTAGAATAATAATAACAACAATAGTTAACATTCATGTGGGACTTTTAAGGTTGAAAATTACATAAATCACTCATTTGAGCTGCACAATGATCCTGTGAGAAAAGATACTATAGCTATTATTACCACCATTTTGCAAACTATGACCCTGAAGTTGAAGAAGAAGTGACTTAATTATGGTCACAGAGCAAGTAAGAGTAAATGGGGCACTTTGATTCCAAGCTTTCCTTGCTCCAAGTCCAGCACTCTGTATACTATGCCTGGGGTTGACCAGCTATGGTCAGTGGGCCAAATCAGGCCCTCAACCCATTTTTTTATGGTCAGTAAATTTAGAATGGTTTTCATATTTGTCAATA
>NW_027187419.1:92933800-92971965 GCF_028583685.1 Petaurus breviceps papuanus
TGCTTCACATCTCTAGTATTCTGTGTTCTAAAGTATCTCCCATCTCTTACACCCTTTGTTCAAAAATACCTCCCACCTTTGATATTTGTGTTCCAAGGTCTCTCCCAGATCTAATATTCTATATTCTAATCTATCTTTCAATGAAGATGTATTGAGTCTGTGATCTTAATATGATAGATAACATACCCCAAACTGAACTCATTATCTTTCCTGCCAAACCCTCCCTTCTTCTCAATATACTGTCCAGGGCACCACCATCATTCTACCCATCCAGCCTCAAACCCTAGGTATCATTCTCAGTTCTTCACCATCTCCTCCATTCCTAAATCCAGTCTGTTGCCAAGACCTATTATTTCTACCTTTGTAAAAAGCATCTTGTATATGAACCCCACTTATCTTCCTCTGATACTGCTACCACTCTGATACAAGCTCTCATCACCTCACACCTGGACCTGTAATAGCCTGCTGATTGGTGTCCCTGCCGTAAGTCTTTCTCTACTCCAATCCACCCTCCACTTAACTGTCAAAGTGATCTTGAAATACAAACCTGACCATGCCATGTCCCTTTCCTTTCAATAAATTCTGATAGCTCCCTGTATATCCCAAATATAAAATCCTCTGTCTATCCTTCAACACTCTTCACAACCAAGATTCCCTACCCTTCCAATCTTCTTATACCTTACTTATTCCCACATACTTTGAGATCCAGTTACGCTGGCTGCCTTGCTATTCCTCACGCAAAACATCCACAGATTCTAAGCATTTTTACTGGCTCTCTCCTATGGCTGAAATGTTCACCTTCTTCATCTTCACCTTCTAGTTTCCCTGGATTCCTTCAAGAATAATTCAACCTTCTACAGGAAGCCTTTTTTGATTCCCATTTGATGATAGTCTCTTCCCTCTGTTGATTATTTCAAATCTATCATATATCACATATATTTATGACATATAAAATGGATAAAATTACAAAGAAACAAAATATTAAGGAAGATAAAAATGTATTTTTTCTATGCAAATTTACAAACCCCCTGAGATCTATTTTTCTGTTCATGGACCAGTTCATTAACCCCACCATAAGAATCCCTGCCTTTAAGTGTATGTTCAGGGAACTTCTTAGACAGCCAAAGATTTCTACCTGCATTAATTATTATGGTTTAGCCTCTGCAACATTTGACTTAACTGATGACTCTCTCTCCTACCAGATACTCATCTGCTATATGTTTTTATGACACTGGTTTCTCTTGGTTTTCTAAACTCTTTTTTCTTTATTCCTTTTAAGTCTACTTTTCTGACTAATCATCTACAATCCTGTCCTCTAACTGTAGATATAACCTAAAACTCTCTCCTGAGCCATTTTTTCTTCTTTTTCTTACTTGGTGATCTCATCAGTTCTCATAGATTCATTTATTATTTCTATGTGGAGGACTACCAGATTTATAAATATATGAGCCCCAGTCTCTCTCCTGATCTCCAGTCTTACATCACTGGCTACTTATTGAACATATCTAAATATATGTCCTAGAATTATTTCAAATTCAGCATATCTAAAACAAAACTCATTCTGAAAATTCATCCTTTTGCCTCCCTGTTTCTGTCAAGGTCACCCTAATCCTTCTAGTCACCCAGGTCCACAACCACAAAATCATCCCCAATTCCTTACTTTCTATCATCTGATCAGTTGCCAAGTCTTGATAATTCTAACTCCAAAACATGTATTGCATTCATTCTCTTCTATTGACATAATAACAATATTAGTTTGGGCCTTAATTAACCCTTATCTGGGCTGCTACAATACCCTACAATGGTCTCCTTGCCTAGAAGTTAATTAAGTCTAACTAATTAATTATTATCATCTGATAATCTTGTAGAGTAAGGGCACTGGCAGGGGCTTGAGATCAATAGTTTAGAATCCCAAGGGGAGACATAGTATTCAAATGCTGGGGACCCAGCTTACCTCTGCAGACAGGGTTTTAGAGAGTAGCTCCCAAGGCTGTTAAGCACTGAAAATAATGGGATCTAATAATGCCTGGTCTTTTAAGAACTGTGAAATAAGTTAGCTTCTGAGATACAACTTGTTGGAATAAATCTTGCCTCCCAGGAAGTGGCTCGTCAGTCAGTCAATAAAACATCTATTAAGTGCCTACTGTGTACCAGGCATGGTGCTAGGAACTATGCATAAATAGAAAGGCAAAAGATGGTTCCTGTACTCAAGAAACTCACAGTTTAATGAGGGAAACAACATGCAAATAACAATATACAGAAAAGGTATGTGTGTATAAGCACATATATATATACACATATATACAGATTTATATGTTTGTATATACACACATATGTATATACAATTGTTTTCACATATATGGTGTATATACATGCACATATGTGTACATATGCCTTATTTGTATATATATGGGTATAGGCATATATACTATATATAGATTGTTTGCATATATACATGTGTGCCTCATTTGCACACATGGGTGTACATACATGCCTCGTTTGCACACATATGGGTGTGTATACATGCACACATGTGTATACATACCTAGTAAGTACATTATTTTCATGTTATCTCCCTCATTATGTAAAATATAAATTAATAAATATATAAATATATCTTCATAGGTAAAGCTATCTTACACATGTATATGTATAGTAATCTTTTGTTTCCTTTATAATCTATTTATTTTTATTTTATTCATTTAAACATTTCTGAGAAAAGGTTCATGGACTTCACTTGATGCCAAAGGGGTATATATCACACACAAAAATTAAAGAAAGTCTAATCTAAGGAGGTCTTTCTCTTTTTATTCCTGATAGTGGCCATGGTCCATCTGTTTTTAGGCCTAATTTCCAGTTCACCATGGCCCTCGTAAGAATGTACTGCCTGATGTAGGCTGCACAGTTGGGGGCATACTTTGGAACATCTGGGAAAATTATGTTATTTCCTGGAATCTGATCAATTCTAGCAGTAACATTTTATTTTCTATGTTAGATTGGGGATGCCTTTAACAAATTTAGAAGCGTTCACATGATTTTGTTTTTGACAAATCTTGGAGCACAGTCTGCCAACTACTCAATCACAAGTAGGTTGCTTTTCTCTCATAATCCGTCTTGCCCCATGAGCGGAAGTTTCTCTAGGACATTTTCAAAAGTTTGCTTCCTTTCAAGCACAAATAGAAGAGGACAAAGTAAACATTTTATGCCTTCTAAACTACTTGGAACAGGAGGTCTTAACTTATGGTTCATGCATTTCATCTTAAAATATGGCTTGATAATTACATTTCAATATAATTTCCTCTGAAGTTCTATGTATTTTATTTTATGCATTTTGAAAACATTATTCTGAGTAGGGTTCCATAGACTTCAACAGATGTCAAAGGAGTTCCATAATATGGGAAAGATTGCTTGACTTTGTTTCTTCTGTGTATGAAGGAACCCATATTGGCCAAAAAGATAGCAATAGCCTTATGTGTGCTAAGTAAATTAGCCATAACACTCCTCTTCTCCATTCCTTTCTAAATTGTACCAAGTGCTCTGATCATATATGCACATATAAGTGTGTCTATAGACATATGTGCATATATAGACATAACTAATAACCAATAGTGAATATTTGCACACATTGACAGCATTTCAATAGTGCTGCCATAATAAGTGGTAGAGTGAGTGGAAATACATTCATATGTAAGACTTTTCCATTTTTGATATTTTTGCTTAATGAGAAATAATGTTATGATCAATTTGTGATCACCATACTTTGGTGTGTAGGTATTTATGAAAGTATAAAAAGTATGAAATGTGAGACATATACATATATATGTTTGTGCATATATATCCACATATGTATGTAGATATAGTTGAAATTTAAGAGATCAGCATTTTTTCTCCTAATAAAAAGACAAGTTCAAGTTCTCCCCTTTCCCCATATTTCTTTGCCTTAGGTCCTTGTTTCTGTCAGAATTGCTGTCCTTTAAAGCGTGAAAGTACTTGCTACTTGCCAGCTCTTTAATTATACAATGCTGTATTTTAACAGTCTATTGCAAGTGCCGTTTAACTATTGCACTAAACCTCTGATCCTCACTTCATCACTTAAGGAACACAGGACAGTATATCTAAATTCTTCTCCTTGTACAAACAGATTTATGCTTCCCTCTGAAGTACCTTGGTCATGTTTCCAGACATGAAACGATCTGTTCAGGGTGGTGAACTCTGTGCTCTTAGGAGAGACATTTTTAGACTGGGAAAGAAAAAAAAAAGCCTTGTGATTATAATGTAAATGATAACACTAAAAGAGAGTTAAACTCTGATAAATTATGATGAATAATCTCAGTCCCAGTGGCCCTGGAAACCTGTTAATGACATACACCTCCTTCCTCTTTGTGGAGAAGTGGAAGACAGGCATTGAGCTATCTGGCCCTGAGGTACCCTAAAGAGAAGGTATTGATTAGTGAGGGAGACTCCGCAGTTCTCCATACTCCTAATGACTACTGACATAAGCACGTTTGCAGGAAACTAGAGACAGGTAGCAAAAAGCAAGGCTCATTAATTGCCTGGTCCCCAGAAGAAGGACTGAGAGGTAATTGGCAGCATGTGAGATGAAATGGGCGGGACTGCTTCAGGTGCTAAGATGATAGTAAGCAATCAATCCACAAGTAGCTATTAAGTGCCAACTTAATATGTAATTAAGATAATAAGTGCCAACTTTGAGCCAAGCACTGTGCTAGGAAATAGGAATAGGAAAATAAGAGGGAAATTGTTCTTTATCCCCAAGGATGCTAGCTAGAGTCCTACTGGGGGGCTGGCTGGGTGGTGCAGTGAGTAGAGCACCGGCCCTGGAGTCAGGAGGAACTGAATTCAAATCTGACCTCAGACACTTCACACACACACACATACACATACACACACACACACACACAAAACTAGCCTTGTGACCTTGGGCAAGTCATTTAACCCCAAATGCCCTACCGTCCCCCCTCCAAAAAAAAGAGTTCTACTGGGAGATAGAACATGTTCAGGTGTATAGAAATAAATGAAAAGATGGTTTGGGAAATAAGTAATTCCAGTTGTTGGGCATGGGCCAGAGTGGGTGGGGATCACTTTAAAGAATCATACTGTGAAGGATAGGAGTTATGGTGAAACTATAACCATATAGATACAGATTTAGGATTATTTACATATAGAGAGATATCGCATATCATAAACACACTCGCCCTCCTCCCCTGGCTCTCCCACCAAAAGAAAAGGCCAATAACTCCATGAAGGTGGATAACTGTAGGTGGTACATGGAGTACTGAAGGGACAAATTAATTTTTCATGTAGCTATGAAATATTGAAAGGGAAACCCACAGCAGCAAAAACTGACTCTGACTCATAGAATAATAGATATAGACCTGAAAGGACTTTAGACACCATCAAGTCCAGTCCCCTCATTTTACGTATGAGAAGACAGTTGCAGAGGGGTTAAGTGACTTGCACAGGGTCACACAGCTAGTTAGTGTCTGAGTCTTGATATGAACTCAGGAAGATGAATCTTTCTGACTCTAGGCCAGGCACCTAGCTTCCTATATTGAATTCTCCAGCTGATGACAGATATTACCAGAAAGGACCTCTCTTTTTCACTGGACTGTGGAAGGTAGAATTCTGTTGCTCAACACTGGAAGGCAAAAGTTCATGCTGTGTTAAATGCAATATAATTTTTTTAAAAAGTACTTAGTCCAGGGCCTGGCACATAGTAGGAACTGACTAAATAATTATTCCCTTACCCCACCTTTAGCTTTGAATGGTCTACACTATCAATAAGTCACTAGGAGATGGAAAAAAAGCCTGTCTCTTCTCCATTCCCATTTGTACCACATATTACATGCAACATAAAAAGAACAACAAAAAACATGAAACAATTCCTTTCTTCTACTGCTGCCATTAATCCATCAATAAGCATGTTTCAAATGTCTTCTATGTTCCAGACACTGTCTTAGACATGAAGCTTACAAAGACATAAATGAAACAATTCCAGCTTTCAAGAATATTTCATTCACTAACAGAACACAATACATACACATGCAAGTACATACAGACATTTAAATTACATTTGAAATAAATACAAATACATTTAAAATACAAATAAATACAATATACAATATGCAAATAAATTCATTTAAAATAAATAAAAATTAATTTGGAAGAGGAAGAGTAGTAATTAGGGGATGGCTGTGTGTGTGGGAAATCATAAAAGGCTCCATAGAAGAAATAGCACTTCAGCTGAACTTTGAAGGAAGCTAGGAATTCTAAGAGGCCAAGGTAAGAAAGAAGCCCATTCTGGGCATAGGGGATAACCTGAGCAAAGGCATGGAGATGAGGATAGAATGTCCCATATAAGGAACTGTAAGCAAACCAGTTTGGCTAGAACAAAGAGTGTATGGAGGAGAATGGATTTAATAAAGCTGGAAAAGTAGGAACATCCTTATGCTGTTCCATAATGGACTTCAAACAAACTAACAGAGAACATCCTCTTTTTTAAACATTTCTTTATTTATTTTGAACTTAAATATGAAAATAAGGTAAACAATGAGCATTTTTTTTTGCAGGGGGAAGGCAAGGCAATTGGGGATGAGTGACTTGTCCAAGGTCACACAGCTAGTAAGTGTTAAGTGTCTGAGGCCAAATTTGAACTCAGGTCCCCTTGGCTCCAGGGTCAATGCTCTATTCACTGCACCACCTAGCCAACCCTAATGAGTATGTTTCTTAAGAAAGCCATAGACTTTCCTGTATGGGACAACACTATGGATGTAGTATTCTCTGACTTTCATGTTAAGGCCATTCTTTAAGCCTCTAAAGTGACTTCCAATAGGTTTTACATGATTGCACATATACGACCTATATCAAATTATTTATCATCTTAGGGAGGGGGGAGGTAAGGAAGGGAGGGAGAAAATTAGGAACTCAAAATTTTATTTTAAAAGATGAAAGTTTAAAATTTTTTTTACATGTAATTAGAAAAAAATAAAATACTAATTTAAAAAATAATAAAATGATTCCCATCCCATTTTATGAACAGTCCAAGAACTTCATCACTGCTCTGAAGTCCCACTGCACTTGTTTCATCTTTTCCTTTTCTATGTCCTACTCAACCATTATTTTCAGAGTAGCTGCTAAACAAGGCCTTTGTTGGAGTGGCTAGGTGGCACAGTGAATAGAGCACCAGCGCTGGAGTCAGGAGGACCTGAATTCAAATCCAGCCTCAGACACTTAACATTTACTAGCTCTGTGACCTTGGGCAAGTCACTGAACCCCAATTTCCTTCCAAAAAGCAAAAAATTAAAAATAAGGCCTTTGTCTACCATCCCACTCTCCCCTATACATCTTCACCCCAGCTATAATTTATTCTGGGAACAGATTCTTTAACTCCCGATTTACCACACTGGAGCTTCATCCTGCTTTCTACCTCCTGACCCCTCCATCCCACTCTAAAGAGGTCAGTTCTGAAAGTTCATATCCTTCATGAAACCTTTACAGAATAATTGAGAGACGTAGTCATTTCCATATGAATCATCTTCACAATACGCATTCCCCATGATATATATTTATTTATTCAGACATAATGTTAAGTATTTTCAGTTTCATGGTTAATGCCTGTTCTCTCTCTGTCCATGTCAATGCAAAATCAGAAGGTCCCAATGATCAGAAACTACATTTCTTGTCAATGCATAGAATTGTACAAAGTATTTAATAAATGCTGGGCTCTTAATGTACTGAATTCTCACTAACACTCCTCCCTAAAGCAGCATTATTCTGACTTCAACAATACTCCAAGGAATTTACTTGCTGAAGGACAAAAGGACCTTGCTACTAGAATAGTTTCATTTAAAAGAAACAGCAAGGAGTCCAAAAATGACATTATAGTGAGGTCCCAGTGCAGACATTTAGTTTACAATGTTTTTTACCTATTATTATTTCTTTCTCATTATAAGGGCATATATCAATAGAGGAATTTTTAGTACTGCCTGATTTGCATGAAAGTACCTAACTGATCAGACTTGGTTGCAATATCTTCCTTCTTGCAATTATATTTCTAATTCTAATTCATAATTATCACAAGTAAAAAACCTACTATGCATAATTAGATAGGCTCCAAAAATGATAATAATAATTACTGCAACTCATATTTGTCTCTTTATGGTTTACAAAGCACATTCCTCAAAACAACTTTGTGAAATAGATAATGTAAATAGAGACAGGGACTATTTGCATTACTTACCTCCAAGGGATGTTATTAATGGGGGGAATCATGGCAGACTGGATAGTGAACTGCCCTGGAAAGACAGAAAGACCTGGGTTCAAGTTCTGCTGCTGAAACATACTGACTTTGTGACTGACCACACTTTAGAAAATAGAAGCAAAAGCAGGTAATTATGTATTAATAAAAAAGAGAGGGAAGTTTAGATAAGCATATTTTCTAGAATATTGAAGTTCCAAATGGAAAAGTTCCTGGAAAGAGAGTCTATGGACTAAAAAGGGGCTTTTAAAAATTATGTTGGGGGCACCTAGGAGGCACAGTGAATAGAGCACTGACCCTGGACTCAGGAGGAGCTGAGTTCAAATGCAGCCTCAGACACACAAGCTGTATGACCTTGGGAAAGTCACTTAACTCCAATTATCCTGCCTTCCTCCCTCCAAAAAAAAATGTTGTAATTAAAAGGAGGATCAAAGAAGGGATAAAATTGCTGACTGGGGGAGATAAGATATGAACAAACCAGGTAGGAAAGTTGGAGTTTTTATTTTGTTTCTTTTTTTCTCTTCCAAGGAGAATGATCCTGAAACAGATCAAACAAAAAGGGTTAATAGAGAGTTACAACCCAAGATAAGTGAAAAAGTAGTAAAAGAGAATTAGCTGCTCTGGATGGATTCACCCAGAGCTTCCTCCAGGAATATCCGAATTTGACTTCTGGCTACATTGCTACAGCAAAAAGTAAAGGTTCCTCTGCTTCCAGCCAATAGAGTATCCTCTCTACTACAGGACAGACTTCATTAACCCTGAGAAAAGGTGCAGTGGACTCAACCCTGGTGAGCTCCATTTATTCCCAGACCTGTAAAGTCCTACAGATCCATAATACTATACTGCTGTGTGGCCTGTTCACACAAGAAAATAATTAGAAGCTGCTTTGGCTTCCTCCAGGTCTCAGCTAAAGTTCCGCCTTCTGCAAGAAGCCTTTCCAGTCCTCCTTAACCATAGTGCCTTCTTCCTGAGATTATCCTCAATTTAACCTGCATATGTCTTGTTTGTGTACAGTTGTTTGTAGGTTGTGAGCTGTGAGCTCCTTGAGAGTTTGTTGGCAGGGGAGGGTCTTTAGGTACCTAATTAATGCTTCTTGTTTTGTCTTATCTAGAGCAGGAGTTCTTAACCTCTGTCTCTCCCTCCTTCCCTCTCTCCCTCCCTCCCTCCTTCCCCCTTCTCTCTCTCCCTCCCTTCCTCTCTCTCTCTCTCTCTCTCTCTCTCTCTCTCCCTCTCTCTCCCTCCCCCTCTTCCCTCCTCTCCCTCCCCCCCCCCCCGTGTCTCTCTGTCTCTGTCTCTCTGTGTCTCTGTCTCTCTGAGTCTCTGTCTCTCTGTGTCTCTGTCTCTCTCTGTCTCTGTCTCTCTGTCTCCATCTCTGTCTCTCTCTGTCTCTGTCTGTCTTTCAGTGATAGTTTCTTTGGCAGTCTGGTGAAGTCTATGGACCCTCTTCTCAGTATAATGTTTTTAAATAATCGAGGAAAATGCTCAATTTCAGTTAGTGGTTAGTGAAAATAAAGATGCATTTATTTTTCCTGCCTGAAATTTATTCATGGACTCCAAACGCCTGTAGACCACAATTTAAGAACCTCTGTTCCTTGTGATGAACTCCAACTTTCTACAAGGACCTGTATAACCCTCTTCACTTTTGTATTGATCGTGGTGTTCAGTGAAAGACTGTCATCTCCCACCTGTACCTGTAGAATTCATTACATTCCCATTACCAGTGAAGGGCAAGATCCAGATTTGCTCTTGCTCTTCTAGCTGATGAGTGGGTTGGAGAGGTTTGGTCCAGAACTCCTCCACTGGTTCCAGGCATTCTTCTGGCATTTTACCACTACTGCCAGCTCACTTTCTTGCCATTTCTAACTTAACCCAGTAATTCCTCCTTGTTCCGCCACTGCCATCTCTGGAGCCATGGTTCTCTAATACACAATGGTTCCCTAGAGCAGATGGTTCTTCTGCACAAACAGTTCCTGGGGGGGGTTACCTGGCTGTTCAGATTTCCCTCCAAGAATACCAGTCTATCTTTTTTCTCTGCTTGACCTCCCAGTTTTTGTTCTCCTTTCTGTCTGATCTCCTAGCTCTCTGCTCTCTCTCTCTTTAAAGGTCATGGCCATGCCCCACAGATTGACCCCCATTGTATAAATTGATTTCAGAAATCATCCTTAATGTAGTGTCATTGGAGCAAGGAAAGGCAAGAAATCCATCTCTTCTTAAGGAGTTAAACTCAGTCAAGGGAATTTCACATATTAGTAAGGATATATGATCTATCCAAAAAGAAAATTATCATGTGTATATTCTACATCTTGTGTAGGGAAGCATCAGAAATACCAGAACGATAATTGCTCCAGTGAGAGATATGCAGACCAGAACTGACTTGATAAATTCATAAATAGTGTGATCATGAAATCTAAGGGTAGCACAAAATGGAAAGCTGGATAACAGATCTAGAATTCAAAAGTATCATGAGAGGCTAAAATGAATCCAGTATGATGAAATTCAGTGGAGAAAAATGTAAAGTCCTATACTTGGGCTAAAAAAAAAATCAACAGGCACAAAACGTAGAATGTGTAGTAAGAGAGAAATTTGTTTGAAAAGACCTGAACTTAATTAACTGAGAGCTCAATATGAAACAACAATACAATATGACATCCAAAAAACATGAATGTAAGCTTAAGAAAGGCATCTGACCAGAATATGGCAAGTAATAGCTGTGCTGTGCACTACCCTGGTGAGATAGCAACTAGAACATGGTATTTAGTTTTGGGAAGGTCATCGAATATCTGTTTAAGGTACTCTAAGGGCCATGCCATATTGGCTGAAGGAATGGGATGTTTAGATAGGAAAAGATAAGAACTTAGGAGGATGTGATAATTAAATTCAGTTTCTTGAAGGGTTCTCATGTGTTAGAAAAGAAGTTAGACTTATTCTTCTTGGTTCCAGAGGACAGAGGAAGGAGTAATGAGTGGTAATTAAAAAGACGTGAACTTGGACTCAGCCAGATAGAAAAAAACCTTCCTATGGATTAGAATGATAGTAAAACTGACAAGAAGCCTCAGAAGATAGCGAGTTTGATAGAAATTATCCCAAGATAGATACCACTGGCTCAAGTCAGTAGACCTTCAGGTCCTACTAAATCTAAGATTGTGATTTTTTGGATTCTGTGAAAAATGATCATATTTTCCATCTACTAATTCCAGAAATGGATTCAGTTGCTGTTTTTTTTTAAGGCACTATCTTAACAAAGGCAATATAGCTAACAGAAAGAAAATGGAATTGAGAGTTGTAACTTGGGGTCTAGTCTCCTATTTGACTCTGATATGTCAAAAACAGGTTGTGAGCCTGTGATTTCCTGTACAGAGAGCACTTTTACCAAATTTAAATAAAAACAGGACCACTAAACCACATCTAAGGATCCCTGCTGGTGCTAACTTAGAAAACCACATATTAACATTATCTATGTCTTATCTTACTTTTATTTATCTTGTTAAGTATTTCTCAATGCCTTTTTAGTCTGGATCTAGCTACACTTAGGAGAAGCCTATAGACCATGTTTGACATCTCTGATATAAAGGACTCCCTCTTTAATTTATCTTCAATTCTTTGCTGCCTAGAGCACTGAGAGGTTTATGTATCTTGCCTAGGATTATATATCTAGTATATGTCAGAGGCAGGACTTAAACATGTTTTTTATTGGACTCAAGAGGACCAACTCCCTATCCACTATGCCCTGCTGACCCTTTGATAAGTCATTTTAACACTTGCTTTTCAGTTACCTGACTTATAAGATCAGGACACTTGTCAAGACCAACTCCAAGGTTGTTTAGAACTCTAAAAATTCTGTGTTATTTAACATAAATAGTGTTCTTGTTGCTGTTACCACGAATATTCTGGAAGTAATCTCATTTATATATTTCTGCATCTGTAAATAGCTTTAAACACATGGAATTTAAATGGAGGTGGGGGTGAAGATCGTGGTACAACAAAAAGACAAGATACAAATTGACAGGATGTTTATTATACAGAGAAGGAAAAGAAAAGGGGGGCCACTGAAGCATTAGAGTTATAAAATTGGTTGTAGGCTTTTTATATAGGACTTGGAGAATGCAAGACCTTTTAAAGAGGAGATTACTTCCCTCAAACCACAGAATGAATGATCAAGAGGATTTACCAATACTTACAGGGGAGAGATTATCCAATACAGTTCAGAAGAAAAAGAAAACATGGTGGTGTTTGGCAACTCCCAGGTGAGTGGATACAAAGACACTGGGTAAATCAAGGGAATATGTCAATGTAGCATGAACAATCAGAAGTACCACTGCCTTGCCATGACATGTATCTATAGATCTCAGTTGTGACAGCTTTCAAAAGCTTGTTAAACCTTAAGAGCAATACTCACTTCTAGCAATTGAAGGAATGATAAAGGATGCCGGGGCAAACCTAAAAGACATCTTCAAGAATTGTGAAATTCTGGGCAAGAAACCAAAGATCAGGTTTATTTGTTTTATAATAACCACTGGTGATTTAAGGAAGAGGCTTCAGAATAGAAGAAGAAAGGTATATTTGGGAAGGGAAGAGTTGATTCAGGTGGTATCAGAGGATCGTGTTAGAATTTCTGGACTAGGATTCAACATATAGAAATGATGGACTCTTGACCAGGGATAGAGTACATATAACAAGGCATGGAAAAATACATTTGCCTCTAGACTTGCAAATCTTTAAGTCCCCTACAAAATTCCACTTTCTATGAGAAGCCTTTCTTGACCCACCTTAATGCTAGTGCCTTCCTTCTACGATTACTTCTAACTTCTCCTGTATGTGTCTTGTTTGTATAGAGCTGTTTTCACGTTGCCTCTACCCATTTGACTTTAAACTCCTTGAAAGAGGGACTTTTTTTCCTTTCTTTATATCCCTAACATTAGCACATGGTAGGGGCTTTATCAAATGTGTGTTGACTCATTCACTTGTTAATTGAGGACTTTAACTTGAAAATAAAAAAGGAGGGGAAAAATAATCAACATATAGCCACTAAGTCAGATGAAAGAGGAGTAATATTCATATAGAGAAAAGGCCCATTAGTTAAGCAGAGACAATATACATAGTAACCACTCATAGTAGTACATATCCATGCAAAAGTACAATCAGAGGACCTTAGCCATGGCACAACATAGCTGAAGCTGGAGAGATGATATCAAAGAAACTCTAGACCAAAATTTAATGTAGATCTAGAAATCCCTGAAAAGAAGGAACAAGTTACTCCATAACAGCTCCAAGCAGAGACTCAAAAGAAAAAAGGGAATTTCCATAATGACGGTAAGAATACTTGGAAGAAATAAAGTGCAAGATTTTAAAATTAAGTAAAAACTCTGGAAGAAAGAATTGGAAGAATAATTAATGACTTCAGAGAGAAACTAGTAAACTTCACCCAAGAAATAGACTCCCTGAAACAGAAATCTATGGTTCTCATGAGAAATATTAGAACAAAATCAAAAGATTTAAAAAATAGAAGAAAATGATGTAAAAAGAACAATTGACCTCTGGAAATCAAGAAGAGATTATTTTAAAATTATTTTTAAATGTCTTTCTTTACCTCTTCTAGGTATTCTTATACCTAGTCGATAGTTACTTTGGTTTACTCATCTCTCCAGCTTCAGTTCTTGAATTAGATTCTGTGCCAGGTCATTACCAACCCAACAGAGGAAGGCAGAGAGAATGGATAACTTGCAATAAAATTGTATAAAAAGCACCATCATCTCACTAATGTTTATTTATCCCCTTCGAAGTGCACCTATCCAGAAAATCCTTTGTGAGTACCAATTTTTGAACGGCTGCAAACTCTCTTGTCCCTTGGACTCAGTATCCCGGTTATCTTTTAGTTGACTTAGCACAGACCATAGTTTACTCTTTATGATCGTGACTTGGCCTAGACCTCCTACTTCTGGAGCCCTTCTGATTTCCCTTAATCACCAGGACACAAGGACCCTGTCATCCCCTTTAGGGGGTAAGGACAAAAGCTTTCGGAGACTATTTGAACATATCTTTTAAGTTCTTCTGAAAACAAACATATCAGTCTAGATTCAGGCTGTTCCTTAATTCCATTTAAGTAACACTTAAGCTTTATTTCTGAGGTGTATGGGCTATTCAGGGAGGATTAGCACCTCTGGTGAGAGGGCTTTCTAAGCCCTTTTCAGGATGGCTCATTCACCTTTGGTGTCCACCTTCACACAACTATCAACTGGTGGCTCCAAGAACTTATAGCATGCACAGAGGCCAGATCCTGCTGGAACCTCCTCAACAGATGGGCTAAACCAGGTTGAGGGTAAGCAACAGGCTTCAAATCAGTAGTAAATTAGAGGAATGTCTCTCTCAAGCACGTGAAGATTTCTCCTGGCAGAATGAATGGATGAAAACAATTGGTTCCAACCATCATGACGGCAGCTTGGTCAGATATTGAAGGCTCTGAGATCATCCACTGCATCCTGGACCATCACCAGTTGTCTTGACTTTCATCTTACCACTAGATTCCAATGATTGTGGAAGAGAGAGTGAGGTCGATGACTTTTTGCAGCTCTGCCACACTTAAATCCAATTCATGTGGGAGTCAAGACATCACCCTGAAATGAAATTGGTGCTCTTAGAAAACAAAGGACAAACAGCAACAACAACATTCTATTTCTACTTTTACCTGTCATCATTTAATACTACTTCCATTGGCTGGCAGTGGTCAGCTATAATTCATGTCTGGTTGCTGTGGAAACCTATAAGTGACCTACATTTCATGAGACAGTAACTAAAATTTCTAAGAGTCTTTCCCAGGGAGCATATACAGTACATTTAGTTTAATCCTGATTAATATTTTACCTTGAAAGGTTAGAGAGTATACTTATATCTTAGTAGCTACAAACATTTCAATCCAGTAGGGGAAATACAAAATGAAAATAAAATGTCAGTCTTTATTGCCACTGTTTGATATTAATTCAGGAAGAATGTGCCTGGGCAATGTTACTAATAGCACCAAGAAAAGACATCTACAATTTTTTTAAAAATCAGATTTATTAAAAAAAAAAACTCAGTCACCTTTTTGAAAACTTCCCTTTTATCATGCAATTAAACATCTTTATTTTTAAAAACACAGTTTTAAGTTGTAGTTAAACATAAAAGAAATAATTCAAATTATGAATAAATTTGTATTGCTTTCTAATTCCTATGATTCTACACTCCTATATATGTATATTTTAAATGTGCATATATATGTATAAATATAAATATAAATATTTATTTATTTTATTATTATTATATAAATATAAAAAATAAACAAATAGATAGGTACATTTAAAACAGAGCTAATGTGAACACAATATTCTTAGTATTGCTTTCTTTTTCCTTTGGGTTAGCCATATTTCTGTATATTCCTGATAAAATAAGATTTGGATTATCCAAATAATTCAATTGTACATCTTTTAAATATTTCAAGGAAAAGAAAACTTTTGTTTACTTTCTTTTTCATGAAGTGTCCAGTTATTAGACTTTGATTGAATTTCCGAGGGTTGTACAATTCTTAAAGACCTCAAGCATTTGTTGGTCTAAACTTTAAAAAAAAAGTTTCCCCACCTGATTAATAAAACAAATGCTTATACAACCATTGAGCCTTTCTGTGCAAAAGAACAGCTCTCTCATTCTCACAGATTTGGTTTAAATCTATATGTAACTCATTGAAAAAAATTGTTTGCCTTTTTTTGCATAACAGATTTACACCCCATGATTCCAAATGATTTTCTATGTGTCATCTTTGTATTTGTGCCATTTGTCTAATTTAGGTATTGCTTGAGGACACGCCATTCATATGATACTTATACTATAGTATTCAAAAAAAATCCATATTCAGTTCTCTCTTTGAAAAAGTAGCTTTATGCCCCCTTTTGAAATGTCTTTCCTTCCTTTTTAAGGAAAAATGAAGGACATATCTACGGATTGAAAACATGGTTTCAGAGGCCTGAAATCTGCTGGAAGAAACTAGTGTTCTTGAGATTGTAAGGTCAGTGGTTTAGAAATTATTATGTATATATTAATTAACATAGCCTAAAAGTAACTACATATATATATATACATACATATATATATACTAACCATAAAATATCTATGCTAATGTGCAAACTATTTAGGTAGGAAAAATATTTCTGTTTTCACAATATTCATAATCTAAAATAAAAATATCATCTCTTAGGGGTATATTTGTGCTTACTCATTTCAGACAGGCATTATTTTATCAGGGGGTTCATCCAATACATTGTTTACATAACATTCAACTGTATATTAACATTTTGCCTGACATTTTGTAAAATGTTAGCACTATTAAATAGGGTAAAAAGTAGATTTATGGTGGTTCTTTAAGATTTTCCACTTGAATGTGTTTTTATGTTGTAAGTAGAAAACACTTTCTTGGTATGTTTCCCCATTCACCTCAGTCTCCTAAATGGTGTTGGAACATCATAAAAATTTCAGAAATCGCTGGACTTTACCCTTGACCTTGCCTGAGTTCAGAAGAATTGGATGAGCCTTTAGCTAGAGACCATGGTATCAAAATATTCCCTGCTCCCCAGCTCAATTGATCCTGCTTCAACCCGAGTGTCTAAGTAAAGTAATGATAAAGATAGATGAGTCAGGAGTGTTTAGGGCTGTCTTCCCGGTTGGATTTGTGTTCTTAAGAGTAGAAAAGGATACTGAGCAAAAAAATTACGATGCCGACTATAAATTGACTTCCAGCTATAATAATATATAATACAGTATTAATTTTGAAGTTAAAACTAAATTGCATATAGAAATGGTTACATTTTGATGAAATAGACCAAGGAGTCTGCTGTCTTCAGATTATTTTGTTATCTGCCCCACTACTATATCATAATTATGCACATATATATTTATAATTATGAACATTATCTCAGTCTTCAGATAATTAACTACCTGAAAACTGTATTCTACTTCAGTTGCCACAAAACTGATTATTTAATTTTCTTTTCGCAGTATCTGCTAACTACCTTCTCTATCTCCTTCCTTCCACCCCATCTATACCTCTCCCTTCCAAACTCACTCCACCCTCCTTTCTTCCTCTCCAATTTTTTTTTTTATGTTTCCCATGGTGATTTTTAATTCTGAGCAGGGCTGGTCCATTTTTTGGCCATTTTTTAAATCCCTGTTCAGCCTATATTTGTTCAATAAACTAATTTTAATACCTCAAATAAAAGCTTAATTAGAAAAGCAAATTTGTTTTTAAAATGACACTAGCAATTAAATAAGTTGAATATTGACAGGGAAAAAGCATAGAGGGAAATCATCAACATTACTTCTCCCCATCATGTTTTCTGGTAGATACCATCTTTCTAGAAGGTGTGTGGTTGCCTGCCTAGAGGATAAGTCCCTCAGTAAGTCATTGGCTACTCTCCATTCTAAAAGTAGAAATTCCACAAAAGAACATACTATCAATAGCTACATGGTGTCCCCAGAGTTAAGGTTCTTTATATGTTATACCAGTTACCCTCTAAGAGTTCTTCAGGAGAGCTCACAAGTAACCCCAGACCAAGGGGTATTCTGACTCTTTTACCAAATCACAGGTCTGTTCTCAATAGTTTAACCCCTTTCTGTTGTGACTGATAGAAAAGTGCTTCCCAATTTAGGCATTTGTCATCATTAAAATCTGTACAAACAACTAATAAAACTGTTTTGTGTACATAATGTGTTTATTGCTACCATTCCTTACCCTGTTTTTCCTAGAGAGAGAGAATAATCCCAAATAAGGCTCATGTTCCACTCTCTTCCCCCTTAATCTTTCCACAGTAACATTCTATATTATGCTGAGGTGCAAACAAAGAAATGCATGAGGTCATGTGTTAACTTTAGTTTTTGATTAGTTATATAGCAGCATCTGTTAATTGCAAACAAAAATTTAGTTTAATTTTTTAGTACAATACAACAAAGTCTAATTATAACTTTTCCCAGTGACTACCAGAAGCCCATTGACCATTTCCCATATCTATCTTCTGAGCTTTCTTTATCTGTGAATGTGGTTTATAAATCCTCTTGGGCTATCCTTATCTTTCTACTCTATTTGACTTAGACCAACCTCATTCATTGCATGATCAGTGATTTCCATGGCTATGCCCACTCCTGGTTTTGATTTTGGTTTTTTAATTTCATAACATCGATGCCTTGACTCAGTCAAATGCTTAGAAGGCAATTCTGTACACCAGTATATTGCACAGAGCTCAGCACATGCTAACACAATGAATGCCAAACCTAAATGTGAATGATTTTTGGTTTATTCAGAATTGTGAATTGTCTGCACCTTTAGTGCAGTTATGAATGTGTGTTGCCATTGCTACCACTTTCATCCTGCCTTGTGCCTAATTGACCACTCACTGAAGATAATAGGAAAACGGGACACAAAATAGGAACCTGCATTATATTCCAAAAAAGACAATCCCGCATTGCCAAAACTGAGAATCTAATGTTGCAGAAATAATTGTGTAAAACAGCTGTGAAAAGATGCAGAATATGGACGTTGCCTCCTTGCTTTTTTGTTCTTCCAACTCAAAGCATCGGGTTCACCAGAGGACTTAATCATTCCACCACTGACCTAGAAAGGCAGATACTTTAGGAAAGATTGAAAAGTATAAACCCCTCAGGATCCATATGCAAATAACAGCTGGATGAGTGAAGAGACTGGCAAGGGTGGGGAGGACTGTGCTCTCTGAAATAGGATGTGCTAAAAATGGAAACACATGATCACATGCTTCTTGTGAAATTTCTCAAAGTCGTTTAGGCCTAAAAGGTAAGTTATGTGGATATATTAACTAAGGCAAGTAAAACAAACCGTTCATTTGGGAAGAAAATGCTATGGCAGATATAGCACCGAAGTGTTGTTTCTACATTCAATTCTTCACTATATTCCCCAAGATTACAGTAAACCAAATTTCTCCTGAAGCCTTTGATAAGTGGCTGGCATATGCCACTGCAAGGGACTTTTACAACTACTTAATACCCAATTTTAAGAATGTTACAGGCTTAAAATCAATTTTGTAATGTAGTGAGGAATTTGATATACCCATGTAGTATAGAAGCAGACATCATGCTGACAAGGCAGGTATAGTACTTAGCAATATGGGCTCCTTATGCCAGTACATCCTATGAATACCTAATGACTTAGGCCTACACATTGTTGTTTTTTTTTTTTTTTAAGGAGACTACATTGTCTCATTTGCTTTCTTTAGAACCAACTAAAAATAAATGTAATAAAACTGTGCCTATGCCCACTAAGCACTTCCTAAATGTTCATTTTAATAATGGTTATAAAAAACAAAAGTAGCAATTAGACTATTCTGCATCCTGATGGCACCAAAAAGAACAAAAAGTAAACTCATATTGTAACAAAAGATGACATATTTGCTAATGTACATAATAGTATTTTTCCCTAATTGTTCAAATAAAAAATAAGTCTATTAATCAAAACCCACTTATTCCATTGTCCTTAAGAGGTAATATGAATTAGGTCCTGGATTTGGCAATAAGAAAGACCTGGATCCAAATTCTATCTCAGCTATTAGCTGATATTGGACAAGTCACTTAACTTCTCTGTGCCTCAGTTTCCTTATCTATAAGATAAGGACTCAGGGACCCCTAAATTGCCTCCACTCTCTAAATGTATGATTCTAACATGGAAAGATTTCCACAAGAAGGAAGGTAGGGAAAAGGAGAGAAAAGGGATAACTAATATTCTTCCCTGGACAGAGTAGTTTGAGCCTCGGAAAATCAGCACCTCTTTTTAGTCATTGATTTTTAGTAAAGAATTGAATATTGGAGTAGAATTTATGAGAGATAACTTAATATTTCTATAGTAACTTATTAAAGAGAGGAATGGTATAATGGCCAGAGGGCTGGCTTTGGAGTTAGGAAGACCATCATTCAAATCCTCCCTCTGACAAGCACTAGCTGAGACCTTGGACAAATCAATTAATTTCCCAGTACCCCAGACAACTCTCTAAGAGAGTAAATTGCAAACCAGATGTCAGTCTGCTTTGGCAAAGGGTGTTTCCTCCCTGGGATTTCCCAACACCAATGAGATCACAGGTCAGATAAAAGAAAAAAATCAAACAATTATGATATTTTACATAAGGAATCATTGTGTTAACCTCTTACACTTGTTCAGTGGTGTGTGCTTTAGTTCTTCCCAAAACTACAGTCAATTAAAGTTATTGCTGTTTCTAAGTATGAATCTTCTTAGACCTCAGTTTTACCTTTGGTTGGAAATTTGATTGAAAAGAACCTGGGCAGTTTGGGCCTGAGAGGTGGTGGTCAGAATGAGTGGTTTGTATCCCCTATACCTTCTGACTTCATTTTCTATGACACACCCACAGGGCATTTGGGCATGATAATTTACCCACAATAGTGGGGAACTAGTTTACCTGGTCTTCCAAGTTCCTTGTTAAGATTATAAAGTTTAAAAGGATTCTGGGGAAATTATAAAATATTTCTTTCTGAAATGCTAAATCACCTCCTCAGTTCAATCCTGCTCTTTAGAATGTGATCAATAACACAGCTATCAAACAAGATAAGAAAACAAGTGAGAATTTGAGATTGATTGGAGATGAAGATCTTTTAACCTGACCCAGTACTAAAAAAACAGCGATCTTCCAAAAACACAAACATTTTTAGGGCAGAAAATCAAAGGGATATAAACATCAACAATGGAATTATCAAAGGGAGATTAATACCTTATACTGGAATAACACATAAAGTAAGGATTAGAATCCTGCTGGGATCTTATCTTAATTAAACCAAGATGTATAACTTTTGATTACACACGTTGTTGCAGGGGAGAGGAGTAAAACAGCTCAGTGAGGTCATGAAGCCATAGCTGACATTGTATGTGCCCAGAAAAACAGAAGCAAGGGCAAGGTCAAGTGTGTCAGACTTCTAAGAGAGAGACCAAGTCAAGAAGAGAATTAAATTAGAAGACAAGCTTTTCCTTTAAGGCTTCTAGTTAAAATATGAGGAAGGGGTGCAGATAGAAAATGGCAGATTCTTTTCCTTGCTAGGATTCGCATGATCCCTCTATCCTAGGCCTGCTCTCTTGGATTTCCTGACATTTCTATTAAGAATTCCAAGCATCCTGGGAATCATTCTAAGCATCATCATTTTAGTCAATACCTTTGTACCTCTAGCAGGTCATCATGGTCATGCTGTTGATGCTAGGGTTCTGATAAGAGGAGAAAAAAATTCCATTTCCTCCTCTACCTGCCTTTACTTTCTGTGGTGTTTATGGGAATTAGAGACAGAGGGGAGTTAGGAAGGAATAGAGAAAGCAAGATAAAACCACTTTCAAAATAGAAAATAAAATGACAACACCTTATGTGGCAGTAATTGCGCAAGCAATTACATGACAAATATTTCTAAGCCTTTCTTGCCTCTCCATATTATTAAAGAAGCTTAAAAACAAACAAAAAAAAACTTCAGATTTACTTTGTCCTCTCCAAAGCAAGGTAAGCAGTCAAGTTTTTTTCTTTATAGAGACAAAAAGTTTTTTTATTGAAAACATATTTTGGGAAACCACCTATAAGAGAGCAACAGAAACCTTTCAAGTCAATGCACAGTTTTGGAGGCAAAATTGTGATCATTGTAAAATATGGTTGATTCAATGATTTCCCCTCCTAGACTTCTGAATAAGTGCTGTCTAGTTCCAGTCATTCCCTCTACACAGTCTTTACTGGCACATCCCTACATCAAACAGAGCCAGCCAGCATGAAAGTAGTAAGGACAGAAACATGGGACAAAGGGGAAAATCCAGTTTTGTTAAAGTGAATCAATCCTGCAAATTTAGTCTTGAGTTGAATATAAACTAATTCTAATACAAACTAACTCTAATAGTTTACAATCTAAAAGAAAAGGTATGGACCAATGCAAATAAAACACACCACACACACACACCAAACAAACAAAAAATAACCTAGACTGCTATCCAATTGCATAAAGGTCAAATAACTATGTAAATCAACTCAAGAAAGTATTTCATCAACATTTACTAAGCACCTACTATGCAACCAGGTGCAGTTCTGGGTGGTGATTCAAATTCAATGAATGAAATAATCCCTAAAGGCAAGGAATTTATCTAACTTGTGTGCATGGTATCATGGAAATTGTATAGTAGCACATGGTAGAGGAGGTGAAAGTGAAATATTAGATAATTTCTGTAATAGCACTTTACAAATATTGTCTATTTGGGTACAGCAGTCCTCTATGGTAAATGGTGTTATTATCCCCATTTTACAGATAAGGAAACCAAGGCTGGGGAGGGTAAGTGACTTGGATTTGAACTCAAGTCTTTGACTCCAAATCTAACATACTCTCCACTGGGCCAACTAGTAGTCCAAGAAAATTACTACTTTTCTCCCAGTTAATCAGGAAAGGCTTCCTGGAGGAGGTGTCATTTGGCCTACTTAAACTTTTTTTTCTTTTGTTGAATGCAATGTCCTCATCTCCTGCTTTCTGCTTTCTTTAAACAAGAGCTAATTTCAGTCTAGTTGCTGCCTTAGGATATGATTAGGTTTGAAGCTCTTGGCAGCAAGTCAAACATGTGATCCTGACAGGTTGTGTTACTTGGACTTGGTTCTTCCCTTTAAAGGGATAGCTTTTCTGAAATTATGTCATTTTTATCTCACTCCTGGTTATCTTCAAAACTGAAAAGAAAGTAGTTATTTTGTATAGGAGATATTTCTCATATGGCTTCATAGATTAAAAAAAAACAATAAGTAACAGATGGCAATTTCTTTCGGGGGGCTTAAAAAATACACTCGGGATTTGCAGTTGTTTTCTTCAAAATGACCTAACTGTTCCCCTAAGGAAGATGATATCATGAAGCTTCTTGATTATGAATGTTCCCTCAACAGTCATTCAAGGGACTGGCTTCAGTATATCTTTGATTTCCAGGGTTTGATAGCTTGTGAGTGCAACCTTTCATGGAATCAAGTGAAGATGCCTTTAGATGGTGGACTGCAAGTTGAAAACATTGAAATAAAAGGCATGGAGTTGTTGGGTTTTTTAATTAACAATTTAACTTCCTAAAGCCTTCTTAGGCTGTCAGAAAAAAGCTATGTGACATAACATATCCAGCAAACATTTAATTACATGAGCAAGTCTTATTACCCAAAAGCTCTGTTCTGTTCATTTTTATCTAAGGTATTGTATGTGTGTGTGTTTTCCCCAGAATGCACCAATGGAGATTGCTTAGGGCACCACTCTCCTGCTTTGCAATCCATCTTCAAATGTACCTAGCAGCAACTGGATTCTCTTATTTATCCTTCGCTATCTGGCAATCTAATGAGGTCAGAGAGGGCTTAACAAACTTGGTAGAAGAGGTCAAGGTGCCTCACTCACACTGTTTGGTCTATGTTGATACTTGATTGTTGATGCAGTAGAGAAATGTATAGAAAAATGAGGGCACAACCAATTTCATAGGTGGCCTTTACTCTTTCTCACAGACCACAGAATGAGCTCTGAGGCATTAGCAAAAGTCATCTTTGAAAAAGGGGAACAGGTGAACTTTCACTTTATTTTTCTGTAAGCTAAAATGTCGGGTTTTTACCCTGAGTCCCAGGGATGTTTCACTAGATTTTTTTTTAAATCTTAGCAGGATACTACTTTTATTCTAGAAAAATAACGTATTTCCATTTCACTCCCTTCTGTGACAGACATATGTGAAATATAAAAGTATTAAATTACTTTCACATTTAAATGTGGGGCCTATAGTACAAAGGCAACATCACTGACAAAGGATATCTTAAAGAATACACAAAGCACATGAAAAAATTGTTTTACTCTTTTCACCAATCTGGTTTGGGATTCTTTAAATATTGTTTCTGACAATAGCACTAAGCCAATTTTAGTATGCAATGACAAACCCCAAGCATGGAATACAAGAAGTTCATCTTAGTGGTCCTTAAAAAATGAAAGTATGATTAAAAAACTGGAATGAGGATAAGCTCAATTCAACAAGCATGTTTATGTGATTTTCTGGGAGACAATCCTGTTTTCTCTATTAATGTTGGTACTTGTGCTGGGGAATTGAGTTAATTGGGAATATTTGGTTATGATATATTTTGTGTGGGTTTTAGCAATCAAAGCATTCTATTAAAAAAAAAGTTAAAGTGAATTGGTTGTTGAAACAGTGGCTACAATGACACTTAAGACCTGGTTTTAATTGCATATACTTATGTAAAGATTCCATAGGCACTTGCAATATGCTCATGTTTGACATTTGTAGAGGAATAACAGATGCAGTTGTTGCCAAATTATTTGTTGCATCTCAGTCTTAGTTAAATCAGGGCATGGTGTATTGTGAGAATGTTAAATGAGGGTTTTTAACCCAACTTCTCCTGCATTCTTTTGAAGAAATAAAATACTTTGAAAATATCCGGGCACATACTTAGGTGATAGAAAAAGTTATAAAGACATTATTTGGGCTTTCAAAGGTGAAGTGCTAGGAACTGTTTATATTCTGAATTTTTGCTTTTGGTATTTGTTTTCTTTCTGTCTTTCATTTCCTAATCCTTCTTAATCCTACATATCCACTTTTGATAGTCACCTGGTTTTTAAAGGAAAGAAGAGAAGAGGAAAGGGAAAAAAAGAAGAAAATGGTTTTCTAACATTTGACTGAAACTTTGCTGTACATGGCTCAAGCACTATGTAGGTAGATTCCCAATCTCTCAAAACTTGGATTTGGTCTATAAAAAGAGAGATGGCATACAAGATGACCTTCCTTCAATCAAGGATGAAGTGGGAAATTCGTTGAACTCATTAAGCATTATTAGAAATTTGTGTGCTGGCCTTTTAGAAATTTATATCTACCCTGTCTTGATGGTATGCTTATTATTATAAATTGTCTTTTAAAAACTTTAGTATCTGGTCCAGAAGCTAGAATATGAAGCATAAGACTCACAATTTGGAAGCAGATTGGTGTCTTCCATTATCATCAGTATTAATAACAAATACTTGTGAAATCCCCATTAGATTCATGACTTTGAACTAAGTGCTGCTGGACTTTGTGGTACTTTAAAGTCAAGGATTCTCCATGCATTGGTTCTAGTTGCTAGTGTTGAGATGGCAACTAAAACTGGAGATTCCCTTGAACTGGTTGAGTTGTAAAAACTGATTTTAGTTTAGAGAATTCCCTAGTAGTATATACCAAGACACACATTGTTTTCCACAACCATGTGGACCCCTCTATAAATGAGCAAACATTTGGCAATATAGACCTAGTATGTGCCTGGCACTGTGCAAAGCCTTGGGAGTACAAATAAGAAAAAGAAATACAGTCCCTGCCTAATGGGGGAATACAATGCACAAAAGCTATAGGTGTATGATGTTCAGTGGAGTGGAAACCAAGCAGAGCTGCTGATGGAAAATGGAGGGATATAGTATTTCTATATAGTGTTGCTAGAGACCTAGGATGATAAGTTGTCTTGACCAGCACTCTGTGCAGAGCAGGGGCTCTTAACCTGAGCCACACACATGTCCATGGGACTATGGAGAGACTTTGGAGACCTGGCAATTTGTTTTTAATAAATATTTTGATAACTATTTCAATATGATTGGTTTCCTGTGTAATCCTATGAATTTATATTATGTATTTAAAATTTTTACTCTGAGGTGTCTGTCAGTCTTCTTTAATGCCCTAGGGCCATGATACAAAACAGGTAAATTACCTGTAAATGTAGTGTAAATGAAAAATGCTGATTGGCTTGACTGCAATTAACCACTGTGATGGTTCTTGACACTATTTTGCATATGGCAAACACAAATTAAAAAAAAAACAACCCAAGCTCTCCTTTATCATACCCTTCTCCCTCTCCAAAACACCTAGGGCACACACCAATTTAAGTACTGTTTCTTGAGTTTTCTCTTCTATCTATTTTTTTTGTCTAAGACAGACAGTCTGTTCTATGAATGGCAGGAGGGGGAAGTTGAGGAACAATGCTGACTACTATTTTTGTGTTCAGCTACTGCTTTTTCATATTGCTGAGGATGGGACTTAGAGAGCTGAGAGGAAGTTATTTGCAGAGCTCTGGAGAGTTTGCCAAGAGGGGGAGGGGATGTTTGCAGAGGAAAGGAAGAGTGTTGACTGTCTGGTGAGGGTGTTCATAGAATGGATCTCAGGGGACCTAGATGCCCTTATCAAAAGCAGCTTTGCCTTGAAGTTTCTAAATTGAACTCTTCTTCACTTAATGTATTACAGTAAATAGCATTTCTAATTGTTATAGAAGATTGACTATAGGAATGAATAATTTTATGAAAGCGTAACATTTCTTAACATCACTGTTATTCTTTATGTTTCATAAGTAGGAAAACTCTAGGAAATTGTTGACAAACTCCCATAACATAATTCATTCTTAACATTTCTTAACCATGTTGATGAGACTTTGAACAAAATCCTTGATTTCAAGGAGTTTACGATCTAAAAATTGGCAAATCTCTGAATTTTCTAAAAATTGAGAAAAATTAGATCAGGCTAATAAGAATTTTAATAAATGAACTTTCTGGCTGTCTCAAACAATTCTTTTCATTAGACATTCTCTTTCTCCTCATCTTCAGTTATCCACTTTCCCTTTTAGTCTGCTTTTTCCTTCATTTCTTCTCTATCACATAGCCTGGGATTTCTTCTTTCCTTCCCACTTCCTTTGGTGATGAGTTGATTACCAGAGCTCATTTTTCTTGGATGGCATCCATCTTGTGTGTACTTGTTTTGTTTAGGGCAAGGCTGGTAAAGTTGGGTGTTTCCTGCAAATCCAACTCAGCAAGTAAAGGAAACAGTATGGTCAACCTTGCCCATAGGCTAACCAGGTCTTGCTTTCAGAGGCTCTCTTACCCAATAAACCACTCCCCTGCTGTGCAGAAAACAGGATTTGGACATGGCTAAATATAAATTTTGCTGATTTCCTAATTTTCCTTACCTGGGTGGGTAACAGCAATAGATAAGGTGGCCCAGTAAGGCTTTGGGGAGTTAATCAAAGCTATTAGGCATTTGTTAATGCCGACTGTGCTCCAGACACTTTCCTAAGTGCTGGGGTTACAAAGAAAGGCAAAAACCAATGCCTGCTCTGAAGAAGTCCACTCTCTAATGGGAGAAGAGCAGTTTTGGCTAATGAAACATTAGTAAATATTAACTATGAGCAAGAGGTTATCATTATTGCCATTATCATTGTTATTTTTTAAATCCTCTTCAAAAGTATTGACTCAGTACTTCACAGAATCGAAGAATGTTGGAATCAAAAGGTACTTTACAGATCAGTCAGCCCACTTTTTTTTGCTTTTTGTTTTAGTATGAAGGAGATAAACGATTAAATGACTTGCTTAAGGTCCCACAGATGGTACGTGGCAAAGCAGGGATTCCAAGCTAGCTCATTTGATTTTAAAGTCCAGTGCTCTCTTCACAGGCTGAGATGAGTCTCCTTCCTCCAGAAGTCAAGACCATAACTCTGATACAAATATATTACAGAAATAGGTTAAACAAATATATCCATTCAACCATGAAAATATTTACAATAAAGATAAGCAAATGGGTTTAACACTCTTAGTAAGGAGGTTGCCATGAAAGCTGCCTGTTAACAAGGTAGAAACTGCCACTTCCCTTCAAGTTAGGGAAACTTTTTTATAGAATCCATTCCTATGATATATGATACAGTGGAAGGATTGCTATACTTAGAGTCACCAGCCCTAAGTTTAATTCCTGGCTCTGCCAAAAAGTAGGACCTTGGGCAAGTCATTGTACCTTTCTCTTCAAGTCTCATTTTCTTCATCTACAAAATGAGAATGGCAGACTAGGTGATTACTGATGTCCCAACTGATCCTGTGATTCTATGGATTCAACAGGTATTTGTTGAGCACCTTCTACTCTATGTTCAGGGAATGTCTGGATAATAGGAAGAGGGAAAAAACAATCACTTGAAGTTTTCAAGGATTTGCAGGAGTACATTCTAGTTTAGGCTTAATCCATACAGCTCCTAAGTAATTAGGTGGTACAGTGGATAGAGTGCAGGACCTGGAGAAAGAAAGACTCATTTTCCTGAGTACAGATCTAGTCTCAGACATTTTCTAGTCTCAGACATTTACCCTGAGCAAATCACTTAATCTTGTTTGCCTCAGTTTCCTCGTCTGTAAAATGAGCTGGAGAAGGAAATGCCGAAATAATCCATTGTCTTTGCCAAGAAAACCTTTCATTCCCACATTCCCCAAACCCTCTTGATTCTGGTCCTCTAGCCCCTTCTTACCATGCTCTTTTGTTTTCCACTTCTAGGTAACTCCACATCTTGGAGGAGTGATGGGTGTGTAAAGTTACTCAGTGTGGCAGCAAGTTAGAGGAAGTCCAGAGCACAGTCTGGTGGGGAATCAGTCATGGCTGGGCTGGAAAACCTTTTTAAATGTCAGTTCTAGAAGGAACCATCCAATCAGGAGAGGTCACAAGGGCAAAGGATACTTTCAATATGTTAATTCCAGGGCTGGAGGGAGGCTTTAGGATAAAGACCTAGTGTATGGTAGAGGAATTCTGGAATGCAGCCTAAAAAACAAATGACTTAAATGTTACTTGAAAATTTCTTTACCTACATTTTCTCACTTGAGCCTCAAAATAACCTGTAGGTCATACTACTTTTGTACAAATCATGAGATCATATATTGAGAAGTAGAAGGGACATTAGAAGTCATCTAGTCCAACACACTCATTTTAAAGAAAAGGAAACTGAGGGTCAGAGAGGTTAAATGACTTTTTCTTATGATTACACGACTAAGAAGTGTCCAAGGTGGACTTTGAGCTCAGGACTCTTCTGATTCCAAAGCTTCCACTCATTTCCACTACGATTTCATACTGTCTTTCAATCTCAGGTGTCCCCAAAAAAATCCACGTGCAAAGAGAAATATCATCTACTTACTGGATGCTATATAAATCTACTCAAGCTTCCCTAAGGTGCAAAATAGTTAAAAGAACACTGGATTTGGAGTCAAACCTGGGTTCAAATCCCACCTCTTTTCTTTCCTACCTGTGTGATGTTAGGTGAGTCACTTTGTTTTTCTAAGTTTTAATTTCCTCATCTGTAAAATGAGTAGGTTGGACTATATGGTCTCTAAGATCCCTTCTAGCTCTGGTCCTTAAGCTAAGTTCATTTGGCTTAGTTCCATGCATTGCTTTTCTTACAAGACATCTCAGACTGAATAAGTCACAATTAACTCACATGGAACATGGTCAAAATGAAGATGTTGATCTTTCTTCTGTAACCCTTTTCCTTCTTCCTAAGCTCCCACTCAGTGATCTTTCAGGCCAGAGATATTGGATAATCTTCATACCACACAAGGATCAGTAGTCAAATTCTGCTTCTTCTTTCCACACAGCTTCTTCTGTACTTGTCCTTCCTGGGGCTTTCTACCAGGCCCTGATGACAATTTTAACCTCAAGCATTGCCTCTCTCCAATTTTTGTAAAACCATTGGCTCTCTCTTGTTTTTTTCCAGGTTATCCCTTTCTTAAAATCTTCCCAGTAGTTTCCCACTGCCTTATGATCAAGCCCAAGCTCTTTCCTCATCAGGATATCCTAAATCAGTTAATTTCTGCCCTGTCCCCATTTGCCCTTATGCATATCCTGCTCCCTCCATTTTAAAATTATTTTTGTGCTTGTCCCTCTTTTACTTTTGAATCTTCTCAATATCAAAACTATATGTTTGGCTTTTCTTTCTCATAAAGACATCTACCTTTCATCATTTATCTCCTGAAAGCTAACCCTTTCCCCAAAAGCTTTCCAATATTAATTAGATAAGACAGAATGATTGACCACCCAAATAATTGATACTATCACTGATTTATGTCCCAATAATGTGAGTAGCTCCATCTTCGATCCCTATAACATCCTTACCCCTGACCTATAATATAGATGCCTTGTCTCCTAATGTATTGGTTTCACCTTTCAGTTCTGCTCCCATGAGAGTAGGAAACGTTTCGTTGTACTTGTATGCCCAGTTTTACCATAGTGCTTGGCACATGGTAGGTAGGTGCTTAATAAATCCTTGTTGAGTAATTGATTGATTCTGTTCTGTGTATTTATCCTTAGGTCAGGGCAGTTGTCAAATAAAGTCAAGTCAACAAGCATTTATTAAGCACCTTTTATGTACCAGGCACCTTGCTAAACACCAAGGATACAAAGAAAGGGAAAATCAGTGTCTGTTGACACAGAGTTCACAGTCTAATGGGGTACCTAGCAAACAACTGTACAAACAAGATAGATACAGGATAAACTGGAGATAATCTCACAAGGAAGGCTCGAGCATTAAGGAGGATCAGGAAAGGCTTCTGGCACAAAGTGGGACTTTGGCTGAGACTTAAAGGAAAGGTAGGAGACAGAGATGAGATGGGAAATCACTCCAAGCCTGGAAAGGACAACTAGCAAAAATGCAAACAGTCAGGAGCTAGAGGGTCAAGTTTAAGGGAGGACAGGGAGACCAGTCACTGCAAGACAGAATTGGTGAAGGGCAATAAGGTGTAAGAAACCTAGAAAGGTAGAAAGGGGTCAGGTTATGAAGAGTTTTCAAAAATCTAAGAGGATTTTATATTTGATATTGAAGATAATGGAGAGTCACTGGAGTTTCTTGAATAAAGGAATGACATGGTTAGACTTCAATGATAAATTCCTAGAAGACAACAAGAACCGAGGTGACCTAGCTCTCTTTGCACAGAACCTTGCATAAAATCCACCCACAATAACATGCCTAATAAAAACTTTGTAATTGCAGATTTAATTTTTTTCCTTTTATTAAATTCATGTTTGATTTAATAAGAATTTATGTATGAACTCTGAGTATTCCACTGCTAGCAATGACTAATAGTGGGAAAATGCAGAAGATGATACAAATTGATCACCAGGTTAAAGACAATCCTTTCTGGCGGTGTCCTTATAATAGATGTGGGCCCTGTTGGTTAACCAGTCCATGAGACTGATACCTATGTGATGCTAAAATTTTGCTAAGGATGCTAAAAATTTAGGTACTAGAAATTAGGAAGCCTAAATCCCTGAACTCTGGAGATTTTAGGTTTTCTCATAACAAGCCAGTAAACCCAAATAAAGGAATGAAGAGTCAAAAGCAATTGACCCACAACTTAATCCCTAACAAAACCACAGAGAAGTTAAAAGTGTTCTCCAGCCTGAACCTACAAACAATTAATATTCCTGGCTACAGGAATATGTTGTCTCACTGAGGTATATTACTGGCAGGCTCCCAGTTAGCTTTCTCTTTTTGCTACAAAATGAATAGAATTTGCCACTGAACTTGTTTATGTTATTTGCTTCAGTGACTTGCCTTGGCAAATTACTCCCTGCCTTTATTGTTAAATTCAGTGTACTGCTAGCATTTTAATTTTAGGTTGTAGCCCAGTGTTGAACGTTTTCCCTAGTGTAAACAGTATTGGATAAGTTGATATTCTGTCTGAGACAGAAGCTTTTAAAGTACCTCTTTCTCAATTTGGAAGACTTCTACCTGATTACTTCTAAGTCTACAGGGTTTTTCCACTCAAAATAAGGCTAATTTTACTTTAAATTTTTAAAATTGCAGATGAAAACTCAAAATAGTAACATTATACTATTATACAAGGCACTCCTTCCCCTGTCTTTCCTTAATGCATTTGTTTATTTGATTGTGGATCTAGACCTGTAAGAGACCTCAGAGGTCATATTCTATCCATTCATTTTACAGATGAGGAAATTGACACCCAGTGAGGTTATTGGATTTGTCCAAGGTCATAAACATAGTATACATCAGTGGCTAAATTTGAGCCCAGGTCTTCTGACTTCAGTACCAAGGCTCTCTCCATTATACCACGCTTATTATGTGTCTTTATTATGTGCCAAGCACAGGAGATATTATGTAAAAAACCTCAACCTGAAATAGTTTGCTACCCTTAAGGAGCTTACATTCTATGGGGGAAGGGGAATGCTCTTAATTCTTAACCATGAAGCCATTTCAAACCTCATAGCTTTTCCAATTAGAGATCTAACTATTGGGCTTTCTATAATATTCCATATCTGTTCCAGTTTTATTGCCATCTTACTCTTTTTAGTTTCTAGAATTCCCATTGGATTAGAGATCTAGCAAGTACAAAGAAGAGTACTCTAAGCTCATATTAAGGTGTTTGCCCAGATACCATTACTCAAAAGTCTGAATTTTAGTGGCTTCAAGTGTGACCCTATCCAGGTAACATATGAATGCTGTTGACCACCCATTTTGTTAGTGATTGCTGTTACTATTTTTTGAATCAATTATCCTTTAAATATATATGTTAATGTATTCATTTCTCTTATATCTAAATTATACTCCAGAATCATTTTTCAAATTTTTCTTAATTTCAAAAAGGTTTGCATAACATTTTTAGCTGCATATGATTTCTTTTTAAAAAAATATTGTAAAATGTTTTGCCTTGTCCAAATAGTCCCAAATACATATAGATATGACTAAGTGGTATTTTTTTTACTGCTAGGAATATGACCCTCTTCTCTGGACCCATGCCTTCTACTGATAGTCTGAGTGCTAGTGACAATCTATCATCAGTTTAAGTCATTAACTCTCACCTTATCAATGTAACCTGGTAGCAAGTCGTCATTCTCTTGACCCAGATTTTTTATACACAATGATTCTGCTCTTCCCCAGAGGAGCATAAAGGAGCAAGAATAATATGACCTCTCTAGTCCTGACATAGGAGCAGGTAGACCACCTGTAGGTCTTCCTTATGCTATCTAGTATTTCCCACCCTGTCTTTAGAATCCTGGAGAGGTAAGCTTCTGATCTGGGCCCTGATCAATTGCCATCATTCTGCAGTTGTACATAGAATCTGAATTAAAATCCTTCCTTAAACACTTACTTGTTGTATGACCCTGGATAAGTCAACTTGGCCTCTCTGTTTTCTTAACTGCGAAATGGGTATCATAATAATAACCCCCACTTCACAGGCTTGCTATCACCATCAGTTGAGATGATGTATGCAAAATGCTCCATAAATATTAATGGGCAATATCAATATTATTGATACTGCTACTACTACTGCTACTACTACAACCACCACCACCACCACCGTCACCACAATGATAGTATCCCTTTTCGATATACAGCTTCAAAAGTAGTAGGTCTAGTACCTGTTTCCGTTAGTGTCCCCAAGGTCTCTCCTCTCTCCTCTGTTCCATATCCTGGATCTGCCATCTTTACCTACAAGATGTTGGCTGGTACCCACGAGGTTTCTTCTATGCTCAGTACCTGGAACTTGGGTATATAGCTATGTGCCATTTGGATTGGGCTTTCAAAGATGTATCAGAATTAAACAAGTTGAGCTGGAGAGGAAGAAAATGAGCATTTATTTGGTACCTACAAACAGCAGGCACTGTGTTAACTGCTTTATGAATAAGCTCATTTAATCCTTACAATAACTCTAGGAGATAGATGCAATTATTATCCCAATTTTATAGTTGAGGAAAATGAGGTAGACTGAAGTCAAATGACTTGTCCAGGATCACAAAGCTAGTCAGTATGTAAAGTCAGATTTGAACTCAGTTCATCCTGACTCCAGGCCCAGTGCTCTAACCACTGTGCTAGCTGGCTGCCCCTAGGGAGAAGGCATTTCAGGCAGAGGAAAATTTGCAGCTCTGGGTGTGGGGGGCGATAGCAATTGCAATTTGGCTCCTTACAGAATTTTCTGACTTTTTTTGAGTTGTCTAGAGAAGAGGGTCATGTCAGTTCCAAACCTCCATAAGTTCACCAAAACAGAGCACAACTCCAGTGAGATTCTTTTGGCTTAGTTTAGCACCCATCATATCAAACTTAATTGTCAGATTTATAGTAGAAATTGTAATACCTCATATTCGGGTGGTGTCTTATAATTACAAAGCATTTTAATGTGTATTATTTCATTTTATTCTCACAACAACCCTTTCAGCTAGGCAGGGCAGGAATTCCTATTTTACAAATATAAAATTGAGGCCAGCAGAAGTTGACTGACTTCTCCAAGGTCAGACAGCCAATAAATTGCAAAGTCAGAACTGGAATCCAGGTCCTAGCATTACCCCATATCATCCTGTCCATCATTGTCCGCACTCTGCTATCTGAGGGTTACCAATAATTCCAAATTCCCTTTTATATGTGCTCCTGTGAAGTAAAGGATATGTGCAAATTATGCCATGGGAACCTCTCAGAATACAATATAATTTTCCTTTATAAATATGTAAACTTATTCTAATAATGTCCTTCGTTCATAGAAATAATGTATGCTGAAGACTGTGGTGTACCAGCAGCTCTAAATTAAGGTATTTTTTTTTTCTACATTCACCCTGAGTCTACTCTTAGGAGGGAACAGCTAACTTGCTCTTTGATGAAAATAACTCTAAGTCTAATTCCTAAACATTGCAAACTGTCCTCTATACTCTTGCCAATGGGATTTTTCTAAAGTGCAGAATTGACCATGTCATCCCACTACTCAATAACTTCAGTGGTTCCCTATTACCACTCAGATCACATATATCCTGACATTTAAAGCTAATCCCAGCTGGTCCTTTCTAAGTTTTCTACAATATTTTATTTACCTTCACATGCTCTGCAGTCCAGTCATCCTGACTTATTTGTTCCTTACACATGAATCTCCATCTCCTGTCTTCTTGATTCATCAATATATATAAATGTGCTCTGGTGAAGCAAATTTTTCATATGCTGAACCTTTAAAATGAAGTTAAACAACATTTTTGTTTATTGGAATGAAGATTTTATTTACAATATTCATAGATATGGTATTTTAGTGATAATTTAATAGATTTATAATCATTAAAGTATCCATACTACTATAGACAGAAAGATTGAATTAAGTAAATTAAATAAACCTAATTTTGATTCCTATCTCCACCAATAACAAAAATTTTCAATAATATGACTTTTACCTAGCATGCCTCTTTCTTTACAGTCTTTTTTATATATTAAGCTTAGAATATCAGTCTATTTCAAACGTGCTAAAATGACAGTCCTTTTTATAAATAAGGCTAAACAGAAAGAATACTGGAAGATCTTAGAGAGAGGAAGAAAAAACAGCTGCGTGGTCTGGGGAGGTACATGGTATAGTTAAGCAAGACAGATTGGACATCTTGGTCAAGGAAAATGAGAAGAAAATCCCAAGGCCTCAAATTAAATGTGAGTCAATTAATGCTCTGATTATATCAGGAAGCCAGCTAACTGTCACCTACTAGCCTCCTTCAGGAGGGAGGGGACATGAAAAAAGAGACAAGTTTTTCTCTGATCTTTTTGAGGAAAGTTAGCAAATTTTCTGTTTATTGAAGCACACTTTTTTAATTTAGGGGAGAAAAAGTCATCTAGATTTTCATATTTTCCTCACCCCAGTGAGGAAACCTGATTTTTTTTTTTTTTTGGCAAAAGCCTTCTTCCTAAAGAATAAATATGAGAAAATGTCTATTCTCCTAGCAGAGTCATAAATAGGAGTGTTTGCACCTGGATTGGAACAAACCATAACCAGACAAGCACATAGATTGTGACCTTCAAATAAACTTTCTTTAAAGGGAAGGAGGCTAAGAGGAGGCAACCAGGGTGGTTCTTACAGTGGCATTGACCTTGAATTATCACTCAGTCAGTCTTGTTGACTATCACATTCCCTTTGATGTTTTTACTTTCTGCACACAAGCATAGTGGGGAAGGAGGGAACAAGACCTTGGGAATAGTGGTGATTCCTTTTTTTTATGAAGTGTTGTGTGTGAACATAAGTAAAGAAGGCAACCATTTCCAAATTTGATCATATTTCACCAGAGTTCTGGTCCTCTGCTATGCCAGGCCTTTATCTTGGAACAAACCTTACCCAACATCATTGCAAAGAGAGAGGGATAGGTTTCCGAGGTCATGCATATGTATGGATATAAGCAAGGTTGAAGGCAGAAAACAGGGTAAGGGGTTGGGGAAGGGTGTCCAACCTCTGTGACATTCTGAGACTCTATAGTCTTGCCAATCCTCCCCACATACTGTAGGACTGACTGTGCTCTGGCTTGTGGAGGTTTCTTGTCACCTAAATCTCTTTCCAGCAGATACCATGGGATGGCAGCTACCATGAGAGCTTTCATTGCTCTCCAAATTTAGTGCTGTAGAGCAAAGCCCTGGTCCCTCCATTCTATTGATGGTTTTGTCTCTTGGGCAGGGCTCTGGTTGTTTGTTTTTAATGGCTTATTTTAATTTTTTTTTTGGCTTGATGAGGCAAGAAATTACTGAGAGTAAATGTTAATGTCTCTTCCTCTAAGGGTATTTAAGATAAAAAAATACCTTTCTTTGGGGTTAGGAGCTCTGTAATCTCAATTCAAATGGAATTCATGAAAAGTAATATCATCTCCATTAAGGTTTTATCCCAATTAAGCATAGTAGTATAGGTTTTATACTATAGAAGCAAATGTGTACAAGCTCTGGCAGGGTCTACCAAAATAGCAATAATAATAGTAATAACTAGCATTACTATAGCACTTTCAGGCTTGCAATTTGCTTTGCAAATGTTATCTCATTTTATTCTCACAACAAACCTAGGAATTAGTTTTTTTTTTTTTTATCATCTTTCCCATTTTCCAGATGAGGAAACTGTGGTAGACAGAGGCTAAGTGACTTGCCTAGGATCATACAGCTAGTAGGTATCTAAGACCAGATGTGAACTGAGAGCCTCTTTAAGCTAGCTCTAGTATTCTATCCAATGAACAACCCAGGGAGTCAGTAGTCAATAATGAATAAGTGCTGGGGATAGAAAGGAAGGCAAAAGACAGTCCCTGTCCTCAGGGAGCTCAGTCTAATGGTGGAGAAAAAAAAATATTTTTTATATATGTGTACACACACACACACACACACACACACACACACACAGGCTCTGTACAGAATAAATACAGTGAGACCAAGCTAGCTGAGTTGGAAGAGTCTCGTCACCATTTTCACTGTTGGGTTCCAAATCTTGAAGACCACCTAAGAGTGGATGATCTCTAAGTTTCCTTCCAGTTCTATGTTTATGATCCTACAATCCCCTAACCCACTGTCCTGTAGGGTAGATGCAAATGACATTGGTGGAAGTAACATTTATTCTGATGAAATGATTAATCACTGAGATATTAAGGCATGAATAACATCTCCCCCCCCAACAAAAGTAGATTATTTAGTAAAATCCTAACCAATTCAGACCTGAGATAAAGTTGTGTATTTTCTGGTATATGCCCTGTAGTGGCTTTCCTTCTTAGGATCTGTTTTCCCATAAAAAGTTTTGTAGTGGACATCCGAGAAATAACAGGACAGCAAAACCAATTATAATTTAGGAGTGTTTATTAACCAGCTGGTGACTGCCTCCCCAGTAGGGAAAACAGCATTGAATCTTCTGAAAGGTATACTTTTATAGAGCTAGGCATTGCTAATCAACAAAATGTGGTTCCAAGGGGGGGGGGGTACCATTTCTAGTAAAGTCTTGGGTACCTAACAAGAACAGACTTGTATCTGGGCTAACAAGAACAGACTTGTATCTGGGGTATGTTTCTAGCAACACAGGTGAAACGTTCCCTCACTATTATGGCCTATTAGGTGGTTTCCAGGGACCCTGGTAGGGGTCCCCTTCTAGCAGGTTTAGGGGGCTTTGCTGTATAATTTCTGAGGGGCACTTCAGTTTATTCATTTTAGTGACACCAGAAGTTCTTTCATAAGATTCATTGAATATAAGAGATCTTATCTTGGCTTAGAAAAAGCATGTGTGTGTGTAATTATATATATATATGTAATTATATATATATATATATATATATATATATATATATATATATATATAT
>NW_027187419.1:92971975-93004411 GCF_028583685.1 Petaurus breviceps papuanus
TATATATATATATATATATATATATATATATATATATATATATATATTTGGAGGGGGAAAGGCAAGGCAGTTGGGGTTAAATGACTTGTCCAAGATCACCCAGCTAGTGTCAAGTATCTGAGGTTAGATTAGAACTTATGTCTTTCTTACTTCAGGGTCCATGCTCTATTCACTGCACCACCTAACTGCCCCAAGCATGTATATTTTAAATAGTTTTCACTGAAACAAGAAGGTGCTTGCTTTAAATAGGTTTCTGAGAATATCCCTAGAATGGAATGATACCCATTTATTTATCTCTTGTGGTATAAGAGCATCCTTCCAATTGAGCAAAGAGCGGGGATTTTTCTTTTTGGCCAGATTTTTGGCTTTGACTTAAAGAAAAGAAAAAAATAGACAACTAGAGAGCATAATGGATAAAGCACTGGGCCTGGAGAGAGGAAGACCTGAATTCAAATCTGGTTTCAGACACTTACTAGCTGTGTGACACTGGGCAAGTCACTTAACCCTGTTTGTCTTAGTTTCCTCATCTGTTAAATGATCTGGAGAATGAAATGGAAAACCACTCCAGTACCTTTGCTAGCAAAACTCCAAATGGGGTCATGGAGAGTTGGACATGACTGCAACAACTAAACAATAACAACAAAAGTCTACTTGTGTCTTCTACTAAAAGACAAAAAAATCCTATATTTGTTCATGCAGCTCTTGCTGAAGTGTTTCAAACTGTACCTATTTACATGTTTTAGTCACCTTGGAATGAAATAATAAATTAGAATGCTGATTTTTTTTTCCAGAAAATGTCCTTTGAGTAAGCAGAGTGTAGGATATAGAATCAGAAAACCTTGATTCTACTCCCTACCAGGTTCTAGATGCCTACTGGGTTCTAGATGTACTGGGTGGGCAAATAATGTAACCTCTTGAATCCTCAGTTTCCTCACCTGTGTAAAGGAAATAATATTTGTATTCCATCTCACAGGAACATGCACATAGTAGATATTTTAAAATGTTGGTTAAATTGAATTAAATAGGGATATTGTGAAGAAAGCACTTTGTAAACTTTAAAGGTCTTTATGATACAATGGATAAAGTTCTGGGTTGAGATTAAAGGGCCTGAGGTCAAATCCTTCTTCTGCCACTTAATATGAGTGGGCTGCAGGCAAATCATTTAACCTCTGTGGGCCTTAATTTCCTAAGTACAAAACAAAGGAATTGCATTATTACATGATTTCTAAAGTACCTCAAAGTCATAACTCTATTTTTTTGCTGTTATCATTTTTCAGTCATGTCCAATTGTCCATGACCCCATTTGGGCTTGTTTTTTGTTTTGTTTTGTTTTGTTTTTGTCAGGTATACTGGAATAGTTTGCTATTTCCTTCTCCAGGCAAACAGGGTTAAGTAACTTTCCCAGGGTCACACAGCCAGAAAGTAAGCATCTGAGGCCAGATCTGAACTCAGGAAGATGAGTCTTTCTGACTCCGGGCCTGGCACTTTCATCTATAATTGTGACTGAGTGATTTTTTATTTTTATTTTTACTTGTATTAGGGTTCCTTCACAATTGTTCAGTCACTAAGTTTAAGAAACAGAACATTCATTAGGATTCCTTCGGAGACCTCAGGGAATAAATTTCCTCAAATATATGTTTTGGAAGTAATTAACATGTTGACTACTGTCTTTGTTTCATTATGTAATAATGAAATGTTTTACCTTTTGAATTCTTAATGGGCATACCAAGTTTCATTCTAGTCACCTTATGTCCCAAAGCTTTTGTCATACCACAGAGAAGATAATTAGGGCATAAGAGAAACAGTGGTATATTATGAAATGTAATGATTTTATTATAGTCTAAGATTGATTGGTTTCAAGGTCCTTTAAAATCCAAAGTGCTTTAAAAATCATTATATCCTGAATAATTTAGAGATGTCAATGTCATGTGTTAGCACATGTAAAAGTTTATCAGTAATCCTTTTGTCATTTATTTGAGAAAGTTGGGATCTGAATAACAGGTGAGGCAGAATTTGGAATGAAATAATTTACTGGCTTTGATTCTGGGTATCTGTCATCATTAAAACACACATACACACATGCACGCACGCACGCATGCACACACTTTACTGTGGACTTATCATTCTTTAGATGAATGGTTTGGCCTGAAGTGAGCTAAAAGATAAAAACTATGTGGGTCCATGGTATTGTCACAGCTACTCCTTTAGAGAGATTTCTGTTCTTGGGTGGAAGAATAGGATTGAAAGATTGCATTATGGAGCAGGATTAATGAAATTGTAATTCTCTTTATCATGGTTTCCCACTCTGTAGCTTTCATTGCCCTTTGTATCCCTTTGATTTCTAGTTTCTCTGTGTATTTTTCCCTTGTGAGTGATGAGGAACACCTTTATAGATCACTTCTGGTAAAATACTTTAGAATTCTGATGCAAAACTATTTATTTTTATCATTGTTGAGGTTGTTTATTGATTGATGGATTGATTGGTTGATTGTCCTGCTTATTTTAGGGTTATCATTTCTGACAAAATAGTCTTCATTTGAATGTATTTTTTTTTAAGCAATTGGGGTTAAGTAACTTGCGCAAGGTTACACGGCCAGTTATTTCTGGGTGTGGTGCTGAGTGTCTGAGCCCGGGATTCGATCTCCAGGTCGTCCCAACACTGGAACCGGTGCTCTTACTCGCTGAGCCACCTGGCCGCCCCAGCATTTGAATGTATTTTTATTTCAAGATCAGATATACTGGTTTTCCCCAGATAAATAATATTGGTGTCTGTTATTTATGGGTATATTTCTTACTTAAGATGCTCTAGATTAGATAATTTGTTATTTCTATTTTTTAAAACACTGACACATTTGGAATTGGTGCTAATTAAGACTTGATAGTTAGACTATCACTATTAAAATGCTTCCAAAGCTAGTGAGGATTGGTTGATGACTGCATTTCTCAACTCCACTACTGATATAATGATTGGAAGGAAGAAAAAGGGGGGGAGATTGTGCGTAGGGATTGAGAACATAACAGTAATCCATTGGAAAGAAAATACTAGCTTTAAACTTTACATTTAAGTCAACAAATCCAAGTTAATGGCAGCATAATGGCAGATAGGATAAGAGGATTCACTCCTTGAGTACTGCAGGACCCTTGATATCCTTTCTCTTCTCATGGCATGTTCATACTGTTCTCCCTACATGTTTCTTCTGGGTTGAGCGGGCTGATTGGTTTGACTCTCTGGGCTTATTGCTCTCTGCAGTACAACTCCCAATGGCCAAGGATTACAGAGCTAACGCTTCTCAGATATGCTGCCTGCTTTGACCCATTGACCATGTTATCCCACTGGATGTTACTCCATTGCAAGATGTCATGACATTTCTTCTATATGCCATTTAGAAGCTGGCCCCTTAAATTATAGGATTCTTATGGTTCCATCAACTGTTTGATTGAGATAAATGATTTTACTAGCCTTAATAGAAAAGCAGAGCAGAAGCATGAAATGTCCCATCCAACTATATATAAAAGTGAGGTACTAAATAAAGACCAGTATTAGGGCTGGCGAAATCATGGAGGTTATGGCTCTTATTCCCATCAGTTGGTTGAATCATATCATATGGCATATCTCCCATTACTAAACTCCCTTTCCAGATTTTTCCCGCCATCTGCCTCCTTCACTCTTATTCATGTGCTAACAAGGGTGCCTGGGAATACAACATATATATATATGTATATGTATATATATACATATATATACATATATATACATATATATATATTACATAATCTCAGTGGGTCCTCACAGTAACAAAGCAATCCCTTTACATTTTCCTAATAAGTTTGCTGTTCCACTCACCACAATAGCTATTCCAAACCTTTTCAACCCTCCTTTCGCTTTCCACAGTGGTCCCTAACCCCACCCTCTTAGCTGAGAACCTCTGGCATTAAGAAGATCTAGCACAGATTCCAAGGCAGTCAGTCAATAAGCATTTAATAAGTGCCCACTATGGGTCAGGCATTGTGCTAAGCACTGAAAATACAATAAAAAACAAGAGAAGTCCCTCCCTGCTCTCAAGAAGCTCATAATGGGGAAAGACAACACATAAAAAAGTAGCTGCATGGCAGTGGGGAGGGGGTGGTGATGCTAAGTCGGTCATGGTGAAGTAACTACCAGGGTGCCCTTCTCAGATGGACAATCTGAGAAGAGCTCTCTGATGTCCATCCTCCTCTCCAATGTCCATCCTTCTCTCTGAGGTCCATCCTCTACCCTCTCTAAGAGGAGGGAAAGAGGGGTCCCAGGGGCAGGGACACTAAGGAGGTATGAGTGGATATCATCTTGCAGGATTATGGGCTTCTGGAGATGGTGAAGTGCAGGAGAGCAGCCTGATTGGGAAAGAAAGGTAATTCTCTATATGGTGATCTCCTCCAGAATATACAGAGGATATCGGGCTGGTTGCAACAATCTCTACTAGACTGCAGAGCTTGTTAGATGATATCCGACCCTCACAATTAACTTGACCCAAACATTTGGAAAACAAACAAGCAGAGACAAAAACAAAAAATAAGTGGATAAAAAATACCTTTTGTTCAGAATATACAATGTAGGTGGATGGACAGCTTACAGAGCTAACATGGACAATGACTTGGACCTAGAATTAAGAAAAGAGGAGCACAGGGCGGCTAGGTGGTGCAGTGAACTGGAGTTCAAATCCAGCCTCAGACACTTAACATTTACTAGCCATGTGACCTTGGGCAAGTCACTTAACCCCAATTGCCCTGCCCTCCCCCCCTCCAAAAAGAAAAATAAAAAAAGAAAAGAAAAGAGGAGCAAACTTGTCAGGATTTACTATGAGACATTACAAGTCTCTTTTAATGACCCCAAACTTCTCTCTGAATTAGAGGCCTAGCTTTTTAATATCGATATTTCACCAATATGCTCATATGACTGCAAGTGTCTGAAGAATTAAAACTGACTCATTCAGAGAACAGTGGAAAAGCAGTTAGCAACATATAACAGAGAAGAGCCGTAGAGAAGAAAAGCAGTGGTTAGAGCACTGGGCCTAGAATCAGGAGGATTTATCTCTGGCCTCAGACCCTTACTAGATGTGTGACCCTGGCAAAATCACTTAACCACGGACACCTTAGTTTTCTCATCTGTAAAATGAACTGGAGAAGGAAATGGCAAACTACTCCATTATCTTTGCCCAGAAAACCCCAAATGGGGTCACAAAGAGTCAGACACGACTGAAAACAGCAAACCACATGATTACAAAAGAGGACAAAGAGGTACTAGGGAGAACAAAGTATCCAGATGCATGGCCCATATGTTCATGCAGTACACCCATAGTGTTAAGGAGCTATTTTCAGTGAAATTCCTTTTCTCCACATCTCAAACCCCTTCATATCATCCTCCATTGTCTTCTACTCTACTCTGGACTCTTATGACAAAGTTGCCCTTCTCTTCCCTAATGCCAGCCCCTCCCTGTACTGGATCCCCATCCCCTCCTGTCTTTTCCCACAGACTATCTCTAAGTCATTTTTTCTCTACTGATTTTTTCTCTGATGATATGAAAAGTACTTCAAACCTTCACTTGACCCTGCCACCCCCTCAGGTTATCATTATATATCTCTTTTCCATTTCTTAGTCAAACTTCTAAAAAAAAAACCCAAACTCTTTACACTCACTGTTTCCATTGTTTTTCACTTACTTCTCAGCTTTTTGAACTCTGACTTCTGATTTCATCATTCAACTGAAACTACTGTCTCCAAAGTTATTAATGATCTCTTATTTGCCAAATCTGATGGCTTTCACTCCTTCTTTTCCTCTCTGTACCATTTGACACTGTTGACCACTATCTCCTCCTAGATAATCTCTTCTCTCTGGATTTTCATAACACTGCTTTCTTCTGGTTTTCCTCCTATTTATTTGGCCACTCTTCAGTTTCCTTTTGCAAAATCATCATCTATTTAATGTCCCATAACTGTAGCCATTTTTCTTGGTCCCTCTTCTCTCTCTACTTTCACTTGGTGATTCCATCAGCTTACATTGGTTTAATTATAATCTCTAGGCAGACAACTCCACATCTAGTTGTTTAATATTATCCTCTCTTCCTCCATCACCAACTGCCCATTTTGAAATTGGGTGTTGTGTAGGAATCTCAAACTCAACATTTCCAGAAAAGAATGTATCATAGGGGTGGCTAGGTGGTGCAGTGAATAGAGCACTGGCCCTGGACTCAGGAAGACCTAAGTTCAAATCCAGCCTCAGACACGTAACACCTACTAGCCATGTGACCTTGGGCAAGTCACTTAACCCCAATTGCCCTGCTTTGCCCTCTCCAAAAACAGCAACCCCCCCCAAAGAATGTATTGTATTTGCCAACTCCTCTTTTGAACTTTTAAATTTCTATTAAAAGCATCACTATCCTTTTAATCATTCAGGTTCACAACTTCAGAGTTATCCTCACCTCATTTTCCCTCATCTCACCACCTCTAGTAAGTTACCAAATCTTTTCTTTTCTTTTTCTTTTTTTTTTTGCTTTTTTTGGAGGGGGGAAGGTGGGGCAATTGGGGTTAAGTGATTTACCCAAGGTCACATGGCTAGTTTTTGTGTTAAGTGTCTGAGGCTGGATTATAACTCAGGTCCTCCTGACTCCAGGGACGGTGCTCTATTCACTGTACCACCTAGCTGCCCCTTACCAAGTCTTTTCAATTGAACTTTCATCATATCATTTGTATCCATCCATTCCTTCTTTTTAACTCATATAGCCACCACCCCTAATTCAGGTCCTCATTACTTCTCACAAGAGATGTAATTAAGCTCCTAATTGTTCTCCTTGACCCAAGTCTGTCTCCTCTTCCATCCATCCTACACACATCTACACAGTGATTATCAAGAAGAACTGGTCTCACTAGGTCATACCCTACATAATAAACTCCATGTAAATTTCCTTCCTTGGTATTTTCTCCTGTTCTTCCCCAAGCTACCTTTCAAACCTCTCTCTACAATACTCTCCACTCACCTTACCATTCCTTATATATAGCATTCCATTTCCTGTCTCTGTGGTTATGCTCTGGCAGTCCCAAATTCTGGAATGCACTCCATCCTCACATCTGCCTCCTAAAGATCCATTGTTTTTATCCCCCCAAATGCAAGATCAGGTGCTACTTTCTACATGATTCCCATATATATATGTATGTATGTATATATATATGTATATATATACATATATCTCCTTAAAACAGTTCAGTTTTATATATGTATGTATATATATATATATATATATATTTACAATGCATTTACACACAAAGTCACTTAGTAGATGTTCTTTGGTTGATGGGTTGGTCAAGAGGAAAAAAAAAAAGAATGTCTTCCTTACTACTCCCCTACCCTTCCCTCCCTCACACACACATTGGATGCATCCCTTTGATAACTTTAGGTAAATAAATGGACAAGAGTCACACAAGATGGACAAACATGCACGGGTTGCCATTTTCATCATTGGAGGGAACATCCAGATTGAGGAGATCACACATTTCTTCTAGTATTAAATATGTTCATAAATAGAAAAAAATACTAACTTAAAAATTTATTGCTTTTATTTTTACCTTAGTTCATTGCATCACATGGAAAGATAACAGCAATTAAAAATCATCTAGACCAAGCATTTTATTTTTTACAAATGAAGAACCTGAGCCTCAGATAGTTGAAGTGACTTTCCCAATGCTGAAATTCTCATTGGAGCTAGAATGTAACTCTCTTGACTCTCTGTCCAAATGAATGAATATAAATTATTTTCTACTTGTCTTGCCTTTTCTGCTCATTTGCCTGTATAAAATAACTACTTCCAAGGCTCAATTGATCTTCCCTTTCTCCCTCCCTTTCCGCAATCCTTCAAATTGTACCTATCATTTCACTTAAAAAAACTTTTAAGACACATGCATAATACAACCTATCAATAGTGTAACATCTCAATAAGAGCACCTATGACTTCTGAAAAATACTGGCAAAGCCAATCAGATACCAACCAGTTGGTAATTGCATTAAATTTAATATTATCAGCCATGGTTTCTTTAAAAATCCATAACCAATGTGACTCTAGGAATTCAAACATTTTGAGATTTTCCTAAATAGCACTAGTGAAGAGTTCAGCTAATAAGCATTCTTCCAGGGACTATACTGACATTATTAATGATTCTGGGACTCAGACAAGGAAGTTAATAAAAACCTATCTTAATTTCAAATGCCAGTGGAGATACATGGAGGAAAAAAAATCAATGCTGATAAAACGAAAGTATACAAAACGTTACTTCTGGCTTGTAAAAGTATACTATAAATAAGAGGCTATTTTCAAAAGCAGTTCAATGTATCTGTTTAAACTTCGAATGGATTTTTATATGGTTCTATAGAAAAATAGAAGGAGAAGGGAAAGAGAACAAGCAATTTATTTTCAAACAAATGGGAATGATGTTAACAGCTCAATTAAGAAGTGCCGGCATTTCCAAGCTAGCTAAGAATCATTCTTTCACAAGGGAGGGCTGGGATTTATTTGTCCAACCTGCTTTATGTTTCCAGTGTGTGAACTGAAAGTGGGCTTTTGGTGTCCTTTTCATTGACAAAGAAAAGTAAGAGAAAACATGCTTTCTATTTACTAGCATCTTCAAATTCTTTGAAGTGACTGATGTCAATTTACAGAAGTTTAGATAAGTAGCAAAGGAGCACTTATCTGATGAAGTCAGTTAAACATTTGTTAATCACCTACCCTGTGCCAGACACTGTGCTAGCCTTGAAGATATAAAGAAATTCAAAAGACATTCAAGATGCTCAATCTAATAGAGGAGGCATTACAAACAAGCTATTTAAAACAAACAAATGAAAACCCCATCCCAGTCTGACCTAAGATGTTTACCTTCTGAATATAGGTTTTCCTGGGATCTAGAACTACAAATAAAATGAAATTTGGAAATTTCATTGGGGTGGAACTTCCTGCCCTCCCCTCCTCCCTGACCAGGCACACCAATGTCTTTGTTCATTATCTATAGCTTCTTGGATACATGACTTCCACTGGCCTTCTCTAATGGATCAATTGTTTCTACACCAATGAAGTATTCCAAGTGCCATCAACACCCTTTCAATTTTAGTGCCCTAGGACATACCCCCAAACTAATATGGCTTAACTTTTAATAGCTATTTTCACAAAATTTTTGTAGTTTACAAAGTATTTCACATACATTGTCCCATATAGTAGAGTATGGAGATAAGAAGTTCTGAACTCAAATCCTGCCTCAGATATTTGGTAGCTATGCATTCTAGGCAAGTCATTTGACTGTACTCAGCCTATTTCCTTATCTGTAAAACAGATATAATAATAGCTCTATTGCACAGGTTTGTTGCAAAGATTAAATGAAACAACACATGTAAAATGACTTGCAAAACTTAAAATGTTAGACAAACGATATTAATTGATGGATTAATGGATGGTCATGGATAGGTAATGCCAATATTATAAAGTTACAATTGTACCTAAGTTAATTTACTTATTCAGTGTCTCATACCACTCAAACTAATAAATAAATTTTAGAGAGCTAGAAAAAAATAATAAAATTCATATGAAAGAAGAAAAGGTGAAGATTCAGTGAAAATGTAACAAAAAATAGCTTTCCTGTATCAAATTTCAAATTCTGTTACAAAACAGTAATCATGAAAATAATCTGGCTAAGAAATAGAGTGGTGGATCAGTGGAATAGATTAGGTACACAACAAACAGCAGTAAATGACCATAGTAATCTAATGTTTGATAAATCCAAAGATCCATCAAAGAAAAGCGGAAAAGACCTATGTGTACAAAAATATTTATAGCAGCTCTTTTTGTGGTGGCAAAGAATTAGAAATTGAGGGGATGCCCAGCAATTGGGTAATAGCTGAATAAGTTGTAGTATATGATTGTGATGAAATACTATTCTGTTATAAGAAATGAAGACCTGTATGAATGATACAAACTGAAGTGAGCAGAACCAAGAAATCATTGCACACAGTAATAGCAATATTGTAATGATGTTCAACTGCAAAAGACTTAGCTACTCTGATCAACACAGTGATCCAAGATAATTCCAAAGGACTCATGATGAAAAATACTGTCCATTTCCAGAAAGAGAACTGTGCAAATTGTAGTAGCCTGCTTTCTCTTTCTCAAACTTTTCCCTACCCCCATCCAACCTCCACTCATCTATCAAAGTGATTTTTCCTAAAGCACATGTCTGAACATGTTGTTCCCTTATTTAACAAATTCAAGTGACTTCCTATTATTTCCAGGATAAAACATAAAATCTGGCTTTTAAACCCCTTATAACCTGGCCCCTTTTTGCCTTTTTTGTCTTCTTACACCCTACACTCCATCTCTAGATTCTCATACATTTTAACAGTTTCTCTCTCTTTCTCTCCCTCCTTCCCCCTTCTTTCCCCACAGTGGAGAATTCTTTTCTTCCTCACCTCTGCCTCCTGGCTTCCCTGGTTTCCTTCAAATCTCAACTAAAATGCCACCTTCCGGAAGAAATCTTTCCTGGTTCTTCCCTAATGCTAGTGCCTTCCTTCTGAAATTGTCTCTAATTTATCCTGAATATATCTTTCTTGTACATAGTTGTCTGCATATTGTCTCTCCCATTAATAATAGCTAGAATTTATATAGCACTTTAAGGTTTGCAAAGAGCTTTACAAATGTTACCCCATTTGATCCTTACAACAACTCTGAGTTGTGGGTGCCACCATATCATCCCCATTTTACACCTGAGAAAACTAAGATGGAGAGAGTTAAGTGCCTTTCCCAGACAGTAAGGGCCTGAGGCAGCATTGTCATTCAGGTCCAGTGACAGAAGCACTGTGGGTCTCTCACTGTTTTTGTGTCTTTGTATCCCCAGGAATTAGCATATAGTGCCTGGCACATAGTAGGTGCTTAATAAGTTAACTTCTTCTTTTGTTGTTGTTCTTCATTTTCTTCCTCCTCTACCTCTTAATGTTATCTAGTTCTTTCTCACTGCTGATGCTACCACTTTAGTTAAGTCAGGTTGCCCCATCTGTTGTTCAAAGCTAGCTTTCAATCCCAGTCTTTTAAGTCCCTCTGCAGTCAAGATGGTGGCTACCATTTTGTGCTTCACGTACCATATGCTTCACTTTCTTATCTTTCCCAATTAAGTTTTTCTTTCACCTCATAACAAAACAGAATTTTCTTCTTCCTAAAACCACTCCCTTGGACCTACCTTCTAAGTTCCTTTTCCTTTTTACATGAGCTCAGCTTATTACTGCATGAAGTCCAACAACATCTAGCTCAATGTCATAAGGAAGGATAAATCTCTCATGTTCACAGTCACTGACTGGGCTTAAACACTGCTCCTCACTTCTTCCCTTTGCACAGCCTTAAGGTACAGTCAACCTGATAATCTTTTCCTGGTATTTATGTTAATACTTATACTATATTAATATATAATAATATTCAAACAGTTCTTTAGATAGCCATTAATGCTATTGTGCAAATGATGCCAATAGAAGGAAGGATGGTGATTCCATCACATACTTTCCCCGTGGTACCCTAGCTGTTTTCTCCATTATGGGAAAAGTCTGCATAAATGTTAGGAACTGTAGCTACTCTCTTTTCCTTTTTTATCCTCCCCCAGTGCTCAATTGCAAGCATAAATGGAGAATTTGCACATCAGTCATTCTTAGGTGTGTCTTCCAGTGAAAATATTTATTCTCGAAAATTCCTACAGACATTGATAGCAAACTGTCCATTCCTAGAGCAATAAGCTCTCAGTTGTACAAAGTTGTACAGTGTCCCTGGGGAGCTCAAATGTAGCATTTTGAAACAATAAAAATTACTTGATACAAGGTGATAATTAGCAATCCAGATGGTCCCCACATAATGATAATATTTTATAATGGTAGCACTCTGGTTTCAGGAGCATGAAAAGGGCTGCAATGAGAGAGATATGTTCTTGGCATCCCTCCCAAAGCAGATTCCTAAATTGGTGCTGGTAGCAGTGTGATTCAGTGAAGACAGCTCAGCTTAGAACCAGGAAGAGCTACATTTGAATCTAGCATCTGACACTTATTAGCTGTGTGGCCCTAGGTAAATCACTTACCCTTTCTGAGCCTCATTTTTGTCATCTGGTACAACAGTTGTAATCCATACTTCATAGGGTTATTGTAAGGTACAAATGAAAGCAAAAGACTTTTCTTTTCTTTTTTTTTTTTTTAAGCAATTGGGGTTAAGTAACTTGCTCAAGGTTACACGGCCAGTTATTTCTGGGTGTGGTGCTGAGTGTCTGAGCCTGGGATTCGATCTCCAGGTCGTCCCAACACTGGAACCAGTGCTCTTACTCGCTGAGCCACCTGGCCGCCCCTAAAAGACTTTTCAAATATAAAAGTGCTATAGAAGTGCCTGTTATTATTTTCCCATAGAAACATGGCCTGAATGACTATTAAAAGGTTCTTTAGGTAACTTAGTGGTCAAAAGAGCATCGATTCATGTATGTAAATCGATAGTGGGCCTGGGAGCATAGCCCACTGTTTATAATGTTGTCTCTGTATTCCAAATCTCTAGTAGCAGACTTGTAAACAAACTTTAAGAACATGAAAGGCTCAAAAAAAACCCCTCTGATTTCTTCTAATATTCTATAGTAAGCATCCTCCAGTGCCATTCATTCAGGTACCTGCTTCTCCAGTCTTCAACCCTAGGGTATTATAATTATTCTAGAGAACAATTCTGTTTGTTATGTATAGTGTCTTATACAGTGGACTTGGATTCGGAAGATATATGTTTATTCAGTCAACAAACATTTATTAAGCACTTATTATGTACCAGGCACTGTGCTAAGCACTGGGAATACAGAAGAAAGGCAAAAACACAGTCTTTGCCTTCAAGAAACTCACTTTCTAGTCAGGGAAACAACATACAAATAACTCTGTAAATACAGGATATATGCAGTATAAGTGGAAGGTGATCTCAAAGGGAAGGGTAGAGAGGTGAGGCGCATGGAAAAGACTTGTAGAAGATGAGATTTAAAGGTAGCCAGGGAATCTGGGAGATAGAGGTAAGGTGGGAGAGCATTCCAGGCAGAGGGAACATGTTTAAGTCCCAATTCTGCCTTTTTCTAGCCATGTGACCAAGATCAAGTCACTCATAAGGAGCTATTCTTCCTTTTCTGTGGAATGGGAATAATAATACCAGGGAAATACTTTGTAGATTGTAAAGAACTATAAAAATATGAGCTTCAATTCTTAACAAAACTCAAGAAACTCCTTTATGCTCGGCAGCCACAAAAAAATTTCACATTTAGTACAAGCCCTTTGGGGCAGCTAGGTGGTGCAGTGTCGGGCCTGGAGTGGAGAAGATTCATTTTCCTGAGTTCAAATCTGGCCTCAGAAACTTACTAGTTGTATGACCCTGGGCAAGTCACTTAACCCTGTTTGTCTCACTTTCCTCATCTGTAAAACTAGCTGGAGAAGGATATGGGAAACCATATTCCTGTATCTTTGCCAAGAAAACTCCAGATAGAGTCATGAAGAGTTGGATATGATTGAAAAACAGCTCAATGACAACCAGCCCTTTATTCTTTCAGGTAAATGAAATTGAGGCCCAGAGAATTAAGGTTATATACTCATTCAAAGTCACAAAGCTAAGTTAATGGCAGACATGAGTTAGCTCCAAAGAATTCTGTCATTGGCAGATGTGACATCTGTGGGTCTTATATCTCTGCGGTCCATTATCGCTCACTAATCTAACGAAGTTTGGGGGCTACTTTGATGCTTGAGAGAATTTCATCATCTACAAAATGTGATTGTGGAAAAGGATGAGGGGAGAAAGGTGTCGAGTCAACAAATTTTTATGAAGTACCTTCTATGTGTCAGGGACACGTGCTAAGCACTGGGGATATAAGGAAAGGCAAAAATAGTCCTTGTTTTCAAAAACTTTATGATCTAATATAGAAGATAAGATGCAAACAACTATATACAAATAAAATATACTAAGAATAAATAAAATACAATCTCAGAACAAAGGCACTTCAATTAAGGAGACCTTAGAAAAGCTTTTTGTGGAATATGAGACTTAGAACTGAGACTTGAAGAAATCCAGGGAAGCCAAGAAGCAGTGGTAAAGAAGGTATGGTATGGGAGAAAACCAACGCAGAGGCCTAGATTCAGGATATGGAGTATTGTGTGTAAAGAACACAACACAGAGGCCAGTGTCAGTGGATCTCAGTGTGTGTCAGGGAAATAATACTGGAAAGGGGTCAGATTAGGAAAGGCTTTAAAAAGAAAAGGTTTTCTATTTATGTGTGGAGGTGACCAATGGAGACCAGGGTGACATGGTCAGATTTACATTTTAGGAGGATCAATTTGACAGCAGAATGGAGGCAGATGATTTAGAATTTAGAGTGAGACTTGAGACAGGGATACTAATGACCAGACTACTGTAATAGTCCAGGCTTCAGGTGATGAAGGCTGGCACTGTGGTGTTGACAGTATCTAAGGCTAGAAGGGGAAATATATCAGAAATGTTGTGTGATGAAAGGCTGACAGCTAACAGAGAGAGAAAGAGAGAGAGAGAGAGAGAGAGAGAGAGAGAGAGAAAGAGACAGAGAGAAAGGGTCAGAGAGACAGAAACAGAGAGACACAGAGAGAGTTAGGAGTCAAGGATGGGTGACTGAGAGGATGGTGAATAGAAATAGGAAAGCTAGGAAGAAGGAAGGATTTGGGCAAAAGAGGAGTTCAGTTTAGATATGGTGAGTTTCAGATGTCTAGCAGAGACCCAGTGCTTAGTGCTAGGGATACCAAGGACAAAGATAGTACCAGCTCTCAAGGAGCTCGTCTTTTAATACGGGAGCAACATAGATAAAACTGGTACAATACGCAGAGTAGATGAAGACAATTTTTACAGTGTTTTCTCACTGGTTGGGCATAGGATAATTATCTCAGAACTTAAATTCAAGACTTCATTTAGAGAGGCTAACCATCACCCTTATCCCAGGTGAAATTAAATTATATTAATATATAATATACAATCATGATGATTAAAACAAAAAGGACACTCAAATAAACCTGACTATTGAGTAATTATAGTGATGAATCTTGACCTCAGAGAAGAAGGAAACAGGCACTTAAGTGCCAGGCTGTATGCTAAAGCTTTACAAATATTATGTCTTATTGTATCATATTGTATCGTTATATCCTCACTACAACCCTAGAAGGTAGGCACTCTTGTTATCTCCATTTCTTCCAAATGACGAAACAGGTTAAGTGATTGCTCAGCGTCACACAGCAGTGAGTGTCTGAGTCTGGATTTGAATGCAGGTCCTCTTACTCCAAACCCAGAGTTCTCTCCATTACACTCCCTAGAAGCCATGTAGAAGTCCTACCCTCCATAAAGGAGAGAGGTAGGTGAGTATGAGCACAGAATGTTGTGTATATGGTCACTATCCTTTGATTTTGTGGAGTTCTTTTTCTTTGTTACAAGAGAGGTCTCATTTAGTGGGTGAAGGGGATAGATCTGAGAATGACTATGATACAAAAATGAAAGAAATAAATATAAACTTTATTTTTAAACCACAAATTTGAGCATTCCTATGAATGCCCATCCTTAGAGTACGGCTCTCAATTCTCTTATGAAGTAGGGATATGATTTCATAGTTTGACGTTATTTTTAAGATGTGAAAAAGTAAAGTATTCTCTTGTCATTTATTTTCATTGGCTAAATAGAGTACTGCCAATCACGAATACTTTCTATTGTTCTTACCCAAATTGGACAGTTTGTCTTTTTTCATCTATGATCTGTTTCAAAGGGCTTTTTAATCTTTTTTTAAAAACAACCATCTTTAGGTCCTTCTTTATGATTTATTAGGTGTTTCCCTGATATTCATGTTGGCAGACGCACAAATGACTAGCCCTATTTTAGGAAGGAAGAAATAGTGTTTCACAAAGGTTAAATATCTTGGGTAAATTCACAATTGCCTAAGTACCTGAGTCAGGACTTCACACACACACACACGCACACACTCTCTCTCTCTCTCTCTCTCTCTCTCTCTCTCTCTCTCTCTCTATATATATATATATATATATATATATATATATATATAATTCCAAAATCTTATCAAAGCTAATATTTTTGGGTCAACATGCATTTTATATAAAATTAGATAGGTAAGTAGAAAGATACATGTTATAAGCATATGTGTACATATACACACACAAATACATACATACATACACATGCCCACACACGACATTGGACAGCTAGCATCATGGATGGCTAGCTAACTTTTATGTTCCAAGATCTAGATTCTGGTCTCATCTCTGACATACTATGTGACTAAACAAATTTCTAAGTCAAAGAGACTGCTTCTGAGTGCTCGCAGATAACTCTAAAACATGGTGACTTACAAGCTGCAGGTCTGCATAGGGAGAGGAGGTTTCCTTACCAGGATATCCCCACACCAATAACAAACATCAGAAATCTGGTCCAAAAGATAATCAAAGAGTAAAAAACAGTAAGAAGATAAATAAGAACAAAAGAAAACTCACAAGCAGAAAAAAGTTAGAGGATCTTGACCTACCTATGGTATCAGAAGAATGATCCAGATGGTCAGGTTCAACTAAAAATATTTTTCTCTGTAGTCACAATCTCTATTGTGTTAATTCAGTTCAATTTAGTTTCCTAGGAAGAGATACAAAGCTTAGATTAGACACTGTCCTCATGGCAGTAGGGTAGGGTGTTTTGACATAGACACAAACAAATATAATACAAAATAATGTATCGTAGACTTGTTAAGAATGAACAAAACAAAATGTTATAGATAAGGTCCAGGAATAGGGGTAAGGAATGAAGGCTTTTCCTTTGTTTGTTTTTACCAATGTGGGACAAAGGAAGGCACTGAAGCGTAGGTGGCATTTGAGCTGGGCTTTAAAGGATGGGTAGAATTTCAAGCAAAACAGCACTTACATAAATGTGCTAGTGATGTCATGCATTACTCAGTCTATTATGACTTTGCAAGTCCAAGACTTTCTTGACTTTGCAGGCCCTCAGTTATCTGCCACAGTTCCATTTAGCCTCCCCAGAAAACTTTGCTTCTCTCTTTGACTTCTAAAGGAAACTGCACACATGTCCACACATAAGGATTTTCATGTTGGTAAGACCATTCTGATCATTAATTTTCTAGTGAAATGTCAATGGCTTCTAAGAATACTCAAAAGTGACTGTTGATAAGGTGTGGTTTCCAATGACAGAGGATCTGAGCATGGGGCATACTATGTAACAGTAGCCAGGTGTTACATTTAAACACCTAGCTTATCTCCTCATGCTTTCTCTCTGAGACAGTATGTATGGTTGGTCTATTATAACACAGAAGGCAGGCTTATAACCAAGTGAAAGATTAGAGATCATTAGAAAGCAGGGGAAGAAAAAAAGAGAGAGACTGTGAAAGGGGAAAAGGAAAACCATTGACTTGGATCTATAATTCAAGAGATGGAGATTATAGGTATTTCCTTCTTTTTTCATCACTTCTTCAATACTATCACAGGTTCTGTTGTTCACAACCTTGACACCTTCAATAAATCACTGATACTGGGAGGGCAGGGAGCAGGAACAGAGCTCAATCTGTTGGAGGTAAAAAAAAAACAGGATCATAGACGAAACCCATCAATTACTCCTCTCCATGGATGGAGGCCTACCTTTAGATAAACATTAGCAGTTGTTATATTTCACATGATGTTTGGGTTCCTCTCAAAAGTTAGGAAAAAGAAAGAAGATACAGTCAACTTTGATGAGCTTCCTACTTTTGCTTTTACATATTCTCAGTGAACGAATAGTGTATAAATGTACTAGCCCAAGCTAAATATTGAGAAAATGACATTTTTAAAATTAGAAAAAAAGAAACTATAATTTACCAACAGACTATGCTTCATAAAAAGTCCTAGAGTCATTCACAATCAAAGAGATAGGGGAGAGGAGGGGAGTAATGATAGAACTATTCATTGTATTAACAAAGAAAATAATATCCAATTATCACCACTCAGGTTTGGATACAGTGGAAATTAAGATGGTATAATCACAAACATATTAAGAGACATAAAAGATAAATAATAATAGAATAAGTGGGAACTGTCAAAATTCTATTTCTTCTATTTCCCCCATTATTCTGTTTTCTTTTGTAATAAAACACCACAGAAATATTCTTTTTAAAGAAAATCCTCAATTCCCATTTTAATGACCTTTAACCCTGAGACAGGGGTCCCTCTATCTATCACTTTCCCTGGGAAGATATGAACCTTTTCTATTTTACTGGTCAAGTCTTGTTTTGTACTGAAGGAATGGAAAATTTCCTTGAAAATCCTTTAAAGTAGGGCTTTCAAATTAGAATGCTTAGGAGCACTCATTAAAGTCCCAGAACTCAATTCTATCTGCTCCAACAAAAGCTTGAAGATATAAGAATTGAGCAGTCACATCCCTTTGACAACCACGCCAACTCTTCCTAACAAACCACTCCCAATTTAGAAACATTCTCTACCCATCTATCTTTTCCTGTATCCTCTTACTCCATAAAACACTATACCCACTCTTCTCTATCCCCTTGTCACTTTTCTCTCTCTTCAAAGGCCACTGTTAATCACCATCCTTCCATTATTTTCTACATTCATCCCACCCCATTTCATATTGACCATTCTGTCCTAGTAGGAAAGTGATACCAATCCCTCCTCCCCTAATCTCAGAATATCCACAAATCATTTCATTCACTTGTTGATCAAACACAAAATATAAATCCTCAGATAGAACCAGGCTTTTCCAGTGAGTAAATTTGGCTCACAGATCTGCCCTTTTACTGAAGTGTGGCTAATCTCTTCAGATTGTTTATCTCAATAGTACTCGAGATGGTTTGGCCCACTGAAGCTTCAGGATTAGAAAAGGGGGAAATATTATTTTTTATATATGACTAGGGTTGTCCACATTCACAAAAAACACTCAGAGCCAAAAAATAACAATTTAAATACTCTCTTCACTTCATATACTAAAGATAAATATTTTAATTCTTTATGTTACTAAGAAAAAAAATTTGTCAAATATACTTCTCTAGTTATACTTTGAAAAGGTCTGATTGAGTGAAAATAGTATAGAAAAGTTGCCAAGACAGTCTATTTAAAATCTTTTTGTCTTAGTTTTCCAATCAGTAAAATGGAGGGTAGAATTACCTCCTTTCTTCCCTCCTTACAAGAGTACTGTAGGGCAGTAAATAAAAGCTTTGAGTGCTGTTACAAAATGAGTGAGAAAAAAATATATATATATATATAAAACCAAAAGTGCTGGATAAATCAAATACAGCAGGAGAAGACTCCCCTTTCTCAGAGTTATACTTAATTGTATTTTTAGAATGGAGGCAGAGAATGGAAAGATTTTTTCCCATATCTTCCCATATACGATTATTTTCCTTAAAAATTCATTGGTTAGGAATTTCTCTGCTTATTCCAGCATAGCATAATTAATAGAGTATTGGACTCGGCATCAAATAGGACTGAGTTACTTAAAATATTGCTTATGATATTACATGGGTCATCACTTAACCCCTTAAATTCTCATTTTCCTCAGTGGTAAAATCAATATGATAATGCATATGGTACCCACTTCATAGGTTTGTTGTGAGGCCCAAAATAACATAAGGTAGTTAAAGCATTTTTTGCAAACTTCAAGGTACTATAGAGATGCCAGTCCTTACTATTATTCTAAATGAATTCCAGCTTTTCTGAATTTTTATTCTGGCAACATAATTGCCAAGTTACTAAAAACAGAATGTTCCTTGGTTTGCCCATATGCAAAATTTCCATTTAATCCACCTTCCCTAAATTTACCCTAAATGTTTTTAAAATAGTTTCAACATAGACCATGTTATACTTTTTTTCTAGCCTTAGTAAGGTTTTTTTTCTATTTTTTTGTGACTGAACTGGCATCTTACTGTTTGTGATGGAACAGGACGTTCTTCCCTTTGAAAGAGGTAAGAAATAGACAGTAGTGATAGACACCCAACTAGCAATGAATTTCTGCTTTGCAAATCATTTGTTCTGGCCCATCTGTTTTAGGTTTGACTGAGTTGCTTTCCTTAGTTCCATACTAAATAGGTGCTTCTTTGTTGTTATATAAAAGAAATAGAATACATTGCAATTAGTACTTTAAAAAAAAGGCATTTGGGCATTTTATCCTATTTGAAATAGTTTTACTTATAGATGTCATACATTCACAGGAAGCTTCTGTTACCAGAAATGCCATTTTCCATAAAATAACACATTAGAAAATACTAGTGGATGATGATCAAGTAGTCTAGCACATACCTTTTAATGACAACATAGCCATAACCTAAAAGAAATTAGGATCTAAAGGTAATCAGATTACACATATATAATCTGTATCAGATTGCTTGCCATCTTGGGTTGTGGGGAGGAAAGAGAAGAGGGGGGAAAAGAAGGGAGGGTAGGAGAAATATTTGGAACTAAGATCTTATAAAAAAATGAATGTTGAAAACTATCTTTACATGTAATTGAAAAAAATAAAATACTATTTACATAAAAAATAAAGGTAATTAGACTTTGGTCCTAAAGGAATTTCTATGAATGAACCAGTGATGTCACAGAATTTGTTACATACTAAATGCATTAGTATGTAAGCTCCTTGACATCTTTTTTTTTTTTGCTTTTAAATTTTATCCTCAGCACTTGGCACAGTGCTTGGCACTAAGGGCTTAATAAATGTTTGTTGATTGATTGATGAAGGTGAAGAGAGAAACCTATCTAAAAGAGGCTGGTATACAAGCACAGGGAAGTCAGTGACAAACTTTTGTTTTATTTTGTTTAAATCCATGTATAAGAGAGAGAGGCAATAACATGTATTGGAATATGTGCATTTATAAATAATGTTAGTAGTGCTAGAGCTTGGAATGAGTTGAAAGTGGTGAAGAATATTTAGGATAACAAAATAATGGCCTTTTTCAGTATGATGAGGCAAGAAGAAAATCAAAGAACACTTTTTTTCCAGAATGGAAAGGGCTCTGATAATCAACCATGGAACCAACTAGTCAGCCCTCATTTTGTGTTTGTTTTCTCCACTAGGGAGGATAATCTTTGGGCTATGGAATGGCAAAAACAAACAAAAACAAACACATTGAAACCTGAGGTAATGTATGACATAATAAGAAAATTTCTAACTGGTCTTGTTGAGTTCAAGTGATCAGATTGAAATAAATGAAAACAAGAGTGATGAAGGAACTGGTATATATAATTGCTGAGCTGATGCCAGTTATCATTTTAAACTGTGGAGAATAGGACAGACACAAGAGACAGAGAGAAAGGTAGGTGTCATTCTTATTTCCAAAGGTAGGAAGAGAGAGGGTAGTCTATAAACTGCAGGTAGCTGAACTTGACTCTCTTGATGATTTTTTTGGTTCATGGGTTTAATTATTATCTCTATGCAGATGACTCATGACATATACAGCCTGATTCTTTCCCATGAGCTTGAGTTGTACATCATCAACTGCCTATTGAACATTTCAAACTGGATATTCCAGAGACATATCAAATTTAATATGTCAAAAACAGAAGTCGTGATCTTTTCCCAAAACCCAACCCTTTTCCAAATTTCCCTATTACTGTGAAGTCATCACCATTCTTCCAATATTCCAAATTCGGAATCCTTGGCATTATTCTCAATGAAAAAAACTCACTCTCAATCACCCCACATATTTAATCAGTTACCAAATCTTTCCATTTCTACATGCACAATATTTCTCACATATAACTCCTCTCTTTTCAACATCCAACATCTTAATGATGATTTTCATCACCTCTTACCTGTGCTATTACAATGCCCTCTTAATTGATCTCCCTGCCTCAATTCTTTTCCCACTCCAAAGACTGCCAAAGCAGTTTTCTTTAGGTGCTGATTTGACTGTCTCTTTCTTACTCAATAAACTTCAATAGTTCAGTTACCTATAGAATAAAAACAACCTCTTCTGTTTAATTTTCAGAGCATTTCACAACCTGGGCCCAACCTATCTTTCCAGTCTCATTGTATATCAAGCTCCCCTCCTTCACACTATGATCCAGTCATGCTGACTTCTTTGTTCTTCTCACTTGATACTCCATCTGTTGTCTCTGGACCTTAACATCCTTCGCACCTGAAATGCACTATCTCCTGACCTTCTTCATAGGATTCCTCTCTTTTCTTGTGACATAAATTTAAAAAAGAACTACATGAAGTCTTTCCTTATTGCCCCTCATCTGCTAGTGCTATTTTTCTTTAAATAATTTGTATTTATTCTGTAAATACAAATATATGTATTTATCTACTACATTAGATGGTAAGCTTCTCAGGTGTGGCAATTGAACCATTCTTCATATTTTTATTCCCTTTTCTTAGAACAGTATCTGATATGTAATAGAAGCTTAATAAATTATTTAATGAGATGAAAGAAAAAGGGAACAAGTCACAAAGAAACAGAAAAAGAGACTGAGAATTAGAAGTCAAATAGGTAGGAGGAGAGAACCAAGAGAAAGCAGTGTCACCAAAAACCAACTGAACAAACCCAACAACAGAAAGGAGAAAAGCATCCAAAACGAGGTGAACTTTTTGAAATGCTGCATCAATCAAAGAAAGATGACTGATAATCTTGGATAGAGCAGCTCCAGCCAAATGGTAGGGTAGAAAGTCAAATTATAAAGGGGTAAGAAGTGAGTAGGAGGTAAGGCTGTAGAGCCAAAATTTGCATATGACATTTTTTAAGGAATTGAGCTATAAAAGGGAGAAAACATATAGAATAAAACCTGGAAGGGATAGTAGAATCATATGAAGATATTTTTAAGGATGGTGGTTTCGACATGTTAGCTCATAAAAGCTTCAGGGAAGACAGCTGTAGATAGAGAGATTGATGATAGAAAAAGTGAATGACTTAAGGACAAACTCACAAAAGAGAAGAGAAAGGATGGGATCAAGAGCTTCAATTGAGGAATTGACCTACAATGGGAGAAGACTCTCTTCTTGATCAAAAAATGGAAAAAGGGGAGGTAGGACTTGTGGTATAGAATTGAGGAGAAAAAGAAGCTTTTAACAGATGACCTCATCTGTTTTGACCAAGTATGAGGGAATATCCTCTGCTGACAGGAAATAGGGATGGTTTGGAGGTGGTTTGAGGGGAAATAAGTTTTTGAAATGACAGTGTGATTGATCAGAGGTTCTCAACTTGAACGGTTCTTAACTTCTATCATTTCCTTCAATTACTTAAAAACATTGTTCTGGGGGTGACTAGGTGGTGCAGTGAATAGAGCACCAATCCTGGAGTCAGGAGGAACTGAGTTCAAATCCAGCATCAGACATTTAACACTCACTAGCTGTGTGACCTTGGGCAATTTACTTAACTCCAATTGCCCTGCCCTCCAAAAAAAGGCAAAAACAACCCAACACCCCTAAACATTATTCTGGGAAGGGGTCCACAGATTTTATCAGACTGCTAAAGATGTCCATGACACACAAAAAACATTAAGAACCTCCATGATAAAGAGTCAATAAAGGAAGAGCAGAGGAATTGCTGTACAATGGTGAGAGCCCAGTTGAGAACAGATAATATAATTTTGTAGCTGACCCAATCAAGAAGATCTTGTGACTTCCTCCAGTGGAATTCAGCACTATGCCAGTAGGAGCAGAGGAGGCTCCTACCCTGATGGGATTAGTTCAAGTTTCCAGTTTGGAAAGAAATGAGTGATAATAGGGCAGGAAGGCAAAGAATTAAAGGATAAATGACAGTGTGAGGTTGAATTGATGAATTATAGGAATATAACTTCAAAGGGAGGAAGGTATTCAAATGAAGTCTGGATGCTCACCTGACGATGTTATAGAGGGGATTTCTCTTCAGGTACAAGTTGAACTGGATGGCCTTTTGACCTCATGGACACAATGACTGTAATGAGAAAAAGGAGGAGAAAGGGGCCACAGTAATAATAATAATTAATAATAATAATAATAAACACAGTAGTGTTTATGAACTTTAGAAAATTGAAGCAAGACTAAGGACCATTTAGAATTTGTGGAATGGTCAGTTTTGTTAAGATAATCAAATCCATCTAGTCTAAACCATTTCTCATCAACAATAGAGTGTGTGACAAGCTTGTAAAACAGTTCCAGTCTTATTGGATCTCTTTGATATTTTATAATACATTCAAGGACACAAGAACATGGAAGCTGGTGTTCAGCCCTGCTTTTGGTCCTCTGGGATGCTTGCAATTCAACAGACTACGAGCATTATCAAAAGTCCTTGAGAAGGCTTTCTCAGAGCTCTATAAACACATGGACAAAAAAGTCACAGAAGAAAAAAAATAAACCACTTTGCAGGTGGCACAATGTACCAGGAAAACACTTCACAGGACCAAATATTTTTTATTGGTAATGCAGACTAAAATTTGCCACCAAATTCTGTTAGTTGGAGAGACTACTCACTTCTAATATACTGATTGATAAGTATACAAGTCAGCAATACAACAAAACTGTCACCAATGGTAGCTTTTCATTCCATAACCCTGAAATGTCAGGCATTCTTATTCCCAGACTTCCAGATACTGTCTATTGCTGAGACAGAAAGGTCTAACCCCTCTGTTCTTTTATCTCCCAGCTATTCTTGGACTGCACCATACACTTAGAAAGGAAAAAAAAATGTAGCATTTAGCCACTTAGTCACCCCTTCCCCTAACCTTCTTTTTCTCTTCTGCTGCTGTATACTTTCTCCACTGCTTCACCTAGGTTTTTTCTAGGTGCCTCTCATCATTATTCCCCCCATACCCCTACATAGAGCAGCTAGATGGCTCAGTGAATAGTTTACTGGGCCTAGAGTCAGGAAAATTCATCTTCCTGAGTTCAAATCATGACATCAAACACTTATGAGCTGTGTGACCCTGGGCAAGTCACTCAACCCTGTTTACATCAGTTCCTCATCCTATGAAATGACATGGAGAAGGAAATGACAAACCATTCTGGTACCTCTGCCAAGAAAACCCCCCAGTGGGGTCACAAAGAGTCTGACATGACTGAACAACAATTCCTTCCTAGTTCCAACCTTTTAAAAAAATGAAAATACCTTCCCTTATTCATGCAATTAAAAGTATTTATTTTTTTATGACTGACGAACAGGGACAGAAAGAGTTATCCAAGCTATCACCTCCTCTCTCCCCCTTTCTTTATTCTCCACTGTGGGTATTTGTGAACAAGGGACATTTGGGAAGGGAACTAATGAAAAGCTAAACTAAGAAAAAAGAGACTGTCTTTTGGGAGCCTCATAGATAGAGTAGGACAGCAATGTGGCATCCAGGCTTCAGATCTACTCTCTAGAGTGGAAGTAGTGTCCAATTTCTTTGTCACTGTGAGCCCTGTAGATGTAAGACTTTGTGAGGAGTTTCAGTGGCATGGCTCTGGAGTCATGCTTAACCTTGCCATAACATCCTTGGAGTAGTTCCACAGTTTCTGTATTATGAACTAAAATGAAAGACTGTTGCTGGCAAGTTGAGGAAAATGAATTTAAGTATATACCTTAAAAATGCTTTCTTTGAGAAATATGAACTAAATTTCTACCAAGTTAACATTGCATAAAATGTGAGTACTACATAATTAGCTATAGGATTGAGAATATATAGTAATGCGTACATTATAGGTAAATAATAAATATATAAAGACCCATAATTTCCTTTACCTTGGTGAACTTCAAATGACTTCCTCTGTGGGAATTTCCAGCTAAGCATGATAGTATTTTTAACAGGACTTAGAGTCAAGATCACCTGAGTTCAAATCTGAACTCACCCATTTACTAGTTGTATGCCCCTGGGCAAATAATTTAACCTATCTCTCCCTCAGTTCCCTCATCTATAAAATAGGGATAATAACAGCACCTCTTAGGGTTGTTGTGAGGATGAGATAATGTTTGTAAAGCATTTTGCAAATCTCAAACCATTATATAAATTCTGGTTATTATTAATTCATCTAAGGCTGAACATTTAGGATATCCAGTTGAGGGTCAGCATAGGATTAGACCTTTCCAACTGGAAGGGAATGTTGAAGTCTAACCTTCTCATTTTACAGATGAGGAAACTGAATTACAGAAAGGAGATATGAGTTGTCCAAAGTCACATAGGTGGTTAGTAGTAGAGTTAGGATTTGAACTCAGGGCCACTGATTCCAAATCCATTATTCTTTTTATTGTAACTTGCTGTCTCTAATACAAACTGTGAAAAATAAACATTTTCCTTTTATAAGCACATGAAATGTACCGTAATGAAACACAAAAGACACAATTTCAACTGCTGGTTTCAAACTGGGAAACAATAGTAGTCTTTTCCTGGTCTGAACCCAAGACATGAAAAACTCTCTATAGGGATGGAGATCCCCCATTCCTTTGGACTCACTGTCTCAGAAAGTTGCCTAGGGAGCTAAGAAGAAAGGTGAATTGCTCAAAGTCATCTAGGTAATTTTTATTAGAGGGAAAACTTGATCTAGGATTGTCTAGCTCCAAGACTGGCTTTCTACCCATTATTTCATATCATATATACTACATTTCATATTAGTAGCTATATACAAAATTTTAATATCAGAGCTTTGGATAATTGAGAATATTTTCAGGGTATCCTACAAGATAAAAAAGAATTATAGACAGCATCAGTTTGCATATTTTATATAAATATCAGTTAAAGATAACCAGAGAATAGTAATTTAATATGGCCTGGGCTTCCTATATTTGTTCTTTAACAAATGGCTTGATTATCTTAGTTCCTAACTGCTATTCTTTAGGGGAAGTTAGTACATCAAAATGTTATTTTTGACCCTATAATCAAAATAATTCTGTTTGTTTTTATTCTTTTCAGGGCTAATTGGCTTTTTAATGCCCTTTTAATATGCTAACAAAACTGTTATAGAACTAATTGCTATATGGCTACTTAGCCACAACCATACACATAAAACATTACCACCTTATAGAAGAGAAAAGAACAAACAATGGAGATATTTAACAATCAAAATCACTCAACATGAAGTTAAATGACTTCTTTCTTTTCCCTATAAAAATTGAGCCAAAAGTACTAGCAACATGTGACTAGTTAGTTAAATCCTTGATAAAACATAAGGAATAGAAGAGAATGTAGTTGAGAAAAGACTGTCACAGAAACAAGAGAAAGTATTCTTCATGTCAGAGAAACCGTAGACTGTCATCAATAGGAAACTACTGAATCACGCTGATATTCAGACTTGCCTGCAGGAATTTCATTTATTTCTTGTATTTAGTCATGTTGTATGATTAATATAAAGAATGGAGGTATGTTTCTTGATCAGTACATTGATTTTAATCTACATGCAAAACACTTATATTTGTCTAATATGTTAGGTTCAGTGGATATATTTCCCTTCTTGAAGTCTCATGAGAAATGCAAAGACATTTTTTCTACCCCTTGAACTTTTTTCCATAATACTGGAGTGTTTGTCTAGAATAGAATGTTAACATTTAATGGATAGAGTTACTTCTAGAGCTCTCAAGGCAAACAACTGAGTAAAAAGTGAAAACTATTTCTCTCTAAGTATCCATTCTATGCTTCAGTCAACCAATCAGCAAGCATTTATGCAGTGCCTACCATATGCCAGGCATTGTGCTAAGTTCTGAGGATACAAAAGACAAAACTGAAACTGTCCTTACCTTAATGGACATTCTATAGGGGGAGGAAATATGTATATTTAAGGATACATGAAAAATATGCAAAATGAATATCAGATAATTTTTGGAGGGGAAAGTATTGGAAGTTGGGGTAAGGAATCAGAAAATGTCTGATGGTTCACGCTCTAAAGTTTCCAAAGCTGCTGCTTTTTTTTCCCACGTACGTATTCCCTCCTTTGATGTTGATACCAATCATTCTGTACCTTAGAAGTCTTTAAATTGTTTTTTTTTTCCTTTTCAAGCATTTATTTTTTCTTCTTCCTTCCTCCTCTCTCCACTGGTTATGTGGGTGTAGGGAGTGGGAGTTGTAGAAATCCCTTGTAATAAATATAGTAAAGCAAACAAAAATTCCTATATTGGCCATGTCTAAAAATATGTGTCTCATTCTATTTAGTTTGTCATCTCTCTGTTAAGATATGGGTAGCAGTCTTCATCATTCCTGTGGAATCATAGTTGATCATTATGTTGGTATAAGTTCTTATATATTTAAAAATTGTTCATTTTTACAATGATGTTAAAGCATAAATTGTGCTCCTGGTTCTGCTCACATTACTCTGAATCAGTTCACCAAAGTCTGGCTTCCCTTAAATTTCCTAAAACACAATAATATTCCATTATCTTCACATAGTATAACTTGTTTATCCATTTACTGATAGACAGGCATGCCCTTAGTTTCATGCTCTTTCCTATTATGAAAAGTACTACTATAAATATTTTTTTGTATAAAAAGATCTTCTTCCTATTTCTTCGATCCCTCTGGCATATATGCCTAGTAGCAGTATTGCTGGGTCAAAAAATTTATAAATAGCAGCTTCACATCTCTACCAAACGTGCCTCAGTGGGCCTATTTTTTTCTGAAGCCCTTTCAACACGTGTCATTTTCCATCTTGTCAACTCTGCCAATTTGTTTAACATGAGGTAAACCTCAAAACCGCTTTAATTTACATTTTTCTAATTATTAGCGATTTGGAGCACCTTTTTCACATGACTATAGATTGCTTGGGTTACTTTCCTTGAGAACTTAGCAGACCTTCTATAAGAGTTGTTGTGTCTAGGGTGGGCTCCCCTCAGCAATGCAAAGCTATAAGACAACTCCAAAGGACTCATGAGGGAAAAGGTTATACACATCCGGAGAAAGAATTATTGAGTTTGAATCCCAATTGAAACAAACTCCTTGCACTCTCTCTTTTTCATTTTGATTTGTTTCTTCTTCCTCATTATTCATTCCATTGGTTATAATTCTCTTTACAACTTGACTAATGTTTAATGTGAAGGTATATATAGAATCTATATCGGACTGCATGCCACCATGGTGGGGGAGGAGAAAGGGGAGAAAATTTGGATCTCAAAAACTTGTGGAACTGAAGGTTGTAAACTAATAGTAAATACATTTTTTAAAAAAATTTAAATACAATAAAAAAAAAGTTGTTGTGTCCCCCCAAATTCAGCATGTGGTGGTCAGCCTTCTTCCAGTAATGAGTTTCTCTAAACTTCCAGGCTTCTCTGAAACAAGAAGACTTTTTCTGATTTAGTAGAAGCTTCTGGCAATCTGCCAGCCTGTTCTAAGATTGCAAGGTTTAGAGGTGCAAGGGTCCTTAAAGGTCCTGTAATCCAAACCCTTCCTTTTCTAAATGAAGAAATTGAACCCAGAGAGTTTAAGTGATTAGTCCACTCTCACACAGGTAGCAAATAAGAAACTAGGGTTCCAAACCTCAGATTCCAAATCCAAGACTCTTCTTCCTCTTTCTTGAGGCCTGAGGGTCTCCTGAATGCCACAATAAAGGATCAGAGTAGGGCTTTGGTGGAGAGTCTATTCCATCTACACTCTGGGGAGAAGAGCATCTTTAGACAGACTCCTACAAGCTTTGTGCCTTACTAGGCAGTATACTATAAGCGCTTAATAAATGCTTGCTGATTGGACCTGAAATGTAAGTACAACCAAATTTATCTTGAATATCACAAGAGGTGTCACAAATAAGTGGGTACTCAACATCGTCACCATAACAATTTCATTTTAGTTACATTTGAACCCTTCTACTTTATCTTTTTTTTTTTTTAAAGCAATCAGGGTTAAGTAACTTGCTCAAGGTTACACGGCCAGTTATTTTGTGTGGGTGTTATGTATCTGAGCCCGGAACCGATCCCAGGTCTCCTAATTCTGGGGCTGGCACTCTTACTCACTGTGCCACTTGGCCGCCCCTCTACTTAATCATTATTTTAAACCAGGTAGGATAGAGAGGGGGAGACACATTGGGCCAACTGTGCCTTGACTTGGCAAAGATTAGGACTCAGAACATGCTATGATGGTTAAACTTTTTCAAGGACTCTCCTCCATTTACCCTACAAACATGTTTGCTACAAATAACAGCATATGTTTTGTCTATTCACATCATGTCATGTTTTAGTACCACATGTGTTTTCATTTTATAGAGGCAACTATGTAGATAGATTGTTAGGTCTGGAGTCAGGAAGACCTGAGTCAAATGTAGCCCAAGACATTTATGACATTTATTAACTGTGTGACCCTGGAAAAATCACTTCACCTCTGCTTGCCTCAGTTTCCTTGTCTATAAAATGGAAATAATAGTAGCACCCACCTCTTAGTGTGGTTGTGAAGCTCAAATATTTGTAAAGTGCTAAGCCCAGTGCCTGGCACAAAGTAAGCAATCTAGAAATACTAATTTCCTTTGCTGCAGTGTACCTCTATTCTGTGCTTCAGCTCCAGATTAGCTCCATTTCCTAATTCCATGCAGGAAGGAATCTTTGCAATCTTCTCTTATCTGGGCACTGGGAAATGAATGTCTCCTCTGTGTCCTTCCAGGATAGGAGGGCTCACCTAATTTGCTCTTTCCTACACTGAGATGCTTTCTTTTGGATTTCTTTATATTGTTAAAGCTTAGAAGGATCAAACCCAAAGTCATCATTTTCATGCCTGGGTCACTTTGCATAGTAACCTTCTTAATATCCATGTTCAAATGACTCACATACATTTTGCACATGCCAAGCAGAAGCAGCTATGAGCTTATTCCTACCATTTAACCTGCATCATTCAGAACATTAGTTTTCTGGCCTCTTAACATCTGCCATTTTGCTAATCTAACAACCAGATGTAATTAGGGATCAGGAGAAATCTGTCAGGGAGCTTATTTGCTTTCAAGGTTATATTTTTGGTCTGAATTTGGAGTCACAGTTTTATATTTTCTTCGTGGAACGCTAGGTCACATTTCATTCATTAGGTTATATAGAAGCAATGGAATATATATAGTGGGAAAAATACCAGAGGAAAATGCTTCTAACAATTAAGCATTGTATGCTCCTGGGCAGATCATTTAACTTCTCTGGGCCTCAGTTTTCCTCATCTGGAAAACGGGGACAGTAGCACCCATGGCATTTACCTCACAGAGCTGTCATGAGGGTTAATGGAAATGATGTTGTTAAGTTGTTAGACAAATGATCGTTATTATTACTCCTTTTTCCTTAATAAGTCAGAAATCAAACTGAAGGAAGGAACATTTTAATTATGACATTACTCACTAATAATATTCTTTGGGGACTTCCATCCAAGTCAGTTCAATTTTTTTCATATAGTCTCATTTACCCTCCCAGCATTAAGCCCTTTATAGTGTGTCAGAGATGATAATCCCCATTTTATAGATGGAAATAATAAGCTTCAGAAAGTTAAAAGGCTTTTTGCTTATGTCCGTGTCACAAGATTAGTTAAATGTTCTCTATATTTCAGATGCTAAATTAAAAAAAAAAAGATTTTAGGCCTAGAAGGGACCTCAGAGATCATTTAGTTAACCCCCCCCATATCATTTAATGTGACATGTCTGATACCTTCCCCCTTTCTCTTTAATGCTAAAAATCACTGCCCTTTGTGTAGTTCCTTGCCTTAAACTATTTCAACCTCATCTTCCTCAGTCTTCCTTCCTCTTATAACTTCCCACTGGTCTTCTGCTGCTCTAAAGTCCATCATCTCCTCTTGTTGCTTTGGCCATTACCCTTTCTTTAAAAAAAAAATAAACAAACAACATCAAAAACCTTTGACACTTGCTTAGTGCCCTCCTTGTGTATCAAGAATACTCCTCCTCCTCTATTTCTAAGACCTTCAGCAAGGTGCCATAATCATCCTTTGTCTCTTTCCATAGCTTGAAGTATAGATGAGGCATGTCCCCCTGTGCTACTCACACAATAAGAGATTTACATTTATATGTGGCTTTAAGTTTCTGAAGTAAGATTTGTAGGACTGGCTTCCTCTTTTTAACAGATGAGGAAACTGAGTCTCAGAGACATTAAGTAGCATAATGCTTGCCAGAGTTAGGATTTAAACCCTGGTCTCTCCTGACTCCAACTCCAGCATTCTTCCCAATCTACCTACTATCTATGGACCTAATGTGGTCTCCAAGTCTTTTCAAATGCGATGCCTTATACTTGTTTCCCTTTTTCCTTAGTTGGTCCAAAACCATCTCTGAACTGCAGAAATACAAATTCCTCCATCAAATATTTTTGTTTTGGTTCCAGACCTATGATTTTAATATTTCTACAACTCCAAGAGAGCAATCTTCCTCTCCTAATTCAGAGCCAGAAAAAGTGCTACAGAGGAAAGTCTTAGAGAATTGCCAGGGACATTGAGAATTTAAAGGACTTACCCAGGGTCATGCTCTGGAGTCTTCCTATAAGGGTAAGAAG
>NW_027187419.1:93004421-93080605 GCF_028583685.1 Petaurus breviceps papuanus
AGTTGGAAGGAACCTTAGAGATTGAGCCCCTTCATTTTATAGATGAGGAAAGTAAGGGTCAGTAAGAATAAGTTGGTTATGTGGTCAAGATCATCTAGGCAATAAGTGACAGAGTCAGGATTCAAGCTCAGGTCCTCTGACTCCAAATCCAGTGTCCTTTCACTTCTCTTTGCTACATCTAGGGGATACCTGATGGTGGCTTCTCCCAATACTGCTGAATTTGGTAATGGAATATCTAACTATGTCCTTCTCTATTTCTTCCTACTTACATCTCAGGTTAATTTATCCTTCACCATATTAAATACATATCCTTAATGTTCATTCATATTTTGTAAATTTATTTTTCTTTCTGTATGTTTTATATGCATCTTCCTTATTTCCTATTAATTTGTGACTTTCCTTTATATACTCCCAGAGGGACTATGAATGAGATCCTGTGGAATACCTCACTGTGCCATCCACAATTACATTAAATAAATTATTTTGTAATGATTATAATAGCCATCTCAGATATACAAATGTGAAAAAACAAGAATGTTTTGATTGTACATAACTTGTGTTGGTGCAAGATTATTTTTTTCATAACTCTCCCAAGTCTCACCCTGTCTGTGCCCTCTTTCACAGCCCTGACCCCCTGCAACTTGCACACGTATCTTTCCCTTTTGTGGACTACCTAAGCAAGCCCTCCTTTTCTCATCCATATTGTTATTGCTTTTGCACTTTGAGAACAGACTTGAATTAATCCAGGGCTTTGGAGCTGGCTAATCTTGTGACTGTTAGACTTCATTATCAGCACAGGATTATCCTGAGGGAATCAGACTAAGGAGAAGGGGGAGAAGGTGAAGAAAGGGAGGTGTGTGAGGGGGTGCTAAAATCACCTCATTTAATCAGGTGTGGCCCCATGAATAAATCAGCAGAAACAGTTTATCTTTCCAAATGTATTTTATATTACTTTCCTCCATGCATTGGAATAATAACCACAGTTTCCCCAGTCTCAAGCTACCATCTCCTACCTCTGTGCATTTGTCTAATCTGTCCTTCTGTGCTTAGAATATAGATCCTTCCCATTCTTATAGTTCAGACCAAGTGCTGCTTCCTCCTGCTTTTGGTGATTTCCCTCTCCCCAAACTTTACTGGAATATTTTATCTGACTTTTTTTCCTTTTTCCCTCCAATAAACTTTATATTTGTTTGTTTAAATTGCATACTACACTCCTTCCATTATTCCTCCCTGGTAAATTTCCTGAAGATATGTTCTGTCCATATGGACTTTCATCTTTGTGTCTCTAGCACCTTAGCATGGCACCTTTACCATCTGTTGTTGTTAAGTCATCTTTCAGTCACATCCAACCCTCTGTGATCCCATTTGGGATTTTCTTGAGAAAGATATTGGAGTAGTTTGCCAAATTTGCTCCAGCTCATTTTACAGATGAGGAAACTGAGGCAAATAGGGTTAAGTGACTTGCCCAGGGTCATGCAGCTAGCAAGTGTCTGAGATCAGATTTGAACTCAGGAAGATGAATTTTCCTGACTCTCGGCCCAGCACTCTATCTACTGTGTCACCTAGCTGACCCCTCCATTATCATAGGTAGTGCTAACTTAACTTTTTGTTGAATTGAGAATTTGGATCCTAGAAGCACATGTTATGTCACTTCTTGGTTTAACCCAAACCCTCCTTAATTCAGTTCAATTCAATGAACATTTGTTAAATGATTCTTATCATACAAGGAAGCATGCCAGACACTGAGAATATAAAGTCAAAAAATGTAAAACAGTCTGGGCCCTCAAAGAATTTACATTCTCAAATTAGTATAATGAGGGAGGTAGCATCAATTTGCCAAAGGTCTGTGACTGATTCACTACTCATGTTGGGTATCAGGCATATTTGATCCCAATTCATTTTCTGGAAGTACAAAAGAGGAAATAAAATTATACTATGGTGTTTCCTTGCCATAGGTGAGAAAACTTGATTTTAAGAACTAGAAAGGAGACAATACTAAGAGATGAACAAATCTTTTGTGAATTTATGTTTTTAATATAATAAATTGCATTTAAAATGTTCTTTTAGTCTAAATTGGAAGTTTCTTCCTTAAACTGTTAGCTTGTGTTTCTCTGTTCATTTCAAATTTAAAGAAGTCTTGGCTGATGAAACTGTTATATAAGAGAATATGAACAGTTGTTCATTATGTAATGTGAGAATCAGAAATGCCGCTACAGTCCTCTTGCAGAGTAGCTGAAATACTGTATCTGAATTTTGATTGGAATCATGAATATTTTGTAATTTTCTTTAATCTTGCATTAATTTAGCAGATTTGTGTTAAATCATATCCTGAATTGAATTTCAAATTTTCCATATGTGCATTTAAAAAAAATGATCTCGCCTAGTGGAAAGAGCTCGAGTGACTTGGGTTTTAGTGTTGCCTCTGCCACTGCCACTCACTTGAAGCGTGACTTCAGACAAGTGTGTTCACATCCACTGGGCCTCAGTTTCCTCATTTGCAGTATTAAAGGGTTGGAATAAATGATCTGTAAGCTTCCTTTAGGATCTACTGCTCTATCACCCTATTCTGCCAGCTGAACTGTGCTTTTATAAATGTCATGTAAAATACTCCTTTAAAATGGTCAGATTCCAGATTTATTTTGCTTATTTTTCCTCAGTACTGATGATGGTGACCTATTCTACTCAAAAGAACCAAGGTACTAAAAGATGAAGCTATTAAATTGTACTTCCATGCCATTCTTTCCAAATAATTTCATGTTCCTGTTTTACAGATACAGAAACTTTGGCACAAAGATGTTGAAATTGCTTGTCCAAGGTTGTATGAGTCAGTGCTAGAACTGGGAAGAGAATTATGGTTTCACCATTTGCTCTGCTTCTTCTAGCTCTTGGTTCATGCTCTGCTACCTATCTTGAAACACCTTTTTCAACATCAGTGAATTTGACAGACTGACTGTTCACATTTATAATGTTACTATTGCTGTCTATAATCTCCTCTTTGTGGAAACAATATTTCCTTAATAATTGTCTTTCATTACTAGCTGATTTATATTCTTGATATCTGTATTATTTTCTTATCGCTAATTTCTTGTACACACACATTACATATAAATACACACACACACACATATATATATATAAACTATACAGAGATATATATTTCTTTCCAACATCAACCCCAAGAACTTGAAAATAACTTTGTTTTTTGCTGATCCTTTCCCTCCATTTGGCAAGCATTTCATGTCACTGTTTTTGAAGTGCTGCAGTAGGGAAAAAAATGGCTGCCTTTTGTTTATTTCCCTGTACATTAGCATGATGACATCATCAGTGATATTAGCCAGAATGTATATGTCTTTAAGAACTCAGATATACTATTAAGCTTGGAATATATATATATATGTGTGTGTGTATGTATGTATATATAATTTTTTAAAAATAATGCCTACAGGGTTTTGTAATAGCTTTAGCATTGGGTGGACAAAAAAATAACATGAAATACTTTGGTGAGAGAGCACACACACACACACTCAAATAGTGGCATTTAAAAATATTTTAAGATACTTTTCTCAGCATCAGGAAGAAAAACCCTCAAACAAACCCTCAAATGTTATAGAATATGGGCATTGTAACATTAATTGTATTCTTTAGTAATAATAGTGTAAACAAAGTCAATAAGATGTTGTTACTATTGTTAATTCCCTTTTACTATTCTGTATTTTTTTTAATTAAAAATTTAGATGATGTCTGAAATCTCGTGAGCAAATTGGACATGATTTTCCAGAAAACAATTTGGTGTTAATGGGAAGGTCTAATCTTAAAGTCTAAACAAGTTGAGATCATTCTTTTCTGGATTAATTATTGCATGCTTTACAAACACTCCTACAAAATATACGTTAAAGGACTGACTCTTTTTTACTTAACTAAACACAGAGGTAATTTGTTCTTTGATCCTGAATCATGATGCTGGCTAGGTTTTTATTCTCATTAAGAAGTAGAGGCTGTAGCTTTTGTTGCACTTCAGCTTGTGTTTGTCACATGATTTTTGCTGAGCTTAATAAGCAACAAGCTGTCAATTACCAATTCAATTTAGGGAGATTTTGAAAGGGATAAGGAATGGTTTTGTTATTTGTTTATTAATATTTTTGTTGAGTGCAATGTGACTAAATAAACTGTATTTTGGTTTGGTGTCTCCATTTTTCAAAATTATGGAAACAACTAGAGTTTAATTAACCCTTTATGGGCTTAGAAAGACAATTTGATGTTAATTTAATATTTATGAAGCACTAGGTTTCTGTAAATATTGGGTAATCATGAAAACCACTTGTTAAAATTGAAATCAGATCAGGAGTGCCATATGCTTTGTAGAGGTAGAAAACAGACAGTCTGAAATAAATCACTGCAGTTTTAAGAATTGATATTAACCATGTGTCAGATCATTAAATACAGTTTTCTTTTAAAATTCAATCATTCTTCAGGGGATTGCCCTTTCTTTTGGAGACCTTAGCTTATTGGTTAATCATGTAGTTCTTGTATTCATTTATAAAAAATAAACACAGTATCACCTGTTTTCTCAAAAGTTGTTTGTAAAGTGTATGTGTGTGAATACAGTAGATACACATAGACATAGTCTATTGGTTAATGAAGATTTTCATTAAGAAGATTTTTATGGAAAGCATTTTTAGAAAGCTTAGCAATTTACAAAAATAAATACTGGCAGTCCCTTTAAGAGTGGAAACAACATTCCTTTATTGCATTAATATAGTGCTTTTAGAAGGCAGGAAACAGTATAGTGCATTATGACAGCCCCCCCATCCCCCACCTTACATATTATGAAGCCTCTTATTAAAATAAAATCTAGTTAACTTCTTTTGAATTCCAGCTGAAACATTTTCTGTAATAATAAAAAAAAATGTTGCAAAGGGATTTCCATAATTTGTGCTGCATTAATGACTTAAAGCAGCTCCATAATTTGTTATTCCTTCCTCATAGTAGACCTCAGCTGATAAAAATATCCATAGACACAGTGAAATCAGTGGCATGCCTAGTTCTCTCAGACAAAACTCCCATGTGATCACATGTAGGCAGACTCAGTGAGACTGAAGCTGTTCAGCAAGCAGTAGGTAATGAGTCTTTGTGCAGAGTGAAGCTCTTGTCCCTGAACAATAAAGCATATGGTACCAGCAATAAAACAGTGCTGGGAAATTTAAGAAGATTCCGCTGGAACCAGGAAGACACAGTGTCTTCGGTGATGATGGCACATATTATAAAATGATAGTCAATGTATTTTGGACTCTAATTAATAAACAGTGCATGGACTAGGACTACTACAATTTGAACAGGTCAGTTATTTTATAGATTGCTCAAACACTTTTTTTGCTTGATTGAATTTAAATGAGGATAGTGTTGTATGTTATTTCTTAAAAAAAAAAACTTTGCATGTAAGATATTTGCAGCATATACTCTGAGCATATACACATGAATTGATCCAATATGGATAAATTGTTGATGTAATCAGATTTGTTAGGAAAAAAATATAGAAAAAAAAGTGTGTGTGTGTGTGTGAGAGAGAGAGAGAGACAGAGACAGAGAGAGAGATTATTATACTATACCCCAAAAAGTTATTTAAGGCATCACAAATTTAGAAGGTGAATACAAATGAAATCCATGTGTGAATTTTTAAAAAATCTGTCCAGAAAGCAACAGCATAAAATGATGACAATACAGGAATCAAATAAAAAGCTTCAAATTCAAATTTTTTCCTGGAATTAAAAAATATATGTACATATATAATGTTATACATTTATTGCCTGAATATACTATATATATATATAGCATAAAGATATATAAAATACACATATAAACACACATTTTTGTGCTGTTAGTTTAGATTTCTAGATTTCTAAAGAATTGGGTGCTATATAAATCAAAGGTTACATATTTTTAGTGTTTTCCTTCAATAGGATATTTTATTTTTAAAATAATAAACATTTCCCCCATAAAACTAAGGCTTTATTTTGAAAATGTTATGATCCCAACTGCCTATTAGAGCAACATGTTTGTCATTTATAGCTTTTAACTGTTAATTTCAGTTATACATTTTTTGTCATTTAGTAGATCTTATAATTATATGGGAATGATTATAAAAACCTTGCTTCACATAAATTGCTCCACATCTTCAAACAAATTAGCTTAATTTAAAGGGAGAAATGATTTAATTATGTGAGAAAGGTATTTTCCCATTGATTCACCATTAAGAAGGGCAAAATGTGTATATGAACACACTTTTGCGCATGAACATCTATATCTAGAATATAACCACATTTCTTATTTCCTCAGTCTCTGAGCATTTGAGAAGTTCAATGTTTGAAACAGGGGTTTACCGCCTGTAGGAAGGGGAGATAACAGTGGATCATAAAACAGTCTTAATCATATTTCCAAAGGCAGATAAGCATCTTCATTTTTGTCCCTAGAATTTTATTATTTAAACATCAATTTAAGTTAACATTGCATCTTCATTGGTGTATAATTTCAACAAATATTGTAGGCTTTAAATTGTTTCATTTTCATTTGCTTTTTTTTGCTTTAGAAATTATTTTCATGCCACTTATATTAGGGTTGATAATATCCTCCACATTGGAGCACATATTTTGCATGTTGTTATAATAGCTGCTTATGATATTTACACAGTAACTGATAGTCATTTATTCCAGGAAATGTGAAAGGAAGCAGAATGAAGCCAGGCCTTTTAAAACAAAAACACAAGAAAAATCCTTTATGTACAACATTATTTCTGTCCACATGGCTGTTCATTTTTTAGAGAAAAAAAATTAGCTACTTGCATTTCCAAAAAAAAAAAAAAAACAGAGAAGTTGATGAGAATTTTAATCGGCCTACCCCATGTATTTAAATGAAGTATTTGACTATTTTGGTTTCCTTGGAAACCACAGCTGCTACAGATAGACTTTGTTTGGGGGTGATCCTAGGGGGTCTGCAAATAAAGAATTTAAAAACGTTTATCCCTTAATCAACATTAGGGGAAAGCACGATTTTTGACAGCCCGATAAAATGGGTGCCCTTTTTTTTTTTCTATAGGCTCTCCAGTGATTCAGGTATTCTGGCTTAACCGCAGCTCTACAATTTCTTACCCAGCATTCCATTTCAGCTCCTGGCAGGCCTTCCCTAGCCTTATGCAAATGAGAGCAGCACTGTAGCTTTGACTGCAGAAGGGGAGGGAGACAGAAATGAGTTCAAAGGTCACAGGGCTGGTAGAAGGCTGGAACAGTTGAATGAAAAAAATGTAGTCAGTTTTGCAGCGATCTTTAGCAGGCAGGAGAGGAGTTAAATGAAGTGGTCTTGGCTGCCAAGAGTGGAGATTGCCCAGGACCTATGCAGGAGTAGAAACGTGAACCCAGGTATAGCGAGGCATTACTGCACACAGTGCCTGATTTTATTTCTGTGATAGGCATGGGTTTGAATGGGAGCAGCCGCACTTTTCATCGGTCTTAGAAGCTGTTTCTGGGTCCTAGGATTTCTGCTGTAAACTGAATTGTTTTAGTCTCAAATGCACATAAACCGTTTTCTGGTTTTTGTAATTAGAAACACAATGGCTTGGGCTTTTGAATGGTATTTTGTCCGGATGTAGCGGTTTGAATGAGAAAATTAATCGGGTTTTCAAGTCTCCGTAATGTCACTTTTCCAAAGCTCCCAGGTTTGATACTTTGTAGCAGGAACAGGTAGGTAAAGATCCCAACCCCGTTCCTCTAGCTCTTAGGAGATATTTTAGAATTAAAAAAAAAAAAAGATTTACTTGATCAAGATTTTTGTTGATATGATTGGGGTTAATTGATGGAGTTTCTTCTAATTTAGGTACTGGGGGAAAATTAAGTACTGCTAAAACAGATTTTGGTGTTGAAAGGTTTTTTTTTTTTATTTCGTATTTGGTTGTTTAAAAATTCTGCATGTCATTTGGTTTTCTTATTCTTTCTAGTTTTCTTACCTAATTTAAAACCTGTACTATAAGCTCAGCATGTTAAACTTCTTGTGATTTTTCCTTTTCAGTTGAAATACCTTGCTTAGATTGCAAAGTGATTATAAGCCATGATAAATGCTATAGGTCACTGGACTGATTCTCTTTATCAGTGTGTTTAAATATAATAGCCTTATAAACATGCATTTTAGTATAATGAACAAATAAAACTGCCCAGAAGCCTAGAAGTATGTTTGTGTGTGTATGTGTGTGTGATCATGAGAGCATTTTAGGAATTTCTCTCCCTTCCCTCAATTTTAAAGTATGTAACTTAATAAGCTTTTTTCTAAACAGTGATCTGTGTTGTTACTATGTCAGTATAAATTGAGACCATATGAGGCCATCAGTGATAATATTGGTAATAGAAAATAGTATTCTCACTAATGTCAGTTTGCTTCTGTCTGTAATAGTTGTTGTGGGTGGGGGGTGGATTTGTTGCAGAAAAGTGAAGTGGCAAAAATAATGTCTAGTCATGAAATGATTGCTGTTTGCTTCTTTATTTGTATAAGACATTTTAAGACGTTTTGCATGCAGAGAACAAATATATATTTATGTAAATTTAATTGTCTTTCACATAGAAAAGAGTTAATTTCACCGTAATGATTGAGACCTGGTAATTTGGCATGTGTGTGTGTTTGTGTTTTAAATAAATAGGAACAAACACAGAAGGGTATCATTTAAAGTTGTGAAGGACAATTATGTCAAATGTTTATGGAGCACTGTGTGGGGTGGTCATTCAGGGCCAGATTCTCATTCTTTATCACTCTGCTGGGGCATTGTGACATTTTTTTAGGGTCCTAGTACTGGCTTAAAGAAACATTTAATTTCATATCTTGTGTGATGTGAAAACAAACATTAAAATTGCCATTTTCTTCTTACACATTTTCTCTCTTTGTAAACTTTCTGCAACAATTAGGTTAAAAGTGAATGTACCCTAATACTCTTTTGAGTTTTTCTTGTTTTGGATGGACAATGAAATCTTGTTGTCAAAACGAATTTTGCACTGTTGTTTGAAATGTGCCCCAAATCAAAATAATGTCTAATCAAGCAAGAAATTGTTGTATTCTAGGTTCTTATTTGCTTAAATTATACTCCGTATCTAACGACTTCATGTCACTGTTTTAGGAAATTGATTTTTTTTAAGATGTAGCTACTTTGAATAATAAAAAAAATTATTCTATGTCAAACTTAAACATCTGTAACTCTACTGATGCATTTAGTTTCTACCTGCCTTTGTGCCTGTGTGCCTCTGGGGTTGGGATGTGTGGGAAGACTGTGAATGAATGTGAATACAAATTCACTTAGGCTGTCCCATTCCATTAGCCATGTAAATGGAATTGTCACCATGTTAAGCTCCCCAATAAATAATGAAAACACTGTGTGGTGGGAGTGGGGGTGGGGGTGGGTAGGAGCTCATTGTGATTCTTAAGAAAATATGATATTTGATCTACCTCGTCATCTATCTCCTATCTATCATCTATATCTTCTATCAATCTGAAATTGTTAAGGTGTCATGGATGACAGGAAGCCTGTATATGCAAGTGCAAATTTCTTGCCTGAATATCCTGGGTAATTTGTGTCTCAATGCAAATTCCTTCTAAACCTTGGATTTTTTGTGCATTTCATAAAACCATAATTTGTATAGAGGGAGTGAGTTGAGGAAATGGGGCGCTGAATCTGTCTTTCCATTGGTATAGGGAGCCCTAAGTGAGGAAACTCCCTCCACTAGTGCAGACAGGCTACTGTTCTAAGACTAATAATCTCAGAGTTGCATGAGGGGTTAAATGATTTGCCCAAGGTCTCACCACCAATATATTTGAATGGTAAAACTTGAATCGAAGTCTTATGATTCCTGAGACATGCTTTCTATATACTTCTCCACCCTACCAGTATACAAATCATTTCTATGAGCAATAAATTCATGGCACAGTTATCTAAGCTTAAATAAATAATGTTGGCGATATAGATAAAACCACAGTGCCTTGCACATAATAAGCTTATGAAAATATTTACTGAATGTTAATTGTTAAATTCCTAAAATTAAGCTTATATCTCTTTAAAAGTAACCTTGTTTTTATTTGGACATCTATTTAAGGATTACAGGGGCTGGCTAGTTCTTATTACCTTAAACAGAAATGAAGGCTTTGTTTTGTTTTTCTCAAACATCACGTGGGGTTGTTTTAAACTATGTAGTTTGATTACAAGAGAGTCTTCTAATAAAAAAAAAACTATTTTATGCAACTGTTATACTTGAGGAACAGATAGCAGCTCATACTGAAGTGGGGCAGGTATAATGTATTTGGGAATCTTTAAGACTTTTTTTCAAAGATGACTTGTCTTACTATCTGACTACCTGTCTGTCTTTGCCATCATTTGAAACTAGTTACCCTGTCATAGCCTGGGAAAAAAGTGGTACCATAAAGGTGACACTCACTCAGTCTAACATTAGGTGACATAGCCTTTTTTCCCGTTTCAAAATCTGTGTAAAATATTATTTTTCATCTGAGTATTTTTTCTGAAAAGGTAACCAGGGTCTACAAAATTGGGGAAGGAGGAAGAACAGAAAAAAAATAATTAAATGCCAAATACAATGCTAAAAATACGATTCTTCTGAACCTATGCTATTCCCTAACAAATTTATCCATTCCATCCTTCAAAAAATTAATTTAACAAGACCACACCGTAAAAGCATAATAGTGGAAGACTGAAAAGTAGATTCTCTGTACTTTCTTCATTTGTAGAGGACTAATTCTTCCAGTTCTCTCCCTCCTCAAAGCAAAACTAGTTTCTATGCCCTTGCTTTTTCAGTTTTCTATCACTTCATATCAGTTTTACCCAAGGGGCTATGCAGAATGAAAAGGAGGTAAAGAAATGTAGGTCAGCATATACTTTTGGTGGAAAATATGCCAAATCCAAGCTTTATATTATCCAAAGGAAGGCATAAAAGTATTGTTTATTGCATGTACAGTGTGCATGTTCAACTAAGGCAAAATTATTAATTTATGTAGCAGTTTAAGATTTACAAAGAGCTTTCTTCACAATAGCCCTGTGAGATGGATAGTGTAAATATTATTATCCTCATTTTACAGATGAGAAAACTGAGATGAAGGATTATACAATAAAAGTTAGAGACAAGTGTCAAAACCAAGTCATTTGTGACAAGTTCAATGTTCTTTCCACAAACAACATACTATTTCTATCATAATGAATTACATATTTTTGCTAGTGCACATTTAGAAGGTCCGCATATTGAAAATGTAATAAAATTGACCATATTTTTATATGGTCCCATCAAACTCATCCAAAGATAAATAGGTGTGTTAAATAAGTTTTAGGCTGTTGAGATATGCAACTTTATTAATACATATAGTATTTCCAACAATCAACATTATATTCCCTGACAACCCAAAAGCATGAATTACCAATGACCTTAGCTAGCATCCTTTTATACTTAGTGGTGACAATAAGCAAAAAGCTTATGACTGGCCTCACATTCAAAATCTTTCTAAAATATTCCTTATTAGCATAGCCTGTAAAAATTTAAGGCCAAGCCATGATGCAGCAAAGAAAAGGAGAACATTAGTGGATTGTAACTTCCAAAAACTGATAAAATTCATTTTGAATGAATTAACCAGGCAACTAAAGATTATGATTTTTGAGCACTTGATTTTTAAAAAATTTGAGCATTTTAGTATTTTTCTAAAATTTGCTATACATTACCATGTATTTTTGAACACAGAATTCTGATCAAAGTTTAAACTTTTTTGACAACTGAGCTATCATTTTGAATATCAGTTATTATACTGTGTAATAATACATTTATACCTTTAGGGGGCTATTAAGATAGAGATTTTGATCCTTACATTAAATGGTCTATGACTACTGTTTATTCTTTCTCCTTCCTACCTGTCTAATTAACATTTGTCATTTCTGATACTTTTAGTACCCTTAGAACCCCATTCTGTTTTTTTCTAGCCCAGTATACTCCAGAAAATTAGATATCCAAGCATGTAAAACACATTTTACACAGAAATCTTAAGTAAGGAAAGCATTGGAGTATCTCCCTATCTCTCAATGTCTTTTTAAACAACTTTCTTAATCTTTTTGACTTACTTCTGATTCTTGGATTCTTTTTTTTTCTTCCATTTTGGAGGGGGGAGGGCAGGGCAATTGGGATTAAGTGACTTGCCCAAGGTCACAAGGCTAGTAAGTGTTAAGTATCTGAGGTCACATTTGAACTCAGGTCTTCCTGACTTTAGGACCGGTGCTCCACTCACTGCACCACCTAGTCGCCCTGATTCCTGGATTCGAACCTTCCCATTGAATAAGCGGGACATTTCTGTATGTGTGGATTTGAAAACCTATCGTGTTCAGTCAAAAGTTGGTTTGGTTATACTTCTGGTGTATGGGTCAGCAACCTCAAACCACTTTTGTCTCAAAGATAAAGAACAATTAAACAATGTGTTGTAGTACAGAAAGTATTTGACCTAGAGTCAGAGTAACTGAGTTCATCTTTCCCACTTACTGTGCTGGACAAGTCACTTCACTTGCCTAGGCCTCCATTTCCTCATCTATAAAATTAAGGTACTGGACTAACTGGGCTTCAAGACTCCTTTCAGGGGGCGGCTAGGTGGTTCAGTGAATAGAGCACTGGCCCTGGAGTCAGAAGGACCTGAGTTCAAATGTGGCCTCAGACACTTAACACTTACTAGCCATATGACCCTGGGCAAGTCACTTAACCCCAATTGCCCTGCCTTCCCCTCTCCAAAAGAAAAAAAAAGGCAAAAAAAAAAAGTCTCCTTTCAACTAGTTCTATGACACTATGACTGATCTTATGATCACCAACTCCAAACCTTATGATTTCTTTAGTGATGTACCAGCTGGCCAATCAGTGCTAAACATTCATTGCTCCTTGAATCATTCAAAAAACATTCATTAAATACTGCCACTGCATAACATTGTGTTAGACCTGGACATATAGAGAAAGGAATAAAACTTACATCCCAAACCTCAAGGAGTCTTGTAGCAATACAATAAATGTATACAAGTAAATATAATATAAATTATTAGAAGAGTGTAAATACTTTCCCACTACTTATTAAAGTTACTGTCCACCATAGTCTCAATCCCTGATACCACTCAAGAAAGAATTGCTATATGATTGGAATCTAAATGCAGAGTCACCGAATTAGAGATCAGAAGGACTTATTAGGAAGACATATAGTCCAACCTGTACCTGAATAAAAATTCTTCCTATAAAATTTCCATTATGTAAATGTTCAATCAGCCTTTGTTTGAAGACTTCTTGTGAGGAGAAACCTACTATCACCTCAAGGCATCCCATTTTACTTTTTTTTTTTGGCTCATATAATTGAGATTTCTCCTTACATTCAGCACCTAGGACAGTGACTGGCACATATTAAGTGTTTAATAAATGCTTGCTGAATTGAACTGAAACCTAAATCTTCCTCTTTGCAACCTTGGCCCAGTGGTCCTTATTTTGCCTCCTAGCTCCAAGTAAAATGTCTAATCTACAATATCTAATTTCCACATGATGAGCCTTCAATTACTTGAAAACAGCTATTATATTCCAACCACATCTACATTTTTTTCTTCTAAGCTAAATGACCTCAAATTTCTTCAGCTGATCCTTATATGGGATGCTTCTGGAGACAAGGATAGTATCATAAAGTGAAGTTAATAGTAGATTTGCCTAAATTATTTTTAAAGAAGTAATTAATATTAATAGGATGCTTTTTACCTTTAAAAGTTTACTCATATTCTTACTTTATATTCAGAGCAGCATGGTAAACTAAATGAGCTTTACTCAGATGCACTTCTGATAAATAGAATGTGAAATGAAAAATTGTTTCACTTTTTCCTTTTCATTTCATCTGTGTGATTTTGTGTTTCCAAAGGAGATACAATAAAATGAAATTCAAAGCTCAAGAACTTTAGTAATTACTTTAAGAATGATTTGGTCTTTTTCATTGTGTAATTCACATGCATTTAATTGCCCCACATGTCTTCCTCTGTTTGGAAAGTTAGTCAAATGAATGGTCAATCTTTACTATTTTTGTGGACATTGAAAACACACATTTAGGAAAACATAACATATAGGTAATTGTCATTTCCTTAGGGATTCTCAGAAGCTCTGTGGGACTTGTTCTAAGCAAACAGTGTGAAAGTCATGCTGCAGGAATTCAACAAATGCCACCAGGTAGAAGAAAAACAGAAATATTATTTCAAGCACAACTTGGTCCATCAAGACAATACTACACTCTATCAGATGTCCAAGTTAGAATGTAAAACTAGGGGCGGCCAGGTAGCACAGTGAGTAAGAGCACCAGCTCCAGTGTTGAGAACACCTGGAGATCCAACCCCGGGCTCAGACACTTAGCACCCACCCAGAAACACCTGGCCATGTAACCTTGAGCAAGTTACTTAACCCCAATTGCTTAGGGGTGGCCAGGTGGCTCAGCAAATAAGAGCACTGGCTCCAGTGTCGGGATGACCTGGATCAAATCTGGGCTCAGATACTCAGCACCACATCCAGAAATAATAACTGGCCATGTAACCTTGAGCAAGTTACTTAACCCTGATTGCTTAAAAAAAAAAAGAATGTAAAACTAATGGTCTGTAATCTCTTATAAACACACACACACACACACAATATAACCAAACCTCATGTTCAAAGCACTGTAATCAGTTCTCATGGAAAGATAAATACACATTAGTTGGCTGACCATTAATTGACTACCTGACAAATCTTTTTTTCTAGTTCTAACTGACAGTGAAAGGTATTTGTAATTCATTACACTTTAGTAGATTCTTAAAGTTTTCAATTTTTTCTGGGCATTTATGAATGTGAAGTTTTATATGTATACAGATTTAATCAATTATAACTTATGAAATATGTAAAAGTAAGGGGGCAAATTGATTTTGAACATAGAGTGTGCAGTGTTTCCAACCAAGGCTGTGCCTACATATTTAAAAATAACATTTATCTTTCTTTGTTCTTACAAACATGTTGTGGTTACTATAAAGGAATGTTGCTAATTTTCACAGATCATATGCAAATATTTACTCAGTCCTTTATAGCCATCACTGCTTGAATGTGTGATATATACACATGGCATTACTGAGTAGGGATTTTTTCATTCTTTGTATTTGTATCCCCAGTGCCTTACACAGTTCCTGATACTTAGTAGACATTAATAAATGCCTGTTGATTGGTAATGCATAATAATTGGTTGGTAATGCATAACAATGAAAATAATATAAAGGTCCATTGTGAATCCCCTTATGAAATGGAGGTGACCATGTATTCTTGAAGGCTGTGTCAACAGAGGAAGGAAAGAAAGGATGGAGGGAGGAAGGATCCTTATTAGGTGCCAGGCACTATGCTAAGTGCTTTACTAATATAATTTCATTTTATCCTCAGAATAATTCTGGAAAGTAGGTGCTATGATCCCCTTTTATGGTTGGGAAAAGTGAGGCAGACAGAGGTCATTTTCAATTCAGTTTAGTTCAGTAAACATTTATTAAGCACTTACACATGCCAGGTACTGTGCTAAGCAATGGCAATAAAATAAGAAAAGGAGACAATCTTTCCCCTCAAGGAGAATGCAGATCTAATGGGGGGAAGATCACACTCAAAAGAAAGCCAAAAAGCTGAGTTGGAACATGGGTTGGGGTATGGTAATATTGTCCTATAAATTTAAGTCAAGTAGAGCTGTTGATAGGAAGGCTATGAACTCTCTATAAAGGAAGACTTTGGGAAGAATTTAGTGCCCTATCCTCCAGCCCTCCAGGGGCTTAAGTGACTTGCCCAGGGTCTCTCGGCTATTAAATTTCTTGAGGCTGAATATAAACTGGGTCTTCCTGACTCTAGGCCCAGTTCTCTGTGTACTGTACCACTTAGCTGCCTCTAGCATGGTCCTGGTTAGATTCTACCAAAGGCTTTCAGCATAGGCCAAGTGATGGAGAGTCTCATCACTAGACGACTAGCCATCAAGTGATGGATTTTTCATTCACAACAACTTGTGAAAATCAGAAGAGCTGCACAAATGTCCACATGGATAAAATCTCATGCCTTGAAGAGTTTAAAGATCAAGACGAAATTATGTCCAACTAAAATTGTCCAGAGGTGGAAGGGAATTGAGACTGTTGGAACTCTTGAAACTAAATTTCTAGTCTAATGGGAGGAGTGCTAGAGGAGGAAATCTGAGGAGCTGGGTTTATACCCTTGCTCTGCCACTGGTCACCCTTGTGACCTTGGGAAAATCATATCTTTGCTCTGGGCTTGAGTTTCTTCTTTATAAAATTAACCCCTATTGTATCAGTGGATCTCAGAGGTCCTTCCCAGCTTTAAATCAAAGAAGCCTACTTTATTTCTTCTTTAGAAATACTATCCTTTACATTTTCATAAATTAAGGATGCAGTTTAACTGTCCCAAAAGGATCCTTTGTTGGAAATATACTTGAAAGTTAGTAGTCTTCTGTGGAATTGTTCTCATTTCTGTTCTGATTTTGGAACAAATTTAAAGAAAATGGCTGTAGTGACCTTTATTTTCAGAATTGTCAGTTGTGTGTGAGGTGTCTAGAAGACTATTCTTTGAGCTAACTGAAAAAGATTATTTGCTGCTTAACAGAAAACTTTGAAAAGAGATTCAGCCAAGACTCTCTTGTAGTTTTCATGTGGAAAAAATGAGGCACAGCTATATTAAAACTGAGTTTGTTCACTGTAAAGAGTAGGTAATCCATGTGTTCTCATTAATTTGGGTGATTTGGACACTGATATATAATATTGGACAGTGAAGAATGCCATTCCTAGAAAATAACAGCCTTCTTTCCTTCTGCCAACTCATTTGATCTGAATGCCAAGATTGTTCTCTTTACTGAAGAGGGTAGAGGGGTCAGTGTCAGCCTTTAGATTCAAAACAGTTAATGAGCAGCTAAAAGCTAGAAAGTATATTTCCTTCCTTCCTCCTGTCTTTCTTTTTTTCTCTTTCTTTCTTTTTTTCTCTTTCTTTCTTTCTTTTCTATATGGATCATCATGGGGTTTGTGAGGCTTATGTGTACAAGTTATAATAATGCAAAACAAGTAGGCAGAATTCTAAGCTTTGCCCTTTACAATCCACAACCTCAAATTTTTCCTGTGTCAATCAGGCGATGGGGCTTGAAAAGATGAGTCTTACAAACCATCCAGAAGGATTGACTTAGGCTTCACAGGATCATGAGAAGTATTTCTAAAAATGGGAAACCTCCAGGATCCCTTGCCTTCAGTTCTCTAGAGTTCAAATCCAGATAGGACTAAATGCACTGATCTCAAGTACTCGGATGCGTGCAGAAATAGTCACTATGGTAACCAAGAGCTCAATTATGGCTTTATAATCTTTTCCTGGAAACCTTTTCCCAGGTAGAGAGTTAGCCTCTATGTAAAATAGAACCAAACTGTTTTGTGATGGAGTTCAATTTCTTGAGATTTTTTTTATATTGTGTGCCATTAAAAAAAAATCCTAGCTCTAGATCTTTGCTTGGCTATTTTTAAGGTTCTGTAATATATAATGGGCTTTATTATTAAGCTGATAGGGTTTGGAAAGACCAGGCCTATTAAATAGGTTAAAAGAAGTGACATCTCCATTTATGCCACCAGTCATGTTAGTAAAACTATGTATAACAAGATATTGTTTAGAAACATTGAATCAGCTGACCTAATATTTATACGGAATTTTTAAAGGGAATTATCTGGGATTAATATTTTCCCTTACTTTCCTATTTTGGCAGCAAGATTCTTGGAAAAATTATTCAATATAAATATATTAGATATCTGAGTTAAGTGGTTTTCCATAAACTACTTGGGGGACAGGGGAGGCATCTTAAAAATCTGTGCATTAGCAAATATGATTTGGGCAGGGGAGCCTTCCTAAGTATAGGTTTCCAGTTTGGAACTCCTCACAACATTTAGGATTTATCTTTTACTTCTGTTGTGAGCAGTTTCTATTTTTTTGCCTGCAGATCCCTTGTACCACATTCCCAAAGACCCTATTAGCCCAATGCATATCTAATCTTATATTGTATAAAATTTTAATTACTATTTGATATCACCTATAGGTTGAATTTTATTCTTTTTCTTCAGTGTTAAAAATCGATAGTTTGCTTATGGTAACAATTTAAAGAACCTGCCCAAAATAGTGTTTTTCTATTTTTCCCTGTTTTTAACAGTCCCCTCTATTTTCTTCAACCTGTCCTTGACAAAAGAAGCAGAATGGTATAGCACCTAGAGATCTGGTCCTTGAATCAGGAAGACCTGGATCTTAGTCCCACCTCTGATATACATTACCTATGTAACCCTGAACAAGTCACTCGGTGCCTCCCAACAATTCTTTCAGACTTTAAATTGCAAAAGGTTGCTGAGTTGTATCAGAGGAGAGATTTTTCCACACATGGAGTACCAGATATTGATAAATCAAAGATCTGGATCACCCCCCCCCAAAAAAAATAAAAACCCTTGGCATATTCCCAAATCTTAAATCAGGATAGTCTTTAAAAGCAGCCTTATTTTATTCAAATATACTAAGTTATGATAACCATCTTTTAAGAGGTTTCTTTTATTCTGTACTTTCTGATAATTATTGTGAAGGGCAAGAATGGCCTCTCTGTTAGCCACTCTTTCATCTCTGCTGCTTTTCCTTCAGGAGCCTACATCATTTTTTTTCAGTCAGGTGCTGTCCAAAAGAGTTAAGCACTAAAGAAACAATGGGATCTTACAAAGACAGCATAATAATTGTTCAATATTTTTCTTGTCTAGGTTTCTATTTGTGGATTAAAAAATATTGTAGAAGTCTGCCAAGTCCATCAAGAAACTTGGCTGACACATCTTTTTAAGCTTTAATAGCAGGTACATAAAATTAAATTGAAACCTGCTTAAGGGCTTGCCTTTACCTGGCATTTTGGTCACATTTTCAACAATTATAACCAAGAGAGGGAGAATGCCATAGTGAAAATAACACTGGATTAGAGTCTTGGGGTCATGGGTTTGAATCCCAGCTTTACCACTTACTCCAAGTTACTTAACCTTTCTGTGTCATAGGATCATAGATTGAGTCAGAAGTGAACTCATAGGCCTTCTTGTTCAACCCCTTCATGTTTCTTCATCTGTAAAATAAAAGAATTAGAATAAATTACCCCTAAATTCCCTGCCAGGTGATTCTATGACCTTGTTTGATTTTTTTTTTTGCCATTTTTGCATAAACATTGAAAGTTAATTTATTTTTTGGAAAGACCATATTCTATATAGGGCTTGTTGGTACTTTAAGACACCTACACATAGATACATTTTGGTTGATATGATTAGCTTAGTTGTTTAGAGCATGTTTGTTAATAAGATCAAATCTACTAGTTCAAATCCTACAAAGGACAGTTGTACTGCTCTTTGGATAAAGCTAGTCTATTCCATGGCCTAGCCTTTGTTCCCAGTGGAACCAGATAAGAACATTTGGAAGAATTCTTCAAATTCATCACTGTAATTGGGAAAACAACCTGAAGTCACACTGTTGTTTAATTTCTGGTATAAAAGGTCATATTCTTGCTTACTGAAGCACTCTGATGTCCTGTGCAATCGTGGTCACTTTCTATCTGGTTTCTTCCTCAATTCCATTCCCTAGATCTTTTGAAGGAACAGAACCTTTTTGTAAATGGGAGCAACTATTCCTTAGTCTACATCCACTGATTTTTGGGTAGGTTTCCCTTTCCCCAGATTATTGCACCATTCTCTTCAAGTCTCCTTCAAGTTATGTCCCTTATCCCAGCCCCATTTTCATACAATTAATTTGTACCAACTGCACAGCATAAAGTCAACTTGGGCAACATCTCCAATGCCACAGTCATATACCTCGTGCTATTAATAGAGTAAATGGAGTCAGGAAGATGTAGGCACCTAGACTCTTAGTGACTGTGAAAATGGACAATTTGCCTAACCTTTCTGAACTTCAGTTTCCTCATCTGTGAAATGAGGATAGTAATATCATTTACTTCACAGGGTTGTTGTAAGGCTTTAACAAGATTATGTCTATAAAAGTGATTTACAAGTCTTAAAGTGTTTTCAAAAGGTGTTTTCATCCAATGGAAAAGTGGGCAGGAAACGGAAACTTGGCTAGAAGTGTGTTTGACCCATTTGAAGCTCTCCACTGGCAAATTGTCAGTAGCATCTTTCCTGGTGGTGCTGCCCCCACGAAAGTACCTTGTGAGATTTTACCTTGCAACATCCCAGACAAATTCATGTCCTGCTGGCAGCAGATACAGAAATCTCCTGACAGATGTGTTTCTGGAGAAGCAGCCATGGTGCTGCTGAAGGGGCTTTCTTTGTTGAATAAATGGGCTTGCAGAATATGTGCAATGCTGAAAATTCAAAATAGTCTTTGTAGTTAGGTGGTTTGCCTGATTTCAGCCTCTTGGCAAACTATTTCCTCCATTTGTCCATTAGAAAGTAGATTTTCCTCTCATTTCATGGCATTCAGCATTTTATTGTGCAACAATTAGCCTACAATTTGCCAGAAATTACCCTATTTTTATATTCTCCTGCCTTCTGGTCTCTCTGAGCTTTTAGGAATTTTGCTTCTGCCTGTTTCCTGTAGTCTCCTTTCCTTTTTATTATAAACTTGGGAGCTAAAAGAAAAAGCACCTAGTCCAATACCTGTGTATCTAAAGATCAGGAAACTGAGGCCCAAAAAGGATTAAATGATTGGCCTAAGACTGAAGAGAAAATATTTCAAATCTTCAGTGACTCCTGTTGCTCTTGGGATGAATTTCTCAACCTCGCATTAAGACCTTCCACAATCTGGCTCCCACCTTCCTTTCCCATCTCATTGTGTATTTTTTCTACCTCATTTCATATTACTCTGTTTTAATTACTCATCATTCCAGTTAAATGGCCTCCTAGCTATTTCCCATACATGGCATTCTGTTCCATCTCTTGCCTTTGTACCTTTGCTTAGGTGGTTCCTCATGTCTAGAATGCACTCCCTTTTGAGCAGCTGGGACTGGTTTATGTTTGGTTTTGTTCTATATATTTTTCTCACTTTGCATAGTGTTCTACACACCGTACGCACTTATTACATGTTTTTTTAGTTTGTTTGAACCTATGTATTCTGGCATCTATTCCTTGTTCAATCCAGTGATCTTTCTATCATCACACAGCTAATCAAGAAAGGGCTTGAATGGTAGTGAGTAACACGATTGAGAAGAATTCTGAAGCCCAAGTGGGGGAGGACAAAGTGATAAGCAAGAACAAATGACAGAAAGAGGGACCGAAGCAGGGTTGTCCAGTTCCTTTAGCCATCCTTTGATCATATAGCTGCTCTATGTGGTGCAAATGTTACATAGAAATCATGAGGAAGCCTTCCCATTCATAGATTTGAATCTCAAAGGAAACCTAGAGAGTGTTGACTCCAACTTTCTTATTTTACAAATGAGAAAAACGAGGCATAGAAATGATAAGTGAGTTGCCTAGAGTCACATTGCTAACCGGTGTCTGAGGCAGAATTTAAATTTATTAGGCAGCTTTTTCCAATTTTGATCTTTATAAGGTGGTGAGAATTTGAAGACTTCTTAAACGGAAGCGAGGAAATGCATAAAGTGTGGTTTGGTGACACCTTGAGGTCCTAAGACCCTTCCAGTGGGTCCATGAGATTATCAAAGGCAGGTGACTGAAGATGACCTAGTCCTCATTCCCAGACCCATGAATTGCCCGAGGCTGACCAGATATTATCTCTCCCAGCCTCTGACTGTTTTGTAAATGTCCTAAACTCTCCCCTCTGGGAATCCCAAGCTTTCTCTTTGGACTTTCAGTGGTTATGCAAAACAATTTGCCTTGTGAAACTGTAGAATGTCCCAAAGCCCTTGCACCTACTGCTCCTCTCCCTCTGCCCAAGTACTTTATAAGAATCTCACATTAAACAGCCTCTCCAGGCTCCCCAGCCACTGCTGCTTTGTGGAACCCCAGTTACACCTCCTTGCCCCAACTAAATAAAGGTCATGATTTTTGCTATATTGGCTGCCTTCTCGTTAATTCAGTTTGACAAGATCAAAACTATCTTCACAATAATATTAAGATTTTAGAATTTACAATACAGTAAATAGAAATATGACCACATGACCAAAAGTTTTTTGGCAGGTCTTCAATAATTTTTAAGAGCATAAAGGATCCTGAGACCAAAAAGTTTAAGAACAACTGGCTTAAGGAGTTGTTAATAAAATTCATGAAGAAAAAAAAGGATATTGATGAACTGCTAGCATACACTCTTGGGAAAATGTAATTATTATGTAAGCTCAGAGAAGTTTCTCTACATAAATACTTGTGAAAGGATAATTGCCCAAAGTGTCCAGTGTCTTACATTTAAGACTATAAACCGACCCCACCCCCACCCTGCTGGTAACTTCAGTTTTATGAATAACTGAAGGGTTATTCTATAAGAAATGATCATTGACTTTTTTCTGTTATTTTTTTGGCCTCTCAAAACAGAGAAAGGAGAAATAACCTTGAACCTCCTGTGAGTATAAGATAGGTGGTAAGAACTTGATGACTTTGGGTATAAAATGCTGCAGTTAGGGAGACTAGGAAATCATTCTTTTAAGATATCATTAAATCATGATAGAAAATTACTTGGATATGATTTCAAAGGAGTCCAGGTGGCAAAACTTAGCTTTCTTTTCTAGAAACATTAGCAATTTACATTTCAACCCATCTTTCATTTGTGCTGTGTAGTAGAAAGAGCCAAAAAACTTGTTGCAAAATGCTATCTCTACTACTTAATACCTAAATAACCTTGACTGGTAAATTTGACCTTTCTGAGCCTCAGCATCCTTATATGAAAAAATGAAGACTTTGGACATAGGTCCAGGTTAGCATTAGATCCCAATTCCCTCTTACACAAAATTTCTTCTTATCTAAATTTTAATCTATTTTTTACTACGAATACCTGCTCCCTCTTAGCTTATACATTCTATTTTGTCTCTAGGGATGCTAGAAACAAATATTTCATCAATTAATTGGACTGTTAATGATAGTGTATCTGTTGTTTTTAACTCTATTTGGGAAGAGCAAGGGAACACAAGCATTAATCGTTTTCTATTACGGCTCCATAAATGTGCCCGGAAGCTATTGAGCAATGGGCATATCTTATATAAGGAAGACATCCTGTTTGTGAGTCAGAAATAACAATTCAATTTCAAGATGTTTAATAAAGCTTTAAACTGATTAGGACTTGATTAGCATTTTCTAGGGACTGGAAAAAGGCACTGGAAAGGTGGCCAAGGGCTGAATTCGAGGAGCTTAATACACTATTGTTGGTTAAGAATAAAGGAAAGATTATTTAGAGGAGTATCTCAGTTTTCAAAAAACTCCACAAAACTTGCCTTTGAAATGCCAGCTTGAGGCAGATGAAATTTTGAGTTAAGTCCTCCCTGGGTGACTTTCTGAAGTCCAGTTGCATTTTGTGTTTCATTGTGTTGTGTAGAGCTCCCAAAATCTGTGGTGCTTCAGGTGTACCTTGTTTTATGAAGGAGAAGCATTCTTGGAAAATTTTGTCAACAATCTGCACTAGGGAAGACTATTAAAGGAATCCTTTGGAAGAAAATCCTGCTCTGTGATAAATAGAAACCGAGTTTCTTTGAGGGGAAGGATTAATTTTTGTTTTCCCACATGGCTTTACATTTAGATGTTTTAGAGAGATCTATATAACTTCGATTAATATTGCATATATGTATGCATTTGTATATAAAACATGTTACATATATACTTGTATATTGTATATATGTGGGTATAAACAAACATTTGTTGAATTGATTTGGAACTGAATGTTTGTAAATATGAGCATTTCACATACTGGTTTTATTTAAAGTAGTATATTGTATGAATAGGATTTTGATATTTAACATTATAGAGAAAAAAAACAAGAATATTTGGAAATGAATGTGGCAGAGGAAGAAAAAGTATTTCTTTTATTCGATTGGTTTCTTGTAGTACAATGCAGGGGTATATCCACCCCCCTAGAAAAACAACACATGAAAATTCAAATCTGAAAAAAATAAATTAGAGCAATTTTGAAACATTTAAAAATGGATACCCTTTACCTTTTGTTGTTCAGTCATTTCACTCATGTCTGAACTCTTATGACCCTATTTGGGGTTTTCTTGGCAAAGGTACTGCAGTGGTTTGTCATTTCCGTCTCCAGCTCATTTTACAGATGAGAAAACTGAGGAGAAAAGGGTTAAGTGATTTGCTTAGGGCCAAACGATTACTCTATTAAAGACTTATTTTCATGTCTCGCTCTTTTGTGGGGTTGTCCAACATTTGTTAATGCCTATGTCAGTGAAGCTTTTGCGTATGAGCCAGGTAGAACAATTATTCAAGGAACAATCAAGTTCAATTCAGAGAGGCTCATCACTGAAGATCTGGCTACCAAAATGATAGTTAACAACTTATGAAGAGTTCTGGAGAGGTAGAATCTACATTGATCAGAAAGTGTCTATATCAATGACTCCTTGGAGTATTGAAAGAGATGCTTTTATTTTTATCCACCCCCCCAAAAATATTAAATTATTTTTCTCATTAAATCATTAAAGTTTAAAATTGCACTAAGACTAAAACCTTTATTACAGAAATATTAATGTCTTTCAGTATGGAAAATCTTAGATAATTTACGTTTATATATTGTAGGTTGTCAAAAATTCTCTTGTGGCAGCTCAGAGGGGATAATGTGACCACTATAGATTCTTTCTCCCTTTGTAAAGCATCTTTGATTGATACCACTTTAATGGTGTCTGAGTTAGACTTTGTTAGGGGTTATAAAACAATTTTCTCACATCATTTGATCTCCTGTTAAAGATCAAATGCAAGTGCAAATATTAAAATCCCCATTTTTTTAGAAGCTGAAATTGAGGCTCTGGGAGAATTTAATGACTTGCCTATGGACATATAGCTAATAAGTAGCAGAACCCTGCTTCAGACTCAGTTCCCTTCACTCCAAGTTCAGCGCTCTTTCCGCACTATCAAACTTTAATTGAAAATAAGATTTTTAGTCAATTGCTGTGTCTAGAATGGTTTCAAAGGTTTTGTTTTTCTGAAGGTTCTATTTATTTCCAAATGATTTTTTACAATCAAACTGAAGATCTCAGTCCTCACTAGTTAGCCATGTATCCTTGGGTTGGTCTCATAACTTCCTTTGGCCTTACCTATAAAATGAAGACATTGGTCTAGATGACCAGTAAGTAAGGTGTCTGCCAACTCTGAAATTCTATGAATCCATGAATCAATCAATACATTTTTGAGATCTTCCTACAGAAGATAAATACCTTGTGTGTAATTAATTACAATGAAAAACTCTGTTAATACCGTTTAAAACTTACTATATATAATCTGTTAGATTATTATATAAGGCTTATAAAATAGTGTTTTATGGAATAGTGAAATGGTAGTATTTAGTTCAAGAGTTTCACTCATTTCTTGATTAAAATACTGCTACTTGAGAATTATTTCAGTATGTCTCTTTGTGGCGTTGGCTATTTTGAATTTTCTGTGCCATACTATGAAGGCTTTATTTCAAAATCTTTATGTCAACTTAATGATTTTAAGTCCCTTTGATGCAGACATAGACAGATATTTGTTCACATTTTTCAAAGTGGAAGTTAAGTGGTGGTTAAAGGAAAAGTGGAAGGTTTAAGTGGTTAAAGGGAAAAAAATAATCAGCAACAACAACAAAAACAGAGATAGAAACCAAATCTTAGGTGCTGCATTGAGGCTACCTCAATCTTTTTGACAATTGAAGTCTCATTTTCTAGAAGATATTCAAATGGAGCAGTATTTATAACATCATCCCTAAAGTTCAGGTATGGATTTGGATCAGTTATTCTGGCTGGAGCTAAAATAAAGAAAACAATATAGTCAGCAAATACTTCCTGAATATCTATGCCCTCCGCTTATTAAAACCTAAATTTTAGAAAATGCTAATGGTGATGTGAGTGTTTGAGAAGAAACAATGACTTGCACTCAGGTCTTCCAGGCTCCAGGGCAGTATGTGGTGCAGTGGATTGAGAACTGGGTCTGGCTAGAAATCTCATCTTTTGAGTTCAGATCTGGCCTCAGATACTTACTAGCCGTGTGATTCTGGGCAATTCATTTAACCCTGTTTGCCTGTTTCCTCATCTATAAAATGGGTTGGAGAAGGAAATGGCAAACCATTTCAGTATCTTTGCCAAGAAAACCCCAAATGAGGTCATGAAGAGTAGGACACAACTGAAACAGCTGAACAGCAAAAGGAAGGAAGGACAGTGACAGTGTGTAATGGCAAAAAGTTCTGAATTTGAAGTCAGGGAATCTGGGTTTGAATACTGGCCTGGATATTTTTTAGTGATCTTGCCTTCTCCGGATTTCAGTTTCATCATCTACAGAATGATTTTGGATTAGTCAAGAATTCTTTGCATAGGTTCTGTGAACTTGATTTTTTAAATGTTTTGATTGCTATAGTTCAAAAGATTTGGCTTCCCTTGTAATCCTATATATTTTCTTTCTTTTTCTTTTTTTATTTTTTTTTTAAGCAATCGGGGTTAAGTAACTTGCTCAAGGTTACACTGCCAGTTATTTCTGGGTGTGGTGCTGAGTGTCTGAGCCCAGGATTCGATCTCCAGGTCATCCCAACACTGGAGCCGGTGCTCTTACTCGCTGAACCACCTGGCTGCCCCCCTATATATTTTCTTTAAAAAATTTTAAAACTTTTTTTTTTGCAAAGTAATCCATAGCCTTTACTAGACTGCTAATGGAGTACATGGCACAAAACAACCCCCTAAGAATCCTAGGAAGAGATAATATATCTAAGTTCCCTTCTACACCTAAAATCTACATCTCAATAGCCAGAATTTAAAGGAAGTGAAACAGGTGGTCTACTAGGAAATGAGCCTGGTTGAAAGCTGAAATGAGTAATTTGAAGAATGCCCCAAGGTAGAAAGTAAAATAATAACACTAGCAGTAAGAGCTTTTCCTTTTCCTTTGCCAGAATTTCTCCCAGTAACCCCTCCTCTGGCCCTCCCAGAGAGCTATCCTATGTAATAATATTAAAAAAAAAAAAAAAAAAGAGGAATAGAAAATAATCAAAACCAATAAATGCATTTAAAAAAATTTTTTTAATGTGTACAATATTCCAACCCCACTTCTATAAAGGAGTAGATTAGCAGTGTCTCCTCATATCTATTCTTTGGAGCCATATTTATTGTTTGTAATTTTGCAATGTTTACTTGTCACTGTTTTGTGGTTCTTACCATTTGTTTTGTAGTCATTGTATATATTGTTTTCTTGGTCCTATTCACTTCACTCTGCATTAGTTTATGTAAGTCTTTCCATGGTTCTCTGTATTTATCATGTTCATTGTTTCTTACATCATAATAATATTCTTTTGCATTCATGTATCACAACTTAGTTTAGCTGTTTTTCAATCAATGCCACTTAGAACTTTCAAAAGAAAAAGTCTTTATCAAAAGACTTAGAACTGGAAAGGACTTAGAAATCAATTAGCCTAACTTCATAATTTTATAGATGAAGAAGTCAAGGCAAAGTTACACAAGTTGTAATAAGTCACAAAGCCAGGATTTGAACCCAGGTTTACTGGCTCCGAACATGACTACACCACCAAGACTTTATATATTTCCTTTCATTTTCTTCTTTACATATTTATGGTTTAGAGTTCAGTATTTCTTCCTAAGTAAAGTTTTGTGTCAGGTAGCCATAAAAGTTGGGTTTTGAAGGTAATCTATCCTTGTACTTTTTCATCATAGTCCAGTGGTTATATGCAGGCTAAAAAAAAAAAAATCTTGCACATTAAGCTAAATCTCAACAAGTTGAAAAAATAAGGGTAAATGTAAGTAAGAAACCATTCAGAAGCTACAAGAATAAAACCATCTGTGGTGTGATTGTATTTCAACTGCTAAAATTTAGACTAGACTTGTGTGTATTCCTTTTGGAAGGCCTTACTAAAAATACGTTTACATCAGTATAGCGGGTTATGGTCAGAATACCTAACCGCCCAGATATGCTTCATGTTCTTTTCTGGCAATCTAATCTCCCACTGCACTCTTTAGATCAGAGGAACTGATGGGCAGCATTTGGCCCAAAACACTCCTGAGTACAGCCCAAATTAGATTAAAATGAAGTTGGGAAATATTAATAAAATAAAAATCAACAAAACATAGATAATATTAATATGTGGTTTTCTAAGCCAATATGCAGCCTACAGGAATCTTTATTATGATTTAGTGGCCCCATTTCTATTTGATTTTGACACTGCTGTGCTAGACCACCAAGCCTCCAAACAACATGCTCTGAGAGACTTGACCCATTCAACTTTGGAACTTATGCCTTGGGATCATCCATGTTGGTCCTGTGTTGTGGGAGAGTACGTGAGCATAAAGTTATGTGACATTCCATATCTAACTAACCTCATCTGTACCTCATATTTCCACCACAGGTATCTTTCCAGTAGTCTTGTGGCTACAAGTGAATCCTCCCACCCTCCCACCCTGCAACTTTCCATGTCTCCCTCTATGAACCATAATCAAATAAATATTGACATTGCCACTGGAAGGAGTGTGCCCTATGCCTCCACCAACCATCCCTGTATCTCCCTATACCAAAACATTTCTCCCTTGCCAGCACTACTTACATATGTTGTCTCTGCCTCTTAGAATGTAAGACTCTTGAGGACAAGGATACTTTCTTTTTATATTTGTATTCTTAGTGTTTAGCACATGCTTCCTGGTGGAGAGAGAGAGAGAGAGAGAGAGAGAGAGAGAGAGAGAGAGAGAGAGATGATATACAGTTATTCCTTCCACATTGCAATTTTCCTTATCATAGTTTCGATATATTGCAGGTTGGCATAAAAAATTAAATGGGATTTTGGGGGAAGATTTGTAGAGGCCAGAGATGACATGTGAAAGCCAGCAGACAACACAGAACCTATGATCAAATATTTAACTCAAATTTTATAATAAGGTACTGTAAATACCCCATAAAAGAAAAAGAAAAAATTCATACTTCTCTGATACAAAAAGAGAGCCAAAAATTTTTATATGGATTTTCCAGATAGTGGGCACACTGTGCCCCTAACCACCATGATGGGGAAGGGATAACTGCATACACAAAGAGTTTAATAAATGTTTTCCATTCATTCATTCATAGTTGCATATGGTTTCTCAAAATTCCATGAACCTCTGTTGATTTTCTTTTTTTTCCCCTAAGGATAAGGGATTAAAGACATTAAATTATAGAATATTCAGCAATCAATGCATTTTTAATAAAAATGATCAAAGAAATCACACTTCAAATATTTTAAAAGTGAGCATAGCATTGGAAAAGTTCTGCCTGGTGATCATTCCACAGGAGAAGATGTAACCCAGCTCATGTTTAAAAAAACCAAATAAAAATGCCTTCAGAGACCTTAGCTGCACAGTCAGCGGTCAAATGTTTCAATGCTTCATTGCTCCTGTCCCTGTTACAGGTACATGTGACAGCGTTGCAGCGATGAGTGGAATTTTAAAGAGGAAGTTTGAAGAAGTCGATGGCTCCTCACCGTGTTCCTCTGTGCGGGAATCAGATGATGAAGTTTCTAGTAGTGAAAGTGCAGACAGTGGGGACAGTGTCAATCCATCCACTTCTAATCATTTTACCCGTGAGTACTGAAATCACATGTGGTACTAGCTGTTTTGTTCTTCGGTGTTAAAAATTGTGTTGGATAAGACATATTTTTAACCTACATGTTTATTGAGGGGAAAAAATTTAATGGGCCTAAAAAGATCCACAGAGCTATTGGCTAAAGTTGGAGTATTCTTAGGCAGCATTATCATTAATTCCTATAATATGACTGTATTAACCAGCTGGTTCAATTTTTTTATTTTAAAGGACACAGGGAAGGGAAAGGGCTCATTGCTGAGTCCCAGTGGCCTTAGTTGAGAGAAGGTAGATTTGTAAGAAATACTGGGTTCAAAAAGTCATGGAACTATAAAATTTTCAAAGTAAAAGGAAAGACTTTTAATTAATCTAGTTCCCTCATTTAAAGTAATTGCACATTTTTTTTATATCCTTCAAAAAAGGGCCAAGGAATTAAATTCACTTATATGTGTATCACCCAAACAAGCTACCTCAGGTTTAGGGTACTTAAGAGCCTACCTTAACTCAAAAGCATAGTGCATGAGCCCCCATTAATGTGTTTATTTTTAATAGTCAGCCAGAGGACACAATTAATTCAAAGCAAAAGTATTTAATTAAATACCATATAAGAAAAGTTAACCATGGGACATTTCCCCATAAACTAAAAGCACACTATTTATGCCATTAATTGGGAAGAGTAGATACAGCTAGGGAACATGTGGATAGGCATATGTGTAAGGACATAGTACTTGCATATAGGGGCAACTCATGTCTTCTGATGATGTTACTGTTCTTCCTCCCTGACCTTGTTTCCTACTTGAAACATATGGTGTGTCGTCCCAGCCTGGCAACTATTCTCTGTCATGTAGGCATGTCCTGTAGTGACTGCTGGTCTCAGCTGGCTACTGTTTAACAGTGCTTTACTGCTCTTGTGTTCATGTTGGTCTTATAATTGCTGAGTGCCTCTTGACCACCAGCTTCTAGGCTTCATCTCTTCAGGGAATTTGCTGTTAACTTGCACTGCTTACGGTCTACTATAGTGTGGTGGCTAGAAATCCTTTCTCTGGTAAGGGCAGACCAAAGGCTCTTTACTCATGGTCAAGGCTATGTGTGAGTCATCATAAGCAACAAAGGGGCCGGGCCAGGCAGTATGCCCCTAAACTAAGATTAAGTCTGGCTTTTGGAATCAGTTTCTTCCTGCTAATAGGGGTTTAGGGTATCCTTGTCCCAATCCTCTATAGGAATCAGTAAGTTCTTGTAATTCCTGTTTAACTTTTTGTTTTCAACTTGCAGTGCTTCAGAATCCACAGAGGCTTCTCTTCCACCAAAATGCCAAGGGCTGGCTCATTCTGAGGCCATCCTATTTTATCAAATCCTCCAAATAATTGAATAGGGGTGGGGAGGGTACCCAAAAAAAAACATCAGGTGGAGTCCTTTTCAGCCTTAGGGTCCTCCTCAATCCTCTCCCACATATTCTGGCATATATTATGTGTGCTTGGCAGGCAAAAACCTTAGACTCAGACTCAGCCAAGCTCCTTAAAGATATGGAAAGAAGTAAAAACCTAAGGAAAAAATGAAAAAGGCAATATCTAAAATAAAATAGAGGTAATGTAGTTTAATGGATAAAGTGCTAGAATTAGAGTCAAAATCTGATTCTGACATGTATTGTCTATGTGACAATGGACAAATCACTAACTTTCTGTGCCTTAGTTTCCTCATCCATAAAATGGGTATAATACCAGAAGACCCCACCAGCAAGGTTTATAAGATTCAAATAAATATAAAAAAACTTTAAAAATTTTAAATTTTAAAGTCTTATACAATAAGACAATAACTTAACATTAAACACCTACTAAGTACTAAACACTCTGATACCCCAAAGGTCTTGGTGCAGTTTTAAGCTAAGACCTTTGGGACACCCAGTATTTATTTATTGGGTTAGCCTTCTGTTTTCATTGTATAGGGAACTTTCAGCGAGGAAATTCCCTCTTTAGCAGGGTAGGTCATCATTTCACAAGTTTTATGTGTATTTCTGAGTATAAATTGGACATTAGAATGCACTTAAGAAAGGGCTATGTAGGGATGGGGGCTGGATCTGTGATTTCAGGCCCATAAACAATCCTACACAAACTCCCAAGTGAGGAAACTCTGAGTGCTGTCATTATCTCTGGCTTAGACTGTTTAGATACCCTTCACATTGGTCTCTCTGCTTCAGCTGTCCCCCTACTCCAATCTATCCTCCACTGAGATGCTAAAGTAATCTTTTGAAGTGTAAGTTTCAACCATGGTACTCTTCTTCTCAGTAAATTCTGGTGGCTCCTTATTGCCTCTAAGATGAATATCCTGTGTCTGGCATTAAAAATTCTGGCTTCTTTCTCCCTCTGTGAACTCTAAGATCCAGTCCTACTGGCCTATTTGTTATAGTGCACACATCTTTGTTATATCTCATGCCATCACTTTGTTATATCTTACTGCATCTTTGGTCTCTGCTTTCGCATTGACTCTCTCCTGTCCCTGATTCTCTCCTTTCTCCCCTCCACCTCTCAGACTCCTTGGCTTCCTTCAAGTCTCAGCTGACATGCCATCCTCTGCAGGAGGCCTTTTTGGGTCCCCCCAGCTACTAGTGCCTTCACCTCCAAGGTTACCTTTCATCTACTCCTTTTTTTGTTAATTCAGTTTTATTCTAAATTCTGAAATCTCTCCCTCCCACCTCCCCCTTTCCATCATCAAGAAAGCAAAAAAAAAAAAAAAAAGAAACAAAAACCACAACCTCCCCTACCCAAGCAAAACAAATCCCTGCATTAAACATATCCAAACATATATATGGCTCTCTTTCAATTCTAAATGTATCTTGTAGGTACTTAGATATTTATATGTCTGTTCCCATTCATAGAAAGTGAGCTCCTTGAGGGAAGGGACTGCTTTTAACTTCCTTTCTAACTTCTGTGCTTAGTATAGTGCTAGGCAAATAGTAAACACTTAATAAATGTTTGTTGACTGACTACCTTATATAGTTTTTTTAGGATTAAATGAAATAATACATGTAAGTCCTATATGAATGGCAACTATTATAATTTCTAGACACTCATATTTGTTGATGTCCTAAAAGTGTGGTATTCAGAGCCAAATGTAACTCTCTGGATATGGTCTGATCAGTGCAGAACATAGTGGGACTTTTACCTCCTTTGGTTTTGAGACTTCTCTCTTAATGTACCTTAAATTTATATTACTATTTTTATCAGCAACTGTTTCTGGTTCATATTGAACTTGTAGTCAATTTAAAAGTCTAAGCCTCTTTCTTATAAGTTGTTTTCAAGCCAGTTCTCTCATACCCTGTACTTGATCTTGACTGCTTGAAAAACAGAGAAATTTCAATTTCTTCTCAATAAATTTCATCTTGTTAGTTTTGGCTTAGTATTTTAGCCTTTAGGGACAGGCAAAGGCAAAGGAGAACAGAAGTATGAAAGAGTAAGAAATGTAAAATTACTTGGAAGGAGGTCTTGACTGATTAGTGAAAGAGAAATGAAAAATGAAGTTGATGATTTATTTAAACTTTGTCTTGAAAATAGTCAATTGACCCCAAAATCATACTATAAACTCAATCCAACTATTAATGTATTCAGTTCCAAGTTTAGTTGGAATTACACAGCTGGCAGTATATAAGAGACTTCCAAAGTCATCACAGATGGCTGGATGTCCCTGCACATCATGAAGATTTTCAGATAAGGAGCTTCCATGGGTAAGCTTCTTACTTGTCTTATAACCATTATGGTGAGTTAGAGTTTTGTTTGGTTTAAGAAAGCCATTAATTTAAGCCCATTTTCTTTTGTTTGGTCCTCAGTCACCATCCTTACTATTTAGGAAAATAAAGATTGACATCATAATCTTGATAAGTGTGCTAATCATTCTTGCCTTTGTGGAACAGACATTATTTTGCTTCACAGGCTTCCAAATCTTTCCTTGACCTTACCCTTGATCTCTGACCCGCAGAGATAGACTCATGCAAACACATTGGCCATCTGCCCTTCTACAAGTTTTTTATATGATCTTTTTCTTATGTGGTCACACAGTTATGTCAGCTCTCAAAATCTTTGCATGAAGCTATATTTCCTTTATTTCCAGCCCCTTTTCATCTTGATAAGTCTCTCAATAATTTTTATAGCATTGTTTCTTCAGGTTGCTTCATCCTTATAGTTCTTTGTTTCACTATCACTTAATTATCCCTTTTGTTACACATTTTATATTATAATAATTCTGTTTTCATAACCAAAAGCTATTTTCAATCTATGAAAGCATGTGTCTCACTTGAAGAAAATGTGAATATATCTATATATCCATAGATAGTAGAAATAGCTACATATATAGATATGAAATTAACCATAAATAAAGTTCTCAGTGATTATTTACATTTCAAAGAGGGTTTTTTTATGTTGAAAAAGGAGCTTTTAAGTGCAGAACAAAGACTGGGGAGGGGATAGTGTGGGAGGTGGAAGATGACCAAGAAATTCAAAGGAAACAATGCTAATTAAAGATCAACTAAGGTGAAACATCTGTGAAGTGTGTGTGTGTGTGTGTGTGTGTGTGTGTGTGTTAGCTGGGAGTTGGTTTAGAAAAAAATATCTTACCCATAGCTTCTCAGGAGTACATCTGTTGCCTATCACTTTTGTTAAATCATGATTGTTTGATTTCAAAAATTGGTTCCAGTATCAATTAAAAATATTTGCTTCTCTGTCCAACCTGATGCTAGGGTGAGATTAGTGAAGTATTCATTTATTGCACAGTCTGCCCAAGAGTATTCCACAGTAGTGGACTTTGCCCTATCAAGCATTAGCAACTTGCTAGTCAATTGTAAAACCAGGAAAGCCCTATTTTCTCTGTGAGTGTGGAACTCCTGGGACCACACAGCCATAAACAACTTTAGGTGGAGGACAGGGACTTTACTGGAGTGACAAAATTATCTTATCTGTCCTGGCCTTACAAAGTGTAGAGTGGCTAATAAACCCTCCGAAGAGTCAGCTGAAGTACCTTTGTGTTTAAAACCAGATGACTTGTTGGTTTGCAAAGAGTTTAATTACAGAGTGGTCAGAACATAGATCTCTGTGGGAACGTAGGGGAAAGGAAAACAATGAGATTTGGAGGTAGAGAGACTGTTGTACCATTTGGAACAAAGTTGAGATTCACTATAGCTTGTCTATTTGCCCATTATGTTTGCAAAAATGGTTATTGCCTGCCTTATTAGAGACCCTTAATATGACAAATACCCAATAAATAGGGGGACAGCCATAGTAATTTAGCTTTAAATATATAGATCCTTTAAAAGAAAAAAATGAAAAACTATGATTTTAACTTGAACTGGGACATCAATATACACATTAGTTTGAAACCCTCCTCTTACCCTTATTAGCTATGAGACTATGGACAAGTCACTTACTTTTTTGAACCTTAGTTTCCTAATTTCAAAAATGGTAGCAATTAATTTCTTAGGAGGCCATTTGTTAAGTGCATCCCAGTAGATAAGAAATAGTATTACAAAAGAAAGGGTGTATATAATAATTATTCATTCTGGCAAATGATCAACAGAACAGTGTTCTATGCTTCTATATATGATGAATTCTAGACAATGAGCAGTCTTGTACATCGACTACTGTGATGCCTATCTCCCATTATAGTTATCTATATGCAATAATTTGTATGCTGTTGAAGCTGTAGATGGGATATACTTTAAGAATTCAACAAACATTTATTAAGCATTTACTATATGTCAGGTACTATAATTGGCACTAGAAATACAAAGATAAAAATGGGAACAGCCCCTGTTCTGAAGGAGCTTGTATTCATTCTATTAAGGGTAGCAGAAGAGCAACCTATACAAGAGTAAATTTTGTACTTGGCCCAGGACCTTCCTAATACTTTGGGCTCATACCAGTTCTGCTCAGTTCTAGAGGTTAACTCCAGAGAGTCATATTCTTAAGTTTCCAAGTATAGTTTGTGTTAGAATTTCCAAAGATAAAGGAAGAATGTCAGGGGCAGCTAGGTGGTTCAGTGAATAGAGCAGTGGCCCTGGAGTCAGGAGGACCTGAGTTCAACTCTGGCCTCAGACAGTTGACACACTTTCTAGCTGTGTGATCTTGGGCAAGTAAATTGCCTTGCCTTCCCCACTCCAAAAAAAAGAAAAAGAAAAAAAAGAGTGTTCCCAAACTTTCTCATAAGCAGTCAAGATAACAAGTACACATCCATAGAGGACATGCTTTATTGCTTTGTGCTGGAGATCCCAAGGATACAAGCAGGAGCCTCAAACTTAAGTAAAATATACATAATAGTTTTCTGAAGAAATTCACATTCAAATGGATTCTGAGTTTTGCTTTAGGTTGCCCTAGGAGGGAAAATATGCTGGAAAATAAGGTTCAATATTAAGAAGTGAAAGTGGCAAAATGACTCATTATAATATATAGAATTACAGGGCTTATGCCTTTAATATCATGAATACTTTCTTCAAGAAGAAAATTGGAAGGTGTTGGACATGGTATTTATAGAACACCATATCAAAAATTTGACAAATGGAAAATGACTGGTAACTCATAATTTGAACTGTCCAACAGGACTCCTTCTGGGGATTGGTGAACGCTCTGTTACTAGAAATCTTTAAGAAGAGATTGAATGATCCCTTTCTGGGATGTTGTAGATGATTTTTTTTTTCTTGAGGTATGAGTTAGATTAGATAATCTTCTTCCATCCTTGAAGATTCTATGCTTAGTTAACCTTTGTTAATACGTCCCAGCCTTTCTTTACCTCAGTGCAATGACTCTGCATTTTGAGAATCTCTGTAGATAATGACTTAACCCTAAGGAGTATTTTTAGTAATAAAAATTTCAATCAGGTCATAGGAGAAGATGTTGTTGGATTAGCAGAGCTCTTGCCTGTCCAAATAAGTGCCAGTACATTATATCTAAATAATAATAGTTAACATTTATGTAGTGATTTAAGACTTCCAAAGCCTTTTCCATATATTATCTCATTGAATCCTTATGATAATCATGTGACTTAGGTGCTATTATTATCTCCATTTTATAGATGAGAAAACTGAGGCTCAGAGAGATCAAAGGACTTTCCCAGGGTCAGAAAGCAAATAAGTGTCTGAGTGGGAGTTTGGGAATTCAATTCCTCCTGACTCCAATTCCAGCACCCCATCTGTTATATTACTGCCCCTCTTTACAGATCTAGAGCTGATCTCTCCAATCTTGGCTAATTTGAAGTTCCACACATGCTTCTTCTATTTGTCATCTCTGTGCCTTTGTATTGGCTATTTCCCATGCCTAGAATTCCTTCTTCACCTCCACTTCCTAGAATTCCCAATTTCTTTAAAACCCAGCTCAAGTATTAACTTCTTCATGATGCTTTACCTGCCCCCCCCCACCCATCCCAAGTGCTGGGGTGCCTCCTGCTAAAACTCTTTGTAATTATTTGGTACATAGGTACATATTTTTATATACTCATATCTGTATATACTATCTCTTCCGTAGAGATATAAGCTCCCTGAAGACAGGGACTTCTATTTTTGTCTTTGTTATCTTTAGTGCTAAGCATAGTAATTCCCTTATAGCAAGTGCTTAATAAATGCTTACTAGTTAATATTAAACTATAGTATCTTGTTTATGGCAGGGACATGTAGATAGAGAGACACGGAAATGCCAAATATCATAGGACTGTGATTCTAATTAGGGCTTTCTTCATAAATCATTCCTTTTAATCCTTCAACAATTAGGTGGCTCTTTTGAGAACTCTTTAGTTGCCCTATTTCTTTTCAATAATGATATGCCCAGGAGTGAACATCTGTACATTATAGTTAAAGCAGCTTTGAAGATAGTTTTTTAAAAAGCATTAAACTCTCAGAGATTCTCCCCCCTACAAATTTCATTGGTTCCACCACATTTATCAGGGTATCTAATCCCTTATTCTAACTATTCTTGCCTCCTTTTTACTACTTTTATTACTGAAGAAGAGCTGAGTTTATATGGGGATAATGAATCAACCAGACTCCAGTAATTAATCCACTTAGTCCCAAATCTAGTCAATTCAAACAAATGACAAATATTGCTATTTTTAACTAAAATCTATCAGTTAAATAGTTGGATTCACCAAATTGCCTGGTGACTTTGGCACTCTGTAGACACAAACAGAGACTACATGGGCATGAGACTACTGAATATAAATTTCCCTCTAGCAAAAAATAAGTTCCAGGAAACCCAACAATTAGACCTCTGAGGAGAAGGATGTATTAAATTTATGTTTGGCCCACTGCTTAACGATTAGCTAGAAGCCTAACAGCATAGAGTATTAGTACTAAAATAGACTTTAAATGCAATCTAGTTCAACCCCCTCGTTTTGTGGAAGGAAACCAAGGCACTGAGGCCTTAAATGACTTTCTCAAAGTCTCACAGAGAAACTCAGGTCTGGGTCCCTTCACTCTTGTTGAACACTTATTATTAGGCTATGACAAAATAATATCACTATTTGATTTTTTATTAGCTGAATTAAAGGATGGTAAAAGTAATTTGGATTTCCAACTATACTTTCCATAAATCCAATATAAAACTGATGCATAGATTTATATCATCCACTTACAAAGTGACAGGTGAGTCAAGTTGTATATAAGGGACAATAATGAGCAAGATAACCTTATTAAAATATTAGATGAACTTACATGAATGTGCAAATAAACAGCATTGTCAGAAGCAGATTTATTTATAGTAAAATTGGATGTAACAATATGTTGGATTCCTATCTGTCCTATTCTCCAAAGCTAGCATTATAAAGGAATTCAATTATACATACTTTTTTTTTCCGAAGGTAATACATGGTAGAGAAAAAAATAATATAATTCTTTAAAAACTCGCATAAAGTTAGAGAATGTGCCTTCATTTAATGTCTCTTTATTAAAAATAGTAAATATTACATGTTGTGATGTATACAAAGTACAACATGGTTATCCATGCCTAGTCATATATCAAGTAAATTCACATTTCAAATACAGCAGTTAAAATACATACTCAAATACATCATAAACCAGTTCATGATTAAGTACTATCAAAGGACTAAGGTGTCTCCTAAATCCTTTCAAGAGACAGAAATGTAAGGTAAAATGTGATCTAATTAATTGTAACATGTTGTAGTAATGTAGTCATTATGTAAGGGTGATGGTCTGCTGGGAGTCCAGAAAAAAAGCCAGTCGGTCCTGAGTGTTAAGTGACTCTCATGGCTCACTCTATCTAGGCCAGCATCAGCCACACTTCACTCTGCATTCAGGATGTCTTCTCACCATCTGTCTTTCTAGTGCATGCTTACTCTCCACTCCACCCCCAGTTCTTTGCACATAGCAGGCATTTCAATAGCTTTTTTGGTTGAATTCAACAACTTCCTTACTATCTTGAGGGCAGCAGAGTACAGTAGAACAAACATTTGACACAGTCATCAGACAAGTTTTAATCCCAGCTCGGCCAATAATTATCTGTACGTGACACTGGGCATGTCATGCTGCTTTCTCTGGGACTCAGTTTCCTCATCTTTTTTTATTTTCAGGGAAGACAGGGCAATTGGGGTTACGTGACTTGCCCAAGGTCACACGGATAGTTTGTGATAGATAAGTGCTTGCGGTCGAATTTGAACTCAGGTCCTCCTGACTCAAGGGCAGTGGCTGACTTACTGTGCCACCTAGCTGCCCCTTGGACTCAGTTTCCATATCTAGAATATGAGAGGGGTATTTATTATTATGGGAGGGTAATTATTATCCACACTTCCATCTTGCTCTTACATTCCATGATATTTCACTACCACTTTTTTTAAATAACCAAAATATGGTTTATACTTGAACATGATGCAAATTTTAAAATCAAATTATTTTAATGAGAAAATAATAGTTTACCTTTCCCCAAGCAGGACACTATCTGTAGTACATTTTTTAAAATGATATTAAAGATTATTATGAGCAATTAAATATTTGCAAATGTTTACATTTAAATAAATGAATTTCCACAAACAAAATGATATAACTTTATGGTCACTCCAAGTCTCAAACAAGATTTTTTTTAATTTGTCTATTCATTCCAAATTAAATCTTTCTATTAATAATCATAGATAGTATGAGTAGATATTATGCCCTACTACTATTTTGCTTTCTATTTTTCCTTGGTAACCCTTATTCTTACCTATATTTTAATTATTATATTACATTAATATTTGTTGTTTAGTCATTTCAGTCGCGTCCAACTTTTTGTGATCCCACTTGGGATTTTCTTGGCAGAGATACTGAAGTGATTTGCCATTTCCTTTTCCAGCTCATTTTACAAATGAGGAAACTGAGGCAAACATGTTTAAATGACTTGTCCTAGGGTCACACAGCTAGTGTCTGAGACTGCATTTGAACTCAGTTCCTCCTAACTCCAGGGCCAGCATTATATTCACTGCACTGCCTAGCTGCCCATTACATTGATATGCCAGGATTTATTTACCAACTGTATTATTAAATATATAAGTAACTTCTAGTTTTTATTTTTATGTTTTTCCCCTTATTCTAACTAATACTCCCTTCTCAATTACTCTTATTCCTAAATCATCTACATTTCAGTCAAACTTGCTATGAAGTAAATCCCAGGAGATTATTTATTTTCCGTTATTTCCTCAATCCTAATCTCATTTTGGAAAAGGGGTCAATGAGAAAGATAGAACTTAAGGTAAAAGATTTGCCTGGGGTGCAGAATTGTAAAGATCATCCTAAGGTTTCTCTCTAGCAGCAGCACAAATTACTCCACTCACTAACTTCTAAGAGCCAGGAAATTGCGAGGGAGATGGAGTTAGTGTCTCCAGGACTGGAAGGGAATGAGCGCTACTTACCAGTAGGTAACCTAAGCAGAAGACAGTTCTATGGCCTAGGCCTGGAATTCCCTGCCATATGGCTCAGAGCTGCCCACTTAATACCTGGGGAAAATTGGGCACCATAAATTGAATGACACGGCCATGTTGTTGTAAGTAAACGAGGCTTAGGAATCCAAGCACTTGGATTCCCAGGGCTGGGTGAGCTCTATGGAATTCTGCCATTTGGTGTTTGCTGCCAATTTCCTGGAGGGGTCAAGCAGTCACAGAAACATTGGGCAGTGGATAACTGGAGCAGCTAGCGAGAAACATCTACAGCAAATATAGCTATGGCAAAAAGAAGCTGATTTTTTCCCAGGAGAATGATAAATCAAGGAACAGACTGTCTCAAAATATAGATTTCTCTCCAAGTCTACAATCAACACAGAATAACTTATTTCCCTAAGCTCTGCTCATTTTTCTTCTTAACCTTCAGTACTTTATTGGCTCTGTCAGTCAACAAACAGTTATTAAGCTCCTACTGTGTGCTAGGCAATATGCTAAGTGCCAGAGATAGAAAGAAAGGTAAAGACAGTCCCTGGTGTCAAGAGCTGACAATCTCATGGAGACAGCATGCAAACAACATGGCGAGGGAAGTTACTAGAACTAAAAGGGATCGAGCAGGATCACCATTAATGGTGCAGATTGCCACTTTATATACATGACAGCACTTTTTGCATTTAAATTTGTTTAACTATCTTTTAAGTTTTTAATTTAATTTGGTTTTATTTTATTTGCACCTTTGAATTCTCTCTCTCTCACCTTCTCCTCCAAACATTGAAAAGGCAAGAAAAACAAAAGCAATTACAGATAGTATATGTAACATCTTATTCTGGGCAGTTCTCATCACTGTTCTCTATAGAGGCAAATCCTTTAAAGGATGGATAAAGCTTTAAAGCTGATTTATCTGACCCTTACAGGGGCTCCCTCCAGTTTTGTTTTTGTCTTTAAAAAATTCACTGGGTTCCAGTACAGCACTTTGGACAATCTATTTTCCTTTGCTCTCACTGTGACTAGTTCCAAGTACATTTCTTAGATGGTACCTTTTATAGCACTTCTTTGATAGGGACTATTGTTGGCACTCAGCTGCATCCCACTTATACACATTAGATGTCTCTCCATTGTCCTTTGGGTCATTCACAATTTTGGTTTGTTGGAAATTGTAGCTTTCAATGATTTATAGATATATGGCATCAGGGAAGAATAGTGCTGTTAGAAAGAAGGGTTTAGTCCCTGAAAGCAGTTTAGAATGGTTCAAAATGTTACTCAATTTCTCAAATGCAATTCATCCTTTTCTCTTCCTTCTATACAATTTTGGGACCAGTTCATTGTTCATCTGAAGTGACTGTTCAAGATATACTCATATATCATTCAATGAGTCTGACATTAGCATAAAAATTATCTACCCAAATAATTCATAAGCCTAGGATCTAGGATCTTTTGTATTTTATAGAATTAAGAACCCTAAGTCAATATACCCAGTTAGTTTGCTAATAGTTAAAAAGACCATTTCTTTACATTTTGTGTTGAATTTCTAATAGTAATAATCCATTGTGCCTAAGGGGATCTGGTTTGAAATGGACAGATTAATCAATGCTTATTAGTTATTTTACATATATAACCCAAGAAGTACATTAGTATTATAAAGCTCTATTAATAAATAGCCTTCATGGGGCAGCCAGGTAGCACAGCAAGTGAGAGCACCGGCCCCAGAGTCAGAATGACCTGGGATCGAATCCGGGCTCAGACACTTAGCAACCACCCAGAAACACCTGGCGTGTAACCTTGAGCAAGTTACTTAACCCCAATAGCTTAGGGGCAGCCAGGTGGCTCAGCGAGTAAGAGCACTGGCTCCAGAGTCAGGATGACCTGGGATTTAATCTGGGCTCTGATACTTAACACCACACCCAGAAATAACTGGCTGTGTAACCTTGAGCAAGTTACTTAACCCTGATTGCTTTAAAATAAATAAATGAATAAATAAATAAATGATTAAATAAATAAATAAATAGCCTTCATATATTACAAAATACAATGATTGGCTCTCAGAATTTCTCCACTTTAGTTTTCATAGACTTGATTGAGCCTTGGAACCTTTCTTTAGTTTTGACCAAAGCTCCTGCTTCATAGAAGTGCCATGATCTCTGTGGTCTCCTGCCCTGGGGTGAATCTTTTTTTTTTTAATTTTCCTCTAAGATCTTTAAGATCACTTCAGGATTTGTGAGCATGAAACATAGGTAAGCTGTGGATACTGCCATTATTAAGTAAAAATAGAGTAACAGCCCACAAGCCATGGTGAGAGAGCATGGCAGTGGTTTGGGGTGAAGGGCACTTTTAAGATTCAAAAAAGGGTGGGGATTATCTCTGTTTGAACTTCTGTATCTTGAATTTAGCACAATAATACTCCAAGCAGGTAGCTGGTACAGTGGACAGAGTGTTGAACCTGGAGCTAGGAGGACTTAAATTCAAATATGACCTCAGAGACTAGTGTGTGACCCTGGGCAAGTCATTTAACTCTGCCTTAATTTCCTCACCTGTAAAATGAACTGGAAAAGGAAATGACAAACTACTCCAGTATCTTTGTCGAGAAAACCCCAAATGAGGTCACAAAATGTCAGACACAACTGAAAAACAACTGAACTGAATTAATACTTGCTGGTTCTTGCCTGAGTTGCAAAAGCAAGGCATTGGTGTTCATACACCTAGTGACTGACCAAGTTTAGTTTTCAAGTCTACTAGTTAATGCTTTAAACTAGTCTAATAGTTTTATATGTTTGTATGCATATATATGAAATGTGTTCATATACACATATATACATATACATATATAATAATCACAAATAAGATGCATGGAGAATCATGAAAAACATTTATTGAATTTCTGAGTTTGTACCACTGAATTAGGTACTATCAGATTTCTGAGTATCAATAAGTGGTAGCAGTTGCTTTGTGAATATAAAGGCAGAGAGGCTATGAAACATTTTTATAGATTTGTCTATAATGTTTAACAAGGAAGATTTATTTGAAGAGATGGCTTTTGAGATGAGTCAAAAGAAAAAAAAAAGCAATGTAGTTGAGAAGAATTTTTTTCTCTTCATGAGAGAAGGATTAGAATAGGAGAAAGAGGTAGTACATGGAAGTCATCATAGCAGGGTTGAGTCTGTAATGAGATTGTTTGCTACCATGAGACTGATAAAAGACTAGTTCAGGTGTCCAGTTAGGAATTCATACTAAATCCAAAATGACAACAAGGCTTTCTTTTAATACAGTAAAGAAATATGATTCTTAGCATTAAGGACATCAAATGGTTTAGGGGGAAACAAAGAATCACCATCTCAATTTGAAGGAAAATCTCTCCAATACAAATACAGATAGAATAAAGTCATCTACCATTCACATGACCTTCTTCCAGGACATTAGAATTAAGAGTGCTAGAACTTTTTCCAATACTCTGTTTTGTGAGTAGAAAATAAGAGAAAACAGAATTGAAAAAATAATAATACAAATCATCTAAACCAACCCTTGTCATTGCAGCATTATTGTCTAAAATTTAGCTCATTTTTCTTTCCCCATAAACTTATTCTTCTAAATTTACTGTTTCTATCAATGTCACTATCATTCTTTAACTTCTCCTTCTCCCTCAGTTCTCATATCCAGTCATTTGCTAGGTCCTATTCCACTTCTGTGACATTTCACATCCATACCCTCTTCCCTGTTCCAATACCTACTAACCCAAGGCAGAGTTTCATTACAATTCATTTACCTATTACATCTGCCTGTCCTTCCCTACAGTCCACCTTTCATACTGATGTACAAGTAATCTCCTTTATACAGAATTCTGTTCAAGTCATTTCTTAACTTAAAAAAAAAGTCATGTGAGGCAACTAAGTAGTGCAGTGAATAAAGCACTGGCCCTGGAGTCAGGAGGACCTGAGTTCAAATCCAGCCTTAGACACTTGATACACTTACTAGCTGTGTGACTTTGGGCAAGTCACTTAACCCCAATTGCCTTGCCTTCCCCCCTCCAAAAAAAATCATGATGAATATTCATTATTGTCTACCTACTATTCAAGGCCTTCCACAACTTGGTTCTACTTTTGAAGCCTTCTCTCTATTACTCTCCTCCATTTACTCTATCCTCTATCCAAACTAAACAATTTACAGCCTACAAAGACAATTTATTTTCTTGTCTTTTCTTAGTATTCTTCCTCAGACCTTTCTTCCTGATCTTTACCTGTTGAATTCCTATCCATCCTTTAAAGTTGATCTCAAACACCACCTTCTTCAGGAAGCCTTGCCTGACTCTTCCAGGTGGTCATGACTCTATCTCTGACATCACATAGCAGTTGGTTTGTTTGTTTATTTTTGTAACTCATAGCTCTCAGTTTTGGTGTCATTTCCCAATCTGACTGTAGACTATGGACACTGTGTCTTATCTAACCTTGTTTATTCCTTCTGGCATAATGCTTTGCACACAGTGGAAACATATAAAGTTCCTATGGACTATTAGAGCTTGCATCCCACCATTTCACCCTGTACAGCTTCCATGTCTTAATGGATGAAATGGGTCATCTATTAATTTTCACCATAAGGAAATTTTTTTTTTCATAATCAGACAGTTTTCTTTTTTTCAACTTCATCCCATTGTTTCTATATGCCTCAATGTATGAGACTAAATAACACTTTTCCTTTAAACTCTACAAATGATTAATATTCCTTATCTTAGTCATCACTTAATGAGGCTCTAAAGATATCTTTCTAAACTTGTATTGTAAATTACTTTCCATTCATTAGGTTTTTTGTTTTTATTTCTCCCTCTAATCGTTTTTTAATCTCATAGAAATATTGAATTATCAGTTGATTAGGGTTTATAACATTTCTTTAGATGAGTAATCTTGAAATACTTTTGTTTACTTTCTTTCTTAAAAATATTCCATATAGGGGCAGCTAGGTGGTGCAGTGAATAGAGCACTGGCCCTGGAGGGTCAGTCAGGAGGACCTGAGTTCAAATCTGGCCTCAGACAATACAAATACTAGCCGTGTGACCTTAGGCAAGTCACTTAACCCCAATTGCTCTGCCTTCCCCCCTCCAAAAAAAAAAAAAAACTTTAAAAAAAGCCATGGGTACAATTCCCAGCTCTCCTCCTTACTATTTGAGTGATGTTAGGCAATTAGCCATGCTGGGCCTCAGTTTCCTCATGTCGGATAAATGACTTCCAATGTCCCTTCCAGCTATAATTCTATGGTGCACATACATACACATTATATATATATGATGTGTGTGTATGGCTAGCTATCACAGACAGCTATTAGGCACAGTGAATAGAGCACTACAGTTAGAACTTGAACCCAGATAATCTGAGTTCGAATCCTACCCCAGATAGGTACTGTGTGACCCTGGGCAAATCAGTTAATTTCTCTCTGCCTTAGTTTCCTCAACTATAAAATAGGAATCATAATTATACCTTCTTCAGAGGGTTATTGTGGGAACCAAATGAGAGAGCATGTGTAAAAGCACTTTGGAAGCCTTAATGCACTATTTAAATGTTTGCTATAATTGTTATTAAGTTGTGTTAGAAGTATCATTCTACACATAAGCTCCTTATATCATTTCATTCCTTCATTTTGGCTTCTTTTTAGTCATGCTTACATGGAAGGAAATGGATGATGATTCTGCAAAGGAGAATGAAAGGAATCCTCAGATAGGTAGGATGAAAACCTGGAAAAAGTAGTGTCATGAAAACCAAGGGGAAAGAAAGTGTTCAAGAGAAAAGCATTGGTTAACAGTCCCAGAAATTGCCAAGGACAAGTATGATGGGGACTGAAAAAAGGCCATAAGGTTTAGCAATTCAGAAAGCTTGGAGAAATCCATTTGTCATCATTGTGGATATTGTCTCCAACACTACAGGTTTTAAACATCATGCAACTTTGTACATGTTTAAAGGATCATTACAACCGAAAAAAATGCATTGCCTGGCAGCCAGTCTGATGATGAGATTCTCCAAACTTTGCTTCATCTGACCTTGGAGAACAGACGTGGACTTTAGATCTGTGCTCAGAGCTTTACTAGCTTAGTACAACCTGTCAGAGGTGGAGTTCCAGTCTAGTTCTGTAAGACCTGAGGGTCATCATCATGCCAAAAGGAGTCATCAGAAGAAACCTTTAGTGAAAGTGTTAGCCCAGTAACACTAAAATCCTATTTTTCTGTTTTTAAAATACAGCAAATGCATTTTCTTTCTTTCCACATATTCCTCTTCTGTGCTTGGAATCTTTTCAGGGAAAGTTGATTCTATTAATATTGTATGAGGCAGAGTCAATAAGGTGAACTTAAGTGTAGCCTCAAAATATTTCAGAAACATGAACAATTGCCAGTTTTGTATTTTAGAAACCATGAGTACACTCTATTTCGACATAGTTCAGAGGGTTTGAGAGTATATTATAGGCAAAACAAATCTATGGAAAATAAATAGCTGAATATTTGCTACTAAGATTTTGTTGGTTCCCCCCTAAAGGTAGCAAGATAAAAGGAGGGAAGGAGAGGAAATAAATGTTTATCAGTAATTTGGAAAAGAAGATAAAAGAAATGACCACTTAGTTATTTCATATGATTTTTATATTCACCATTTTGGTTGTTGTTTTTTAAGTGTCGGTTTAGTTGGTAGTGTGTGTACAAAATTGCTGTTTTTCCTATTTGATAAAATGATCTTGCTATTTGATTTTGATAAATCTTTTTTGAATCATCAGGCTTTTTGAAGATGGAAAAATATTGACTTTTATTTAGGTCTTTCTGCTATTGATACTTTTTAATAATTACATTTTGATTTTGAGTTCATTCCTTTATTGAACAAATATTTATTAAATGTCTGTTTTATGCAACACCTTTTGCTAAGATGCTGAAAGTGGTACAAAAATCAGTAAGGCATAATCTTACCTTTCAAAGAGCTTATAGTCCATTAGGAAAGATAATCAATGTATTGAAGTAGCCATAATACAAAATAGAATATAATAAATTAACAACATATCGCCAGTTTTGCCTCTGTATTTGTATCCTCAGGGCTTAGCACATTCTAAGTATTAAGTGCTTTTCATTCATTCGTGAGAGTTCATATTGGAAGTCATTTTTTGGTGATAAAAGAAGAGAATAAAGGCTTCATAGAGAAGGTAACAATTTGGCCTAGATTGGTCTTAAAAGGGTGGATAGGATTTCAAGTGGAGATGTCAGAGGAAAAGAAGATGAATAAATATCAATAAAATATCACCAACTTGATATTTTAGAAACTGAACACTAGATTTATTAAAAACTCCAGGGTAAAAAAGGCATTGGACATATAGGGAACTACATGAATATCGGCAACCAACTGTGAAATGTGTAGACAAACAAATGTTTGCCTTTGGTTACAATGAATATTGGTTGAGATTTACCTCAGTTCATTTACACCCTATCATAACAATTGTGTAAATAAAAGTAGCATTATAAAATAAGATTATGCTCAAAATGAGGCAATCCAGGAATGCCAGAGAGGAAAGCATAATGGGGAACATTTGGATCGGGATTAATGGAAGGAGAAACAAAAGAGATATTCGATATAGGATGATGGTCTAGAGCCAGAAAGGAACTTAAAGGTCATCTAATGCAATCCCCTTGTTTCACAAATGAGGAAACTCGCATCTCAGAAAAGTGACTTGTCCAAGGCTAACAAGTGGAAGGGATGGGATTCAAACTCTTGTCATCTGGTGACTCTGGTTCTTTCTACTGTCCCATACTGAGAGAATCTACTGTTGGCCACTTCTGGACAAAACAGACATGGAATCATGATATTGTAGCAGTAGAAACTTCAGTAGCCCAGACATAGACTAGAATTCTCTCTTTGCCCAAAGCAGAGGACTTATCTTAGGTATAATTTTATTCTTCCAAAGAGGTAGGAAATAACTAGGTAATGCTGTCTAGACCTGATTCCAAGGGATAAGGAGGGATTAGGTGAAGTAGAGATGATAGGAAACTTTGTGGGGAGAGGGAATTGATCATTCTGTCTTAGAATTTGTGACAAAGAAGAAGGAAACTATTCATGCTATGACTCCTACCAGAGATTTTAAAGGATACAGAAAAAATATTGCTGAGACCCCATGGGTTAAAATTTTACAAAAAGTTGGCTTAAGAGGGTGTGTGTGCATGAATTTCCATTGTGAAAGCAGAAATGACACCGAATTTTTTTAAGAGGCAGTGTCTACAGAAATTGTGGGTGCACAGGGAGCTCAAATGTTTTTTGATGTATATAGAAGATCCAGACAAGAGAAGGAAATGATAGATGAATACAAAAGAGAAGAACTAACCTATGATAATGGAGAAAGGAGAACAAAAGCTCAAATGAGTGAGGCCATTGATTTTAAGGTTAACAAGAGGAACGCCTTTAACTTTGCTAGGGACAAGAGGAAGGATCCTTTGAATGGATACAACAATGATACCAGATGATGCCATGAACTCTGATTTTGGTTCCATTTTCTCTGCCAAGGAGAGTTTTTTTTTTTTAAGCAATTGGGGTTAAGTAACTTGCTCAAGGTTACATGGCCAGTTTTTTTGTGTGGGTTTGGATGTGAAGTATCTGAGGCCGGAACCGATCCCAGGTCTCCCGACTCTGGGGCCAGCACTCTTACTCACTGTACCACCTGGCCTCCCCAAGGAGAGTATTTTTTTATATGGTGAAATGAAGAGTTTGGATTTGGTGTTCTTTCACACCATTTAGCATTTGCTTTAGAAAGTTGGTAACCCAATAATCACACTAGATAGACAAAAGACAACACATGCACAGAACTTAAGTATCTGCAGACATATTTATTCAAATGAAGTTTGGGGTTGCCATCAGCTGGTTCTTGGTCTCACACCTTGATTCAGTTTCTTGGCTTCTGATTGCTATCATCTCTGGACACTTCCAGCTTGGGAAAAATTCCAGTAGGCCTATGGAATCTCTGGCTCCAGGTCTGCTTCTGAAGTACTGGTTTAAGGGCCTTAGTGGGATGCAGGTCCACAAATAAAGCAGTACCTCAAGGGTGGGGGTTCCTGGATTTTCCTTATGTATTGTACAAATATACACATGGGCTATAACATGCCCAACAAATTTTCCTACTTCTCAATTTTTCTTTATACTTTTGAGCATTTTAAGTGGTGGGGAGAAAAAAAATGTCATAATCTCTTTTTTTGTCATTATCTATCATCTCCATTCTTCAGTCTCTATTTTGAGACTTGGTTGACAGGGTATAGAAGGGTAGGAAAAAGGAAAGGCAAAAGGATCACCTGGGTCACCCTTGGGCTAACATCTGTGAAACATTCTTATCTGTGTGTGTGTAGGTCTTCACACAGATAACATCATCTATACAGTTATAGCTCTTTGAGTGAGCGGACAAGGAGGGTCCCCATGGCTCAGATATACAGGGCTAGTGAATGGCAAAGAAACAAACAAAAAATCACCATGAGAGTTTCTGGATGGTTGGTCAAGGGAGTGCTACAGATATAGCGCGTCTAGATTTCAGCAAAGCATTTAACAAAAACTCTCATGTTATCTTAAAGACAAATATGTCAGCTAGATTACATTATCATGACTCAGATTCAAACATTATATGGACTCAAGCAATCATTAGTGGGCCAATAGCAATTAAAAGGAAGGTGTTTAGTGTAGTGCTCCCGGAGATCTTACTGGTATGTTTTTGTCAGTGACAAATGAAGGTTTAAATTTCAATCTATTAAACACCTATGTGTTCTAGACATACAAAAACAAAAATGAAATATTCCCTGCACTCAAGAAGCTTACTACATTCTCCTGGGGAGATAATGACACATATACAGATAAGAATGCTTGATAATTTTTAGGGAGAGAGATCTTTTATACGGAGGGCTTCACTAAGAAGGTGATATCCAAGCTCTCTTGAAGGAGAAGATAACAATTTTGAGAAATGGATACATGGGCAGTGCATTTCTGTCAAATTTGCAGATTAAATGAAACTAAAAGCTAACACATTATAGGACAAAGTCAGAAGATCGTAATAAGGCTTGAATGATTAAATGAATCTAATAAGATAAAATTTCATAGGAATAGTGCACAAACCCTATATTTAGGTTCAAAAAAATAAATTTCATAAGTATGGGATGATATTAGATAGTAGTGTCCATTAAATCTGGGCGGGGGAGGGTTTAGTAGACTCTAAGCTCAGTTTCAATTAAACAATTTAATATGGCAGCAAAAATCCCTAGACAAGATATAGCCATATTATCTAGAGAAAGAAAAATAGTGTCATTATACTCTTCCCTTAGCAGATCACTTCTGGAAGGTTATGTTCAGTTCTGAGTCCGATATTTGAGGAAAGAAGTTGATAAGCTAGAGAGAATAAATAGGAGGATGACCAGGATGCCAAAAGAATTGAAGTCTATCCTACAACAGGGTTAGATTAAGGAACTAGGGGAATGTAGCCTGAAAAGGACCAGAGAATATGGAAGGACATGATAGTTATCTTCAATTATTTGAAAGATTGTCATGTGAAAGAGGGAGTTGTTTCCTTTGATTCCATAGGGCAAAACAAGAAAATCATATGTAGACGTTTCGGAGAGGTAGGTTTTGGCCCCTTGTCAGGAAAAAATTATAACAATTAAGAGTTGTGCAAATGTGGAATGAACTTCCATGAAAGGTTCTAGGTCTCTGCTCATTGTAAGTCTTCAAGGTAACACTGAATCACTATTCGCATGGGATAGTATAGAAGGAATTCTTGTTTAGATACAAGAAAGAATAAAAGGTCTCAAAGGTCCTTTTCAGCTCCAAGATTCTGATTCTTTGAAAAGAGGAATCTATGTCACATTTCTTTACTGATAGTGTATCATCCTCATATATAAAAGATGGCATATTGCAATCATTTTTCTTGACAATTTTTGAGTTTTCTTCACCAGTATTTTTGGCCCCTCATATTCTTTAAGTAGTTGCTTGTGGAAATTGGAGTTCATAATATCAATATCATTTTGACTTTGAGGATTTTTCAATCATTTAATATAACACTAAGTACCGCTGTCATTATTTATTCACCACTCAAAAACATCATTGCACTCTACTAAGCACTGTATAGCTCAAAATGTAAAGTGAAAAACCATTGTAGAATGCAAGAATGTATTAAGATAAGATAAACTAGCTGGAAAACAATATAAATAACTTATATAGTTACATATTGGTGAGTATGCCCACTAATCCAGGAGTTCTGAACCTAGGCTTCAAGAACTTTTGTTGTTTTTTTTTTTAATGATTTTATAACTATATTTCCCATTTAAAAATTGAAGTGGTTGGACTATATTCTTTGGATGCATATTTGGTCTAAATCTAAATTACTGTCAGTTCTAAATCAATGGTCCTATGATGAGCCTTGTGGCCTTCATAGCAGTAGAGTTCAGTTTTGACTTGGAAATATTTCACTTGGTACTTTCTGCTTAAAGGAACCTGATGAAATAAGCACATACCATACCTCGATATGACAAGGAGGAATTCTTCAAACTTGACTTAAGATGGTAGCCTTTCCTTTCATTCTTAACCAGGTAAAACTTGGTGCCTGAGAAAAGAATAACTCATAGTATTACAGAGAAATGGCAAACCACTCCAGTATCTTTGTCAAGAAATCTCCATGGACATGAATAAATAAATGAGCAAAAAAGGCATACCATTTCTTTCTCCAGAGTGGCCCCATTTTGCAGATGAGGCACTGAGGCAAATGTGGTAACTTGCTCAAGGTCACACAGTAAATGTCTGAAGCTGGATTTGAACTCAGATCTTGACTCTAAGCCTGATGCTCTAGTGATATACATTGATAGATATCTAAATATCTTGACTCTATGAACTATTTTACCTCCTACTCCCTTTTTTTCTGCTACTTTTTCCTGCTTTATCTTCCTTCTTTAAAACATAAGTTCTTAGAGTGCAGGGGTTGATTTTGTTTTTGATTGTTCGCCTCTTGGCATAGTGCGTGGAACATAGTAAGCACTCAATAAATACTTCATCTAAACTTTATAATTAGTAGAGGGAATATCAACCCTGACAAAAATCACAGACGTTTGTATTAAAAATAAAGTTTTTTTGTCTTTTCAGTTAAAATGATTCCAAAGAACTAACTGTATTCTTTAGGCACCTTCTATTTCCAAAGAAACAGAAACATTTATGTTGCATGTATATCACTTGATTGATTATATGTCCTAATTTTATAAATTACATTTTTATATCCTTCTCTAAGCCCTCTCTTCAGTTCAATAAACAATTAAGCCTGTGTAGGCATGCAGAGCACATACTTAGTGCTGGTGGAAAGAAAAGGTCAGATCAGACTGAGTCCCTGCTCTTTCTTCTCACCTATAGGCCTTGATAGGGTTATTCTGAAAGTTTAATTGACATTCATATTTCAGTGGAACTTTGCCAAAATTTTGTTTAGGTAATCTTTTGAAAAAAATGTAATTGCTTTTTTGTATCTATTCTGCAGGCATAGGTTTTACCATTTCTGAAGGCTTTACATTTTAGTAATTAGAGTATTATTAATCAAGGGTATCTTTCTTTTTTACTTTGTCTGACTTCTTAGCTTTGATTTATTGGTGCTTAGAAGTGACATGCCTTCTCTGATTTTGTTGGAGGAAATAATATAATCGATAACTTCTTTAAATTGCTGGAATTCTGGGGCGGCCAGGTAGCACAGCGAGTAAGAGCACCGACTCCAGTGTTGGGATGACCTGGAGATCGAATCTCAGGCTCAGACACTTAGCACCCACCCAGAAACACCTGGCCGTGTAACCTTGAGCAAGTTACTTAACCCCAATTGCTTAATAAGAAAAAAAATAAATAAATTGCTGGAATTCTATATCTGTGTAATTTTTTTTAAAATGAATTCTAAAGAGGCTTAAAGATATAAACTGAAATAAATTATTTAATTCCCCAGGCATAAAAATGTAAATTATTCAGAAACATCAAAATCTGACAGAGACAATTTTTCTCAATATGGTCTTATCTTATGAAACAGTATCCTTGATTACAGTGTTTTGAATATAGCAGAATTTTTAAGGAATATTCAGGGAACCATTCAAGTGGTAGGGAGGGAGGAGGTTACCATAGGAGTATTGTCCTGAACATAAAGAGATTGTTAAGAATTTGATGCCGCATATGGCCTGAAGTCTGAAAAGGGGTTGAATTTGATAGCAGATGCAGAGTCAGGACTGGTGGTCTATAAATTTAAACTATAGAAAGATTACTAACATCATCACTTCATTCAATAATTAATTGTAAGGTTTACAAAGTGCCTTTTATATGGTACAGGCCCTTATTAGCTCATGTCTAGACTATTGCAGTAGCCAGATGGTTGATCTTCCTGCCTCAAGTCTGTCCACTCCAGTCCATCCTCAGCTCAACTGTGAAGGGAATAAAATTTAAAATCCTTTTTGACATTCAAAGTCTCACGTACCTGGCCTCTATCTACCTTTGTTTTGCCCTCAAGGGCAGCACAAGTTAAATCAGCTATTATTATTATTAGTCCCTATCATTATGATTTACTGTTTTTCTTTCTCTTTCCCTTTTAACTTGTGATTTATTGTTTTCTTTCTCTTTCCCTTTTAATAAGACATCATAAATTCTTTCTAACTATGTCTCACCCATTTTATCTTTCCTGCTTAATCTTAACTAGCTTGAGAGTCTTACTCTGGCATGGTGTTGCTGTATCATCTTTTTCCCAGTTTTCACTTAGTGATTTATCTCTATTTCCCTGTTACTTTATCTTTAACCAAATTTATGTTATAGCATCACAATCATTTCACATTTGTATTTGCTTTACACTTACAAAGCATTATTTCACTTGATCCCCATAACAACCCTGAAGGGTCAAGAGAGCAAGTATTCTTATCTCCATTTGCTAGATAATGAAATTGAGGCAACAAAGAGATTTGCTGAGTTGTAGAAATAGTAAATGTTTAGAAACAGTATTGGAACCTAGTATCATCTTTTTTTGTCATTTTATTCAAGTTTTTATATTATTTTGTTTATGGTAAAAATAATTTTCCCCCTCCCACTTCCTCTATTAAAAAAAAGGGGGGGTGGCTAGGGGGCACAGTAAATAGAGCACCAGCCCTGGAGTCAGGAGGACCTGAGCTCAAATTTGACCTCAGACACTTAACACTTACTAGCCGTGTGACCTTGGACAAGTCACTTACTCCCAATTGCCCTGCCTTCCCCCCTCCAAAAAGCCAAAAAAAAAAAAAAAACTAAAATCCTTTTGCCTGATTTATAGTCAAGCACAATAAATTCCTGCATTGACCAAGTTCAAAAAGTGTATGTCTCAATCTGTGACCTGAGTCAATCGCTTCTCTGTCAGGAGGTAAAATGCATCATCATCAGTCCTCAGAAGTGATTGTCGGGTACTGCATTGGTCGGAGTTCTTAATGACTTTCAGAGCTGATTATTGTTGTCTTGATTCTGCTCACTTTGCATCAATTCATACAAGGATTCTCAAGTTTCTCTGGCACCATTCCCTTCATCATTTCTTACAGCACACTAATATTCCATTAATTTATATATCAGTTTTTTTAGTCATAACCCAATGCTTTTTCTTCCTACAAATGGGGCTTCTAAGAATGTTTTTTGTACATATGGTAGCTTTTATAATCCTTTTTTGATCTCTTTGGGGGCATGAGTGGCAGTATAACTGAATGAACCCAGTGTCATGTAGTCCCAAGTCCAGTGCTCTCTGCACTGGATCACAAACTGCCATTCATTGTTAAACATTCCATATTACATCTCTGAATCCAGGGAAATTATGAGGCAGAAATGAGGAGTGAGAGCATTTCAGGTATGGGGGACAGACAGTGAAAAGGCAGGGGATTTAGAGATGAAGTGTTATTTATGTACAAAGAGTAGCAAGTTGGCTATCGTCCTCCTGTGACTTTGGTAACACACCTGTAGGTCTGTGATTCACACTCTCTGCTATGTGTGTGTGACTCAGTGGATAGAGTTCCAGGCCTGGAGTCAGGAAGACCTAAGTTCAAATCCCACTTCAGTCACTTACTAGCTGTGTGAACCCTGAGCAAGTCACTTACCCCTGTTTGCCTCAGTTTCCTCACATGTAAAATGAGCTGGAGAAGGAAATGGCAAACCCCTCAAGTATCTGTCAAGAAAACCCCAAATGGGGTCATGAAGAGTCCTACATGACTCAGATGAAAAAGCACAAAGAGCGACAAATGGGCTATTGTCTGCCTCTAACTTTGGTAGCATGCAACCAGAACTGGGATTTACATCCTTTTCTGTTCTTGCCAGCACTCATAACAGGAGTCTTACAAAAATCTTATCAGAATCTAAGTAATATAAGTAACCTTTAGTTTCTATTCTTCTCCCTCATTTAAAAAATAATCATGATAAAAATGCCAACATCCGTTAGCATGTGTAATTCTGTCATCCATATAACACAGAGGTTCCCAAACTTATTTGGCCTACTGCCCCCTTTAAAAAAAATTACTCAGTAATTTAAAAAATTACCTGAAAAATCTACTTTTTAAAAACTCTTTAATGATTTTTTTAATATTTACATCCTTTCAGAAAAATAATTTTTTTAAATGATGCATCTTAAATTTAATAATTTATTATAAATTTATGGGGATTTTCCTATATTGAAATTTTGATGATGCAATATTGCATCATGTAACCATATAGTATCCTACTGTAAACAACTCATTACACATATTCCTGCAGATACATGCTGGACTTCCCAACAATGGATGACACATTCACCTGCCAACACTTGCCTGTTAAGATAGGCGACCACTGAGTCGGTTATAACTTGCATTTTGTGTGTTTATTTAGGAAGTAATGTAACCACTACGACTTTAACTCTTACACAACAGAAGAAACACGTATGAACAGTTTTTCAAAATATTATCTTCTCTTCTTTCCTTATGCCTCCACCACCCCCTTGTTTTTATTCAACACCCCCCCCAACTGCACCCGAGGCTACTACCACCCCCCATCATTCCAGTGCCCTCCAGGTGAGCACTATTATCCACTTTGGGAACCTATGGATAACACATCAAAGCCCTTTCATTGCATTGACTATTTCGCCTTTTTCCCATCTCCTGGAAAACAGAAGCCAAGGCCTTATGCTGACAGCTCTCATATATTTTTGTAAAAGCTTAAATATAAAATCTAGAAACTCTTTTTATCTTCAACAACTTGATTGTGCTGTTCACATTCTTAGTTGTAATGTTAAATCATTTGCATCCTCTAATCAGTACCTAACATTAGCACACAAAATTTCCCCTTTTTTGTGTATCTTTTCTTGCTCTTAACATGTAAGTATACACACACACACACACATAAACACACGATCCCTTCACTATTATGTTTAGTTTCTCTTTTAGTACCATATTAACCTGTCCATTTGACCTCTCTACATTCTTAAGTTGACTACTACCATCCCTTTTCCTGTCCTCTTCTGTGGATTTCCAATAGAGCTCTCTTCTGAACAGTGTTCCCTCATCTTCTTTACTCAGTAAAATCTGCCTTTTGTTCTTCACCTTTTGAGGGGATTTTTTGTTTCCTACCAATTTATTCTGATTCTCTTCACTTTGCCTGCCTCCCCCCCATACACATCTGAAATTATCTTGATTTTTTTAGTCTCAGCATAAAACTCCAGTTATTTGATTTCCTCTTTCTTCCTGCATCTTGAAACTGTGCCTGCTTCATTTTATTTCAAAGGAATGTGGGGGCAGTTTGCAGAAACATGGTCTTTTTTTGTCATAAAGGTAATGAAGTTTGCCATTTTTATAGAAGTACTGCTATTCTTTTGCCTTCTACCCATGGAAAGTTTTTGCTGACTACGCATTACATTTGGAAGGTTTCTTGTACCACACTGATGCCATATTTTTTATTGTTATTAAGTTACTTTCAGTCATGTCTGACTCTTCATGTCCCCTTTGGGGGTTTTCTTGACAAAGGTACTGCAGTAGTTTGCCATTTCCTTCTCTAGCTTATACAGGCGAGTAAACAGAGGCAAACACGTTTAAGTAACTTGTCCAGGGTCACACGGCTAGTAAGTGTCTGAGGTCAGATTTGAACTTCCAGGCCTGGCACTCTATTCACTGTGCTACCTAATGTTCAACATAGATATTAAGGGACAGGCTTTCTTTTTTTAACATGTCTCTTAATAGCTGTGGTGATTATTTTTAAGCCAAAAATCAAGACATATGGTCGATAAAGAATATTCTTTTCACAAAGTCCTATTAAAAGCATAAATATATATGTGTGTGTATATAAATTATGCATAATACATACATACAAATATGCTTGATAGATTTTTTTTTTGAGATGAGATTTCCCTATCTCATCCAGGTTGGAAAGAAAATTGCTATGTATGAATCCAACAACATAACCATTCAGTATGGAAGCTTCATTTTTCTGACCTAAGCTGTATCGACCCTCCTTAGGCAGCCTGATGGCCAGGGGCTACCCAGGGGCTCACTGTATTGATGCAAGATTTATCGAAACACCTAATCATTTTTAGTCTCACTTCAGCTCAGAATTCAGGGATCCACTAGGGTTAGTGTTCTTAGCGACAGGGACTTACAGGCATGTGCCACCACACCCAGCTAAAGGTACGCACAAAAAAATCCAGTGATTTTTGCTAACTATACCTGTATATTACCCTTCTCTGTTCCTCACATGAAAATCAGCCCCTTTGGGGTAGCTAGGTGGCACAGTGAACTAAGCACCAACCCTGGAGTCAGGAGGAGAGTTCAGATTCAGCCTCAGACCCTTGACACAACCAGCTGTATGACCTCAGGCAAGTCAACACCAATTGCCTTGCCTTCCCCCCTCCAAAAAAAAAAGAAAAAAATCATCCCCTTTGCCAAATCTATATTCTGTCCACCTTAGAGCTAGAAAATTTTAATGTCATTTAGACCTCATCTTTAGGTGAGAAGACTAGAGAAGACTAGAGTCACTTGCTATAGTCATGCAGCTAGTCAGTGACAAAATTGGGGCTAACCCAGGGTTCTTTCCTCTCTGCCACATTCTATTTCAGACTTAGCTTTCTAGTTTTGACTGGGAAAGGTACCTGCTGATTTTACTGGGATTGTTAACACCTTGCACAGTCTCTTTAACCAAATCACAGTGTCTCCTACCTTCACTGCTTTATCCCTGAATTCTTTAGCTTTGGTTTATTAAGTGTTTTTGTTTCCTTCTTTCCAATAATCCTGTCCCCCCTTCCCATGATACAGTAAACAAAGTAAAAGTAACTTGTCTGGGAGAAACATCAAACTTAATCCCAGGGATTTGGTTTACTTAAAGCACTCCTCTGGAATTCATCTGACTTTTTATGAGTCAGGGTGCCTTGCTTGGTGGCTGCTCTCATCCTTTTGCAAAGCAGATTCTTTGAACAAATCCCTTAAGCACATCTTCCTGCTTGTCTCCTCCTTCACACGTGCTGCATAGGCTTTTCTCTCCTATAGCCCCTTTTACTTTCCTCCCTTCTATCTTTTTAAAAATAATCTCTTACTTTCACCCTGCCAGAGTTTTGTTTCTTTTTTTTTCCTGGCTTCCCTCTTCTTCCAAGTTCCTATTTGTAGCAGATATTCACCGTGCCTGTAACCAAGGCCAAGAGAAAAAATAGCACTCAGCACACCAAACTCCCACAGTTTGTTCCTTAAGCTTTAGCAGTTTTTCTACCTTCAGATTCATGACAAATGCCCACATCAGGGTTTCACTGTCCTTCTCTGTCTCTTTGTCTGCCTGATTAAATTTCCTGCAACTGCTCAGTCCCTTCCTAGCCTGGATGGTTTTACTGCTTTCTTCCCAAAATTCCACCATTCTCACAGGTTATGTTCATTTTAGTACATAAGTTAAGGGATGCAATATGTTATTGGGAAAAGGTAGCTGGATTGTCAATCAGTAGAAATGGATTCTACCATTAATTATTGGATCTGTATAAGAACATCTTTGGATTGAATGGTAGAATTTTTATAATTTCTGCCAATTATAAAAATTCTACCATTTAGTCCAAAGATGATGTTATACAAATGAAAACGAAATAAAAAGTTAGTGTTGTATATACACACATATACATATATACACATATAGGTAAAATTTGGGTTGATATCCTGCCTCAGACATATATTGACTAGATGACCCTAGGCAAGTCACAGCCTCTTCAGGGCTATAGATAAATACCTTTGACAGACAGTTTCAGGGAAGGCAACCCTGTATAAGAGAGAGAAAACTTCCTCCTTTTATGATTAAAGTTCTAAGTCCAGTCTCTATGCCTATTACAGATTTATATTCCTTCCCAAATCTAAATACTCCCCCACCTCCAAAAAATTAAAACCACTTATCCTATGTCAGTTGTCCATAAACAGAATGGTCTCTACTTTTAATGCCTTTCTTCAGTTTTTCTACCTGTTTGTCTCTCTGTGGAGTAGCCTTTTCTGCCCCCTACCCCACCCCGTTCTAATGCTATGTATTTATGGTAATTTCTATCTTGTTGTACACCATACTACCTCTGTACTTCTGAGTTCCTTTTCTTTCCCTTTTAACTGCTTTCTTCTCTTTCCATTTCTCAGGCTCTATGACACTCCCCACTCCACCCAAATCCTCCCTCTCCCTTCCTCCCCTTGCTTCTCTATTTTTCAGTAGATCTTCTTGGGAGCTTGTTGACCTCTCTCTCAGTTTCCACAGATATTTTTCCTCCTCCTGCTTTCCTTTTCAGCAAGCCTGCCCTGTTTTCTTTCCTCTGCATGAGTGCTCCCTCTCTCCTCTCTCTGTGGTTCCCCTCTTGCACCACTTATTCATTCTGAGTTACTTTGTTTTCCTTCTTTTCCCCCTGCTATGACCTGAAATCCATCTTCATTTCCCCACTTGTAGTCCCAAAGCACCTTTTAATGCCTTCCCCTGCTCACAAAACCCCAGGTGGCTTTCTTTTATTTTTAGCAGCTGTTAAAATCATAGTTGTTTCATTCTCTCCCCCCCCCTCCCCACCCGCCTTGTGCTGGCTCAGCTGTGCCTGCCTCCCTTTTTACTGTGAAATGGGCGTGGGCAGTTTTGGTAAATGTGTACTTCCTTGCCACAGAGGTTATATACCACCCCCTTTAGCAAGCAGGGGTTGCTGTGTCCTTGTTCTCCATACAGAAAACTCTGCTCCTAATTACATGCTGCACTCAGATGATTTCTGGAAGCATTATAAATAGCCTGTCTTTGGCTGTCCCCTATACCAGCTAAAATGATCGTCCCTAAGTGGAAAAGCACCTGGCAGGTGGCTAACACCATACACCTCCCTACCATAGCTCTGTTTTGCACTTCTATTCTCCAATCCAAATCCTAAAATTCTCTGCAACTTTCCCTGAGGCTGTTAACTCTCTTTAAACAGGCCACAATATTTCCTTGGTTCAAAGCAACCTGGATGGTGAGGGGGGAATAGAGAATATGCCATTGGAAAATCATTTGGAGGAACTGGGGATTTTTCTCCTGCAGTACAGAAGATTTACAGAAAACATGATAGCTGTCTTCAAGTATTAGAAGCACTCTCGTGTGTAAAAGGGATTAGAATCGTTCTCCCTGGCCCCAGAGGGTAGGACAAGGTGCAAACAGTGGAAGATGCAGAGGCAGATTCTGCTTCAATGTAAGGAAATATTTCCTAATGATTACAGCTATTGGACTAGATCACCTCTGAGGGTCTTTCCAACATTGACATTTTGTGATTTTTTTTTTCATTCTTGAGGATAGTAAAACGTCTTTAGCCTTGACCTACTCAGTGAGGGAGATCACGCCAAAGTTCTTCCAGCAAGTATGGTCTTTTTTCCTCCTGAGGTCAAAATAATCCCAGTTTGTCTGCTAATACCTGTATCAATTTCTTTGTCATATCAAGTTCTTTGCTCACAAGCATGTGAATTAAAATGTCTCATGATTTTACCTCCAATTGAATTATCAGGGTCACCACATATTACTTTGGTGGAACGGCTGTACTCAGTCTCATGTAGCCTGCCCTCAACACGAATGTTCCCTTCATTAGGTCCTCCTGCTGTCCTCCACAAAACTGCATAGTTTGGGTTTTGGTATTTTTTATCCTTTGCCTTCTGTCATTCTTATGGAAGGTAAAACTGAAATATAATAGCATCTCTCCATTTCCCTTTTCATGATGATCCATCTTCTGCTATCATGCTCTAGCTCTTTAATTTAATTGGGGTGTTGCTCTCTTAAAGAATTAAATGGTCAATGGGTGACACTAACTGCACCCCTCAACACCTGAAAAGTTGGGGGGTTTTGCATATCCAAACTCCCAGAGTTCAGCTACTGCCCCTATCTTTGGCTCTCTTTTTTTCTTCTCTTTTTTTGGGGGGGTCTTTATGATTTATATCAAGAGTCATAACAAAGGTGAGGCAAATAAGGTTCTTGACTAGGATGTGTAAACTAGAAGGGTGAAGAAAAAGATACAAAATATGGAGCTACTATCTTAATTGCTGCCATGCCTTTGTCTTCCTTCAAGTCCTTCCTAAAATCCCACCTGCTACCAGAAGATTTTCCTGATCTTTAAATCTGGTGCCTTTTCTCTGCTGATGATGGTTTACAAATTATCCTGTACATGGATTGTTTGTACATAGTAGTTTACATGTTGTCTCTTCCCTTAGATGGTGAAGTCCTGGATATTGTTCACCTGTCTTTGTATCTCCAACATTTGCCCATAATAGACACTTAATATATGTTTGAATGACTGGGATGGTGGAAGTAGGAGAGCATACATTTTTATATTCTTGACTCATGGACAAAATTGACCAGTTACATTGCTAATGTTTTATTGCCACAGTATGCTCTGTGTCCCTGTCTTCTTTCTCCTCCATACCCTGACCTGTCTACATGAACTATTCCAGCAAATTCTATAGTACCTCTCCTTCTAATGCTTTCTAATAACATGGAACCATCTCCTCCACAGGCAGAGCTCTCTTAATGTTTGTAGCAACCCTGTCTGATAATTTAGGCAGCTATTACTATTCTTACCATTTTATAGATGGCTAACTTGAGGTATACAGTGCCTTTTCTCTGGTCCTGTAACTATCTTATGGTAGATTGAGGATTAGCTTCTCAATTTCATGATATACATTCTATTCACCACACAATGCTGCCTTAATAACACAGTGAAATCTCTCTTATCACACATGGTATACCAATATCCCACCCCCTTCCAAATATATATTCATTCTGAAAAAAAGGATTCCTTTCGACATTTTTCAAGTGAAAAGTCAAATTATGAGACATTGACCACTAGAAAGAACTACTGAATTGTGGAACCAATGAAAAACTGAAGGAACAGTTTAGCTTTGATCCTATGAGAGAGTGCTCTCTTTTTTCCCTTTAAATTTTTTTCCTCTTTATTTATCTTCATTTTCTACTCTGCCCTTGAATGATTCCCTTGTCTATTTCATACTGCCTTCCCTGTTGGATCCTATAATTCCTTTCTTCTTTCAGAGCTGGGAAACCTCTTGCTGATTTCCTTTGGTTTAACTCTCTGCAGTTTAAAAGGGTGGTTGGCTGCCTTTCTCCTTTGTAGTTTGGTGGAGTTTATTGTTTAAAACAAGGGTTTTGACAAAGAAATCTCAGCAGGTCATACAACACCTTAATCTCCATACCTATACAGAGTTTAAAGTGGCCTAGAATAAGAGAAAGCCAGGTTACAAAGGCCAGGAGTGAGTGTTCTATGGCTTTATTTTTTTTTTTTAAATCTTGCTTTCTGCTGGAAAAATGAAATTCCTGATTTTTTAGTTTACAAGTTATTAATCATAAATGTTTGCACAGTTGTCTGATTTTGTCTTTTTATCTTATACACTATTTGCTTTTCCCTCATATGTTTCTCTTGCCCTTTAGCTAACCCTGTTTTTTATCTTTATTTTCCTTTTCCTTTTGTACTTCATGGTTTCATCCGCTTCTGAAATTGTTTTATCACCTGAAATTATCTTATAAAATCTTGCCTTTTTTAAAATTGGACATTGGGCCCAGTAAGTAATAGTGGATTGGTTGGGTGTCTGGCACCATGGAAATTCTTTCTAATTGGTCCAGGTGTGTTATAGTACATTTCCTCCTGCTGCTCATGTCTCCAGCCTATACCCATTGAGGCCTGCTGTGAATCTAAGATATCCAGGATGTCTTAAGCACTTCCCAGTCCTTCCAAGGGAATCCCATTACATTTACATACACTTTGTTCCATTTTCCTTTCCAAGATCACAAGGAATTGGTGAATGAAGATTTTCAGGAAGGATTTTACAACAATAATATTGTAAAGACAAACAACCTTGAAAGATTCTGAACATCTGATGAACACATTGACAAACCAAAATTCAAGAGGATTTAAATAATGAAACATGCTGCCCACCTCCTCATAGAGAGATGAAGGCAGATTAAGGCATACTTTAAAAAATTCTTTTTATTTATTATTATTATCAATTTTATGTCTATTTTTAGTTTACAACATTCATTTCCACAAGATTTTGAGTTACAAATTTTCTCCCCATCTTTCCCCTACCCACCCCAAAACAATGATCCCACTGTATACCCCCTCCCTCAATCTGCTCGCTCTTATATCCTCCCCTACCCCCTCCGACTTTCCAGTAGGGCAAGATGGATCTCCATACCCCAGTGATGCATACTTTTTTTGTGGACATGGTCAATGATGGAACTTGTTTTGCTTATCTATACATGTTTGTAATAGGAGTTTTGTTTTTCCTGCTTTATCAAGGGACTGGTAATGGAGGAGGTGGAAAGGAGAAAATGCAGACTTGAAAATAAAATAAAATTGATTTTTAAAAAAGTTTTCGTTCACACTAGTTCTTATACATGTAATTAAATTCTAATTAAATTATACACTCTGGACTTTCTCTACCTTGCCCCCATTTCAGACACCAAAACCCTGCCTCTCACCTCCTTCTTTGTTCAACTTTTTAGAATATGTCTTCCCTTATTAAAATGTAAGCTCCTTGAGGGTAAAGACTGCCTTTATTTCTGCTTGTATTTGTATTCATACACTTAATTAATAAATGCTCCTTGACTGCCTGACTAGATATGGAACATTATCTGTATTTCTTCTATCCCACAATATAAGCCTGATACCAAATGCATTAGAAGTGAATTTTTAAAAACTTTATCCCATTGCTACATGTGTAGTTCCTAGGTAGTAAGGATTTATCTGGTTTCTGCACAAATCCATCCATTTTGCTCAATGATCTTAGAAAAACATGGATAGACTTGCACAGAATAATGAAGAGCAAAATGGGCAGAACCAAGAGAAGGTTGTATAAAGTAACAGTAATATTTTTAAAACAAGTTTGAGTGACCAGACCATTTTGACTATTATAAAAACCCAAATTTAGTTGGAGGGAATACATATATATATATACATATACATATACATATACATATACATATAGACAGAGGGAATCGGGTGAGTTGAATATGAAGGGATGACATATAAAAAATAAAATTAAGGGGGTGAGAGAGGAATGTACTGGGAGAAGGAGAAAGGGAGAGGTAGAATGGTGTAAATTATCTCACCTAAAAGAGGCAAGAAAAAGTCTTTACATTAGAGAAAAAGAGGGGGGAGGTGAGAGGGAATGAGTGAACCTTGCTCTCATCGGATTTGGGCTAAAGATGGAATAACATACACTCACTTGGATGTATCTTACCCTACAGTAAAGTAGGGGGGAAAGGGGTAAGAGAGGGGGGAATGATAGAATTTAGGGAAGATTGGGGGAGGAGGTAGTCAGAAGCAAACACTTTTGAGGAAGAAGAGGGACAAGGGGGAGAATAGAATAAATGGGGAGCAGGATAGGATGGAGGGAAACATAGTAAGTCTTTCACAGCATGACTATTATGGAAGTGTTTTGCATAATTACACATGATGTATAACATATCAAATTGCTTGCCTTCTCAATGAGGGTGGGTAGGGAGGGAAGAAAAGAGAGAATCAGTTTTAAAAATGAATGTTAAAAATTTTTACATGCAACTGGGAAATAAGATATATAGGCAATGAGGTAGAGAAATGTATCTTGCCCCTACAGGAAAATAGAAGGGGAGGGGATAAAATGAAGGGGATGGGTGTGATAGAAAAGAGGGCAGACTGGGGAAAGGGGTAATCAGAATGCAAACCATCTTGGGGTGGAGGGAGTGGGGAGATGGGGAGATAATTTGGAACTCTAGATCTTGTGGAAGTGAATGTTTTTTTTTTTTGTTTTGTTTGTTTTTTAAAGCAATCAGGGTTAAGTAACTTGCTCAAGGTTACACGGCCAGTTATTTCTGGTTGTGGTGCTGAGTATCTGAGGGAAGTGAATGTTGAAAACTAAAAACAAATTAATTAACAAAGAGAAAAATGCCCAAATGAACTACAAAGGACATATAAAGAGGAGGCCATCTGCATCCAAACATACACCTGATAAAATAGAAGTGTGTACAGAATGATTTTACACATATAGACATATCTGTGTCTCATGGTAGCTATCTTCAGGGTGGAGGGAGGAAATTTAAAAAGGGAAGAAAAAGAAATTTACACAATAACTTCATTATATTTTTAAAAGGAATAGCAATTTATACATAATAGATTTGCAGTTTCACGAGTTATTTTCTTATTATACTTTATGGAAATGCTTGTTTTATTCCACAAATTAAAAATTTTTTAAATAAATGTTAAAAAATACCAGTAAGAAAAAAACACCAAAATTTGCCATTATTATACAAGTCCTCATATCACTGAATTCAGATAACCTTTTGAGGTTAGCTCTCTGTGCTCATACAGAAGCAGCAAGTTGTAGTGGATGGAGAGCCATCCTTAGACTCTGGAAGATCTGGGTTCCAGTCTAGCCTCCCTTCATTTAAACTCTCAGTGCTCTTAGGTAACTTTAAATTGCTGAACATATGCTGGTAGAGGGAATTTCTTCATTGGGAGTTTCTCTATACCAGTGAAATCTCATGTGCAGGTTAAACAAAATCTGTCTGATAAAGTATGTGTTAACCTTTTTCTAAGAGGGAAAATACTCAAGTAGAACCTGTGACCTAGGACCTCCCAGACAGGGTTCACATGAGCCAGGTTTCATCTCGAGCCAGAAAGGATAGTTTCTCTCTCTTTGGTTCATGGCCACAACTTGGGCTGCTCCAGTGAAATCTCCAGATACTGATATATCCATAGACTCATGTCTAGAGCCCACTTCTCATACTTCCTTGGAGGGGGAGCTGAACTGTCAAGCATTCAAATTCTACTGCAGAGGGTGTAACTCTGATGGGTGAGCCACTTTGTTTGAAAGACAAAAGTACTTTTGCCTTAATAACTATTTTGTGGATGTCTTATACAAGGCAAGCACTCAGAAGCTGACAATACATTCTCAAGGTCTCTCTGAAGAACTTTGGAAATGATGGTGAGACATGAGAGACACCAGAAACAATTAGGAAAGAAGATACTTCAAAGTAAAAAAATAATAACAATTGCACAAAGAAAAATAAAAAACAAAGTAAAAAAGCGTGTAACAGAGAACAAAAGAAAACTCACAAGGAAGCAAAGATGGACAATTCTCAACACGAGTATTATTTATCATATCAGCTCTCTTGAAATGAAAATCTGTTGTTACATATTTTGAATCCTCTCATGTTCTGCGATGCATACATGTTTTTTTTTTCTTTCCAACTTTGTATTTAATTTCCAGTATTTAAGTTTATCATATGTTTTTGTTTCTTTTCTCTATTCTCTGTTTGCGTTCTGGCCATTGAGGTCTAAAATAAAATTTTGAAGAAAAAGAAACAGGAGAATAAGGGGGAAAATATTTCCCTCATGAGAGGGGACATCTAGTCTCAGAAAAACTCCCAAGGTGCATGGACCTTTGCCCACAAAGATTTTGTATTTATAGTTGCTTATTATATAATAACATAATTATTTAATAAATAATATTCTTACCCTCAAGTGAGAAAAAATGAAATTTCCAGATATAATCAGAAGCTAAGTGGCATAGGGGGCAGCTTAGTGGCACAATGAATAGCATGCCAGTCCTGGAGTCAGGAAGACTCATCTTCTTGAGTTAAAATCTGGCCTCAGACACTGACTAACCATGTAACCCTGGACAAGTCACTTAACACTGTTTGCCTTAGTTCCTCATTTGTAAAAATGAGCTGGAGAAGGAAATGGCAAACCAGTATCTTTGCCAAGAAACCCTAAATGGGGTCACGAAGAGTCAGACACAACTAAAAAATGACCCAACAACAAGGTGGTAAGGTGGATAGAGTGCTGGTCTTGGAGTCAGAAAGACCCAAGTTGAATTTTCCCTCAGATACACAGTAGCGATGTAACCCCAGGAAATCTATATTTCATTCAGATTCTTCATCTGTAAAAATTAGACAAGGGCTGAACTTGATGATCTTTAAGGGGTCTTTCATTTCTAAATCTGTGAATTTATAATAAGGAGCGTCTGGTGTTTGCTGAACACTGGAGTAACACAGTCAACACTGTGCTTCAAGAATGTGCCCTTGGCAGTTATGAGGATGATAGATTAGAGAGAGAACAGACAGGATATAGGGTGATCAATTAAGAGGCCACAAGTGAAAGCTGAAAAAGGCATTAACTAGGGAGGTGATGTGACGGGAGACGGGAGGAAAAGTATATGAGTGTAAAAGATGTTGAGATAGGGGTGGCTAGGTGGCAATGAATAGAGCACCGGCTCTGGAGTCAGGAGGACCTGAGTTCAAAGGTGGCCTCAAACACTTAATACTAGACATGTGACTTTGGGCAAGTCACTTAACCCCAATTGCCTGCCTTCTCCCCTCTAAAAAAAAAAAAAAAGAGGAAGATGTTGAGATAGGATTGATAAGACCAGACAATTGACAAGATATGTGAAGAGGGAAAGAGGTAGGAAATGAGGATAATTTCAAGTCATCCACATGAAAACTCCCATGCAATACATATGTGCTTAGAAGTATGAGGGCGCTCTTGAAAGAAATAGGGAAGTTCAGAAGAGGTGTGAGTTTGGGAAAGAATAATGAGCCACTATATAAGGAGAAATTGAAAACTAGTGAGAGAGAGGCAGAAGTGAAGACAGAAACAGACATCAAAATAAGTACAGAGCAAACAGGACCACTTCAGTGAAATGCACTATAATTTGGAGAGAGAGGCTTGACCCAGCTTATGGATTTTCTTTTGACTGTATATTGCAGAATAAGCAAGTTACTTGGGTATTTTAAATTAGGATATAATTAGTGTAAACCTGAATTTTGTAAAAAAAAAAAAATGACCTCCATGTTACTTCTCATACTGTACAGGTATTTAAACTACATAACGAGCAGTAATAATAATAAAAATAATGATACTTTTAAAGAAAGGTGGCCAAATGCTATGCTGCTCTGTCTTCCTTGTTATTATATTTGTCCTGTTTAAATTAAAAAATGAGCAGATAGATGGCACAGTGGATAAAATGCCAGGCCAGGAGTCAGGAAGACTCATCTCCCTGAGTTCAAATCTGGCTTCAGACACTCACTAGCTGTGTGTGACCCTGGGCAAGTCACTTAAACCTATTTGCCTCAATTTCCTCATCTGTAAAATGAGTTGAAGAAGGAAATGACAAACCACTCCGATATCTTTGTTCAAAAAAACCCCAAATTTGGTCATGAACAACAGCAACCACTACCAAGTGCTATGTGCTACTCAATCTTCAGTCGTATTTTATCTATCCTGTTTAATTTAAAACGCCTAACCTACTTGATATTTTTTATAGCTATCTAAGAGCAGAATGCTCAGCTTTGATTCATTAATGCAATGGAAGCAGTGTGAATGTGTTTCCCTCATGGGACATATCAGACATTTGCAGTACAAGTAATGAAATGCTTTATATTGCCTGGTCCCCAGGTAATTCATTCACCCTTGCCTCTCTTTTAACTGCCAGTGTTATAAACAAGTTTTTTTTCAGATGGGAGGAATGGGTCATAATCTTAACTCATTTGGTATATCTTGAAATGCTCTGTGCTGTAGTTAATGCAAATGCCGCCTCTTCTAAGTTCTCCTCTTCTCTCTCCCCTCCTCAAAATTGTTTTGGGAAAAGAACTATTTGAGTGGATCAGACATTGATTCTCAAGTTAAGAGTTTAAAGCCACTTAAAACATGTATCCCAATTGTTACTTAATGATACCAATTTAAGTGATTTAAACCTTGTGCTACCCTACATTAGGGAACTTGAAAGATAATGCTAAAAAAGCAAAGCAGTTAAGGTTATTCTTTATGACATCTTTCAATCATTTAAATTATCTGTAACCTTGTTGGGATATTGATCATTAACCTCCTGGAGCCTGCTGGTCTGAGTGACTGTCATTTAACTTGGGAGTAGGGGTACAGATCATACAATATCAAATTTTGATATCCATTTTTTTTTTACTATATATGCTTTACTAGGCCTTCTACTGCTACATTTTAAATGTTTGGTGGGGTTCTCCCCCCCACAAAAAAAAAATCACAGAAGGTAATGTTTTCTAAGATGCAGTCATCTTGCTCTCTGAACCATAGTCATAATTTATTCCTCAAGAATATTGAACTGAACAAGAGGATTTCTCTCTCTCTCTCTCTCTCTGCCTCTCTCTCTCTCTCTCTTGTCTTCATGTCTCTGCCTCTCTTCATCTCCATCTCTCACTAATAGAAAAGAAGGCAACAAGGATGTGACATTATTAAACAATTTGAAGTATGTTAAAGTATGCTATACAGGAATATCTCTCCTGTGACTTTGTATTTCTCAGAATTAGAATAATTCTTTTTTAGTCTTCAAAGAGTCTTTTGAGAGATATTCAGGATGGGGTGCATATTTGGTTGATTCCCCCTTTCCCGCCTGTGCCTTAATGCCCAAACAGAGGGAAGAATAGACCAGAAGCTTGTGGCAGCTATGCTGCTCCCACAAGAGAAGGATAACCACTCTCCCCCTGTGAGTTTGTATTCCCGACTGAGGAACCACAGGAGCAGAGCCCATAGCAAGGATTCCTCCAGCTGTGCTCTGCAAGATCCTAGGCCCCATTTGTCCTATAGCCACGGGCCTTTTTAAGTTTGAGAAGCCTGGAGAACAGATGGCTATAGTACCTTGAGGGATGGCAAAAAAAGAAGGTGCTGAGATAATTTTTTCCTCACCTCCTATATCACCTTCCTAAGAACACAGAAATTCTCATGCATTTCCAGCCAAACCTCCTTGTGATATATACATGCTGGCTGACAAGCAATCCTAGTAGGAACTGAACTCAAAAAGTTGAATTGGGAAAACATTTAAAAAGTCCTCACTCTGAGTAACAAATATTAAGCTGTCACACACCACAACTTGTTCATACTTGTCCCCTGGCGGCATGTATATCATTGCTGTATATTTGAAAGGAATAGCAAATTGAGCATAGTCATTTCATGTGCAATCATCTTTTATTGTGCTATGTTATGGAAATGCTTGTTTTATTCTATAAATTAAAATAAAATAAAAAATATTAAGCTGTCTTCCCTCAGATAACCAGTTGTTTAATATTTTTGTTCTTCAAGAGTCTGTATTTTATCCCCGCAGGTACTTCTTTCACTGAGATGACTCATATATCTCTCCATCCCTTAATAGATGACTTCATGAGTTATTTTAATGACTATAAACCTTACATATCATTAATTTTCATGTTTACTAAAGTAGAATTCTAGAATTCTTAGAGCTTAGAGGTCATCTATCTTGAGTAGGCCCTTTATTTCACATTTGAATAAACTGAAACCCAAACAAAAGTAATTTGTCCAAGGGCACACACCAAATCATTGGCAGTACCAGAAATAGGACTTAGCCCTTCTGACTCCCAGTTCAGGGCTTCAAATTTGAGACAAAGCTTTTGTGGAGCACCCAGAATAGATGTTTGGTTTGTTTTTCAAAATTCTCCAGATCAATCAATTAATCAACAAGCATTTATTAAGTGCTTCTCTTTGTGTCTAGCACTGTGTTAGATGCTGGAGATGCAAGTACAAAGAACAAACTGCTTTCTATGGGTAAGGACTTCCATTCTAACGGGAAGACATACATATATAAATATATGCAGCATAGATGGAAGGTGAATGAATACAAATATACACAATGTTCTTAACTATAAGGTGGTTTTGGAGAGAGTGCACTTATTGTGGGGAGTGTGGGGTAGAGAGCGAGAAGAACTTCCGGTGCTTACGCTGTGTCTTAAAGGATGTTATCTGAGCTGAAAGGTAGTACATGCCAACTTCTATTAGTCTTAGAGCACAAATTTAATGGGACTTAAAGCTCAATTGCCCATAGAGGGACAAAAAGAGAATATACGGAGGGGGTGTGTCATTAATAACATAGGATTTAGAATCAAGAAGGACCTGTCAGACTATCTAGTTTTAACAACTTCATTTTACAGATTAATAAACTGGTCCACTGAAATTAAATGATTTACTGAAGGCTATCCAGGGAATAAGTGAATACATGGGACTGGATCCCAGATCTTCTGGCTCTGAAGCCAAATTCTCTTTCCTCTACTCTACCCTCAAAGAATCCCAGAATTTCAAAGTTGGAAGACAAGTCAGAAGTCATCTTGTCTGAGCAGTACTTGGGAAAATGATCCTTCCTACAATGTAACTAACAAGTGGCCATCCTCCAGGCTTTGCTTAAACACCTCAAACAAGGACAAACCCACCACTTCTGAGACAGCCCATTCTACTTTTGGACAACTCTCATTGCTAGGAAGATTTCCTGCCATCAAGCATAATTTGCTTCTTTGCAATTTCCACCAATATTAGCATTAGTACATAGGTATTAGCATATAGGTATTCGTTCTGTTCTCTGGAAATAAGCAGGAAAACTAATAGCTCTTGAATTTCTCATGACAGGCCTTCAAGTACTTGAAGGCAGGTATAATGTCCTCCAAAATCTTCATCTTGCCAGATTAAATCACCCCACTTTCTTCAGGTGTTCCTCATGTACTTGAAATTCAGTAAAAGGAATGTAGGAAAAATAGAAAGGATAATCCCTAGACAGCATGAACTTTAAAAGACAAGAATCTCCAAGAGATTATGGAATCTTTATTGTTTTTTCACAAATAGTCTAGGTGCCCAGATGCAAACTTCAGATACTATCTGGGGATAAAGTCCTACAGTAGGTGATCTATTCACATGGTTGGAAGTCTTGTGAATATTTTTAGAAATGTTATTTTCTAGGTTAATTGACTAACTGAATAACAGCCAGGAACCTTCAACCGTTCAAAAAAAGATTGTTATTGACAGGAAATTTTTTTGAATGAATGATTATTTATATCTTTGTGCTATTGTCTCTGAAGATATTTTTGACCTACCATGAACTCAATTCCATTTAATTTCACCAGTCTTTATTTAGCAGCTACTATGTGAAAGGGTCTGTGTATATAAATAGAAAGCAGCTTCTTCTCAAAGTATATACAGTTGCAGGATCGTAATATCATAGACAGAGCTAGAAGGAACCTTAGAAAAATATCTAGTCTAACACTCCCATTTTACAGATGAGAAAATAGGCCTGTAGGGGTAAAGTGACTTATTTGAGATTGCACAGCCTGGTGGCAGAGCTGGTTTTTGAACCCAGGTATTCTGACTTTAAACCTTATGGAAGGAGCCCCAAGCTCCAACTGTGAGAACATGGTGAAGTCCATTAATCTTCATGAGCCTGTTTTCTTATCTGTAAGATTAGGCCTGGGTGGCATAGAGTCAGGCAGCCAATCAAAAAATCATCTATTAAGCACCTACTCTACCAAGGACTATGCTGAGAGCTGGGGATATCACTGAACAGCCAGTGCAAGGACTCAGAGATGGGAAATGGAGCCCTATGTATGTATGGAATGATTTTACATATGTATGCGTATAATGCATATAGACACATTTGTGTCTAATGGTGGCCATCTCTAGGGTTGGAGGAGAGGAACAAAAAGACATTTACATAGCTTTTATATTTAAAAGGAATAACAAGTTGTATATAGTAGATTTGTAAATTCATGTTCAATCATCTTTTTTATTATGGAAATGCTTGTTTTATTCCATAAATTAAAAATAAAATAAATAATTAAAACACTTTTTAAGATTATAAGTTATAGAAGAGTTCATTGGTTTACATCTGGGGAAAGAGTTTCCTTATCGGGGTATTCCCACATAAGTTGGGACCTTAAAAAGAAAATTTCTGCCTGTATTCTGGTGACATGGTCAGAACTCATCTGCAGTATTGTATTTAATTCTGGGCACCAGGTTTTAGGAAGAACATTGATTAGTTGGAGAATGTTCTGAGAGTGGTGAACAGGATGGTGAAGACCCTCGAGATAATGGCATAGGATCAGTAGAAGAAGTTGGGGATGTTTTACCTGGAGAAGAGAAGATTAAATGGAGACTTGTTACCTGCCTTCAAGTATCTGGTAGATGAGGAATTCAACCTGTTTTACTTAACCTAACAGGTATAACCAGAAGCAATGGGTCAAAGTTGTAAAGTGAATAATTTAGTCTTAATGTAAGGAAAACATTCTTAACAATTAGTGATCTCTAAAAGCAGAACAGGCTGTTTGGGTAGGTTGTGGGTTGCTCTCATTTGAGGACTTTAAGCAAAGATTGGAAGATTGTATTTCCAGTTTATTGTAGAAGGAATTATTTTTCAGGTATGGACTGAAGTCTCTTTCAACTCTGAGTTTCTGCAGCTTCAAGTCTTAGCGGTCAGGGATATAGGAGTTTTGCAGCCTCTATTCATTCCTCACAATTCAACAAACAGTTAAGTATCCTGTGATCAGAGCAATGTGGTAGGTTCTAAAGCATACAAAGACAGAGTCCCTGCCTTCAAGGAGCTTATATTCTCTTACATTTACACAAATAATTAGTAAATTAGTAAATAAAATATTTTAAAAAGTAAATACAAAATAATTTCAAGTATTTATCAAGTAAAGGGTGGATGATCATTTATCGGGTATTTTGAGAAAGGAACTCTTTTCCAGTTATAAATTAGGCTAGATAGCCCCTAATACTCTTTTAGCTCTGAAGCTAAATTGAGTCCAGTAAGATGTGGAAGAAGCCCATTATAGACATAGAGACAGTAGATGGAATACAGAGCTTTGAGTATGACATTAAGGACCATTTGTCTAAAATATAGAGCATGTGAGGGGAAGGATGTAAGATAAAATGGGAAAGATAGGCTCTAGGCAAAATATGAGAAACGGTCAAGGGTCTGTGAGGAGTTTGTATTTTCTCATAAGGCAATTGGGAGCAGGGGAGTGACATGATCAAACTTGAGAAAGGTTTTTTTTTTTGGTGGCTGGACGGAGAGTGATCAGGAAAGGGGGAGAGATTAGAAGCACAATAAATTAGGGAAGGGTATTATAGCACCATAAGGTGATAAGAGCCTGAATTAGGAAGCTATGTGAGTCAAAAGAAGGGAATGAATATTGAGGTAGAATCACTAAAATTCAGTGATATGAGAGTTGGAGTAAGGAAAAAGGAAAAGTCAAGGATGACTGCAAGATGGTGAACCTGGGTATCTAGAAGAAGAGTGGTGCTTTAACAATCATAGGGAATTTGGGGAGAAAGGCTTGGGTTCATAAGAGAAGATAAATGTATTCCATTTTTGGACATGTGGAGCTTCAGTGAAGCAGTCCAGAGCCTTCTGGGGCTGAGAAGGTTTTATATCCATTCCCCTGAGGCTAGAATGAAAAGTATGAGTACAGCTGGGTTTTCTCATTGAGGCTAGTCCCCACAGGGTGAAGAAGCACAGCTGAACCTCTGATCCTGCCTGGGGGCCTTATCGCTATTTCCAGGTAACATTCTCCCAGGTTGGCCTTACATGAAATATAATTAAAGAAGGAATCAGGAGTGTGGGACAAGCTGGTTTCTAGGAAACAGAAACCTCAGCAGAAAAGTTAAACTCTGGACATGAACACCTATCATACAAGTGGCCATGAAGTCAGTACAGGATTATTCATGAGCCAATTTGCAGGATAAGAAATTTCACTGCTATCCTCCACAACATCATATAAATGTGTGTAAATAGGAAGGGATGAATGCAGAAGTACCTGGTACAAAGGAGAAAGATAAACTGTAAAGGAGAAGTTCTGGCAAAATGCTATGAGGAATTTATAGAAGAGGAAATCACTTCTACCTGGAAATGAGGTTGGAGGGGTACATCAGGAAATAATAAGTAGAACACAGTGGCATTTGAATTAAACCATGCAAGAAAGAAATGAAAGGATATCAACAAATGGAATGGTGTGGAGTGGGGAGAAGTCATTCTAGGGATAGGGGATGGCATGAACAAAGGCCAAAGTAAGGTGAAAAGCAGGAAACAAAGAATTTGACTGCAGCATAGATTATGTGAAAGGGATGAGATAAGACTGCATGGGTAGGAAATTAGTTGGTTATTAGATTAGAGGTTTTTTGAGTTAGAAAAGTATCATGATTATAGAGGTTCATTATTTGCTGTGGTGCTGAAGTTGGATTGGAGAAAAGATAGACCAGTGCACAAAGATCAACTAGATGAGAGAGAGAGAGAGAGAGAGAGAGAGAGAGAGAGAGAGAGAGAGAG
>NW_027187419.1:93080615-93099816 GCF_028583685.1 Petaurus breviceps papuanus
GAGAGAGAGAGAGAGAGAGAGAGAGAGAGAGAGAGAGAGAGAGAGAGAGAGAGAGATGGATGGATAGTAGATAATAACACAAAATATTTGAATACTTGCTACATGATAGGATCTGTGTGTGTGTTACGTTAAAAAGTTCTAGAGGCATAGTTTCTGGGTAATTTAATAATTTTATTAATAAGGCTAGCATGTTCATTAAAAAAGAGATCAGGCACAGCGTGGTGACACAGTGAATAGAGCACTGAGTCTGAAGTCAGGAGGACCTGAGTTCAAATCTGGCCTCTGACACTTGACACTTAACTAGAGGTGTGACCTTGGGCAAATCACTTAACCCCAACTGCCTTGCCTTCCACCATCCAAAAAATTAAAAAAAAAAACACAAAAATATATAAAAAGAGGTCAGTGGCACTCTCAAATGCCAAAGATCCCTCATAGTAGTGGACTCAGTTTATATGCCCTTGGAAGAGCAGGTGTTCCTGAGGAAGGCAAGCAACTCTGATTGATTAACAATTAGTGAGAGAATGAATATTATAATGAGAGGTGGTCTATATTACAATGGGTGATTAGAGGTACATCTTTTGGATCACCCAAGTCTTAGGACAAAGAGACTTATCAATGTACATATCAAAGAGGGAATCCACTTCTACCCAGACCTGTCTGACCAGACACAATGAACAGGAATTCACCAAGTCTTTCTCAGCCTGGTTGAGTAAGTGTTTGAGAAAGACTTCCCACACTGGTTGATTTCTGGATGAGGAAGTAGGAAAGGGAAAAAAAAAACCCTTTGGTCCTGATTCAATAATTAGTTATTAATATGAGAGAACATGAGAATCATTTCTCTCCTGTGCTAACCACAGGAATATAAATAAAAACAAGCAAGATAATCCTTGCCCTCAAGAGCTTACAAGCTAATGAGAGAAGGGGAAAAAAAGTTATAAAGAGATAAAGAGGTTAAAAGGGAAAGTGTGTGGTAGCATAAGGAGTTGATGGCCAGACAAGAAAAGGCAAAAACTCACCTGTAAGAGTCCAGGGACTCTGTGTGGGGTCGGAGGTTGGGAGAGGAGAAGGAAGAGGGGATACATGGGGATGGTAGCCATTTTGCAAACAGTGTGGTGATGACATGGCCCGGAAGAGGAATTAAGAAGTTACTCCAAAAATCTAGACATAAAAAAAAAAATGAGGCCATGAACTAGGGCCCAAGTAGAGAGAAAGTTATGTAGGTTTAATAAGTGAATGAGACAAAAGAGTCACCAGATGACCCCAGGGTAACTTGGAACATGAAACTGGAAGATCAGTTCACTTGTTAACTAGGTTAAATTTAAAGTTCTAGTGGGCCAATCCAGGAGGAGAGATCAGAAAAACTACTGGAAATAAAGTACTTGAGCTCTTAGGAAGAGTTGGGAGTAGAGACATTTGATATAGGAGTCATCTGCAAAGCTAGAGGCAATAATTAAATCAATAATAGTGAATATAATCAGAGAAAGAGTAGAGAGGGGCAAGATAAGAGGACCTAGGAGAGAGTCTTTCAGAATATAAAAGGACATGTGCATTGAGATTTTTTTCTCTAAATCTAGATGAAACCAATCATGTTTCATTCTATACAAATAACTACCACGATGCCAGGGTCTGGCCAGTGTGATCATCTGACCATTTGTTCTGCTATTACATATGTATCCCATCCCCTACCCAAGTACCCATCCATTTTTAATCAGGGAACAGTAATTAATTCAATTCAACATTACCATTGCTACTTGAAAGGGTATGCCGGTCTCCTGCCCCTGTGTCTCAACTCCCAATCCTTATGGCTGCCTTTACCAAAGCTACCTTCTCTGGCCGTCATTCCCCAATGTGTTATATTCCCCTAATAGAATATATCCTCCTTGGGGGGCAGGAATTGTCTCACTTTTGTGTGTGTGTCCTTAGCACAGTGCTTGGAATGAAGTAGATAAATACTTGTTGATTGATTCATTAATGAAGATAGATTTTTGCTTATTCAATATTCATTCTCTTGTTTAATCCTCTTAATGATATACAGTATTTACATATAATATATCTGATTAGGGTTAAGGATTATAGATAACAGACAATAAAGGTCATATCCTTGATCTTATTTTCATTAATAAGCAACATGCTCTAAGTAGTTCTCTAAGCAATTGTGGAAAACAACTTTGTCTTTGTGCCTGTTCTTTTATGCACATATGGCAAAGTAGAAATTTTCAAATTCTCAATATATTGATGGCAAGGTATGCTTTTATTTTAATGATGACTATTTTCCCAAAAAATGTTCTGTTGCTTCCCACAGATGCTAGAGCAAAAACCCCCAAATTTTTGTTATACCAAATGTTTACTGAAACATTTGCTATACAGTTTGGCCCTCTTGGAGGGGAGAGAAGTGGGTGATGAAAAAACAAAAAAATATAAATAAAATGTGTATTCCAAAATTTTTGTTTATTTTTTAATGTCACACATAAAACATGTCTGAATAATCACTGCTGAGTATACTTTGCTCATTTTCTGAATACCATCTTTTACGGTATTTGGTATCTGTACTTGGGCTTATAAATTATGGAATTATGAAAAATCCATTTTTAAACATGTCATATATAAAGATAAATCAGTATGATCATGACATTAAAGATTTTAAATAATGACTTGATTATGACAGAGGAATATTCCAGTTCTTGACAACACTGAAAACAATTTTGGTCAGTCAGTTTTAGAGAGTACCTACAAAGTTGGAGAAGTCCTGAGATGTGTGTTCAAGGGTCCTATGGGAAAGGAAAGACATAGAGTGAATGATGCCAAATATGAGTGAATGAATAAATGATAAAGTTAAATGTAAAGACATAGGTCAATTCCATGAAGATAACAATCAGCCAAAAGATAATTAGAGTATTTCATTGATTCATAAATTATAGCAAATGTCATATGACTCATAGCAAATGGAAATACTTAGTTGGGTAAAATGTGACTAACATTCAGTCCCCTAAGAAGGAAATACCATGATTACCAAGAATTTGAGACAGAACAATGAGTTAGTTACTGGAATACAGAGTACACCAAATACCCATCACGTTCTATTAAGAAACTGTGGTCACATTAGAATATTTTCTATTAGCTAGAACTAGAGTTTCAAGTTGTGTGAACTTCAGGATCTATTCATGTAGAAATGGAAAGCATTATATGTGACTGAGTTAAAGTAGAAAAACTGAAGAAACTTATCTAAAAATTCACGAAATGTCCACAAATTTCCTGTATGAATCTTGGTAAAAGTGAACTTCTAATTATTTCTATTCTATAGCCATGAGATATTTCAACAGTAATATCTTGAATCATAGGAAATACAAGATTTGCCTATGGGGCAGGCATACCAGCCTAGTTGAAATAAATGGAAAGGGGAGGGAAGGAGTACTCATTAATTAAGCACCTACTATGTGCTGAGAACTGTACTAAATATTTTGCAAATATAATACACCCTGGGAGTTAGGTACTGCTTATTTATTCTCTCACTCTCTCTTTTATTTTTTTTTTTTTGGCTTTTTATTTTTGGAGGGGAGAAGGCAGGGCAATTGGGGTTAAGTGACTTGCCCAAGGTCACATGGCTAGTATTTGAACTCAGGTCCTCCTAACTCCAGGGCTGGTGCTCTATTCACTGCTCCACCTAGCTGCTTCTATTTACTCTTTACAAATATCACAACATCCCTGGGAAATAGATGCTATTATTATACCTATTTTACAGTTGAAGAAACTGAGGCAGACAGTAGTTAAGTGACTTGCCCAGAGTCATTCAGATAGTAAATGCCTGAGGCCAGATTTAAACTCAAGTTGAATTTCTGGCTCTGGGCTCTGCATTCTATCTATTGCACTGTCTAGCAGAAAGGTACCCTGAGGGAAAGCCAGGAGATATTACATACTAAGAGAGTGAAAACTACCACCCCCTTGACGAGCACCTTCCCTCAGATCCCAATGGATATACCCTAGGATACAGAACCCAAGATACCTGGGAATAGGTAAATTCCTCAGACTACTATTCCTACTTCTAGTTCTGCCCCCAATGTCATCATTGAGAAGAGCAATTCTGTTGGAGAATGAATCTCCCATTCTTGCCTCTACTAACACCAGTTGCCACCAATGGGCATCTTATCCCAAGACCCCAGAAAAAGTAGCACCCCCACCCTAGACTACCAGCCCTGCCCTCACAACCATTATTCAAGAGAAGCTACCCCTATGAAGAACGGACCAGTCATCCCCATCAATTATTGGGACAGGCAGGTGAGCCTAGCTGAAGCAGCAGGGCATCCTGAGGCAGCCTCCTTTCTGTGTTTTTCAAGCCAAATTACTTGCCTCCATGCCAGTCGTCATATCCAACTATTGACCACCTGCAGCCAATGGGCAGCCTCCTTGGTAGCCACCAGAGCTACTAAAGACTTGGAAAAGAACTGCCACCAAAGTCCTGGGCATTACCTACTGGTTCAACCTCAGCAACAGATTTTATCTATGGAAATTACAAGATGCATCACCATCCACTTTGTTATGTACCCCAAGGACCATGGAATCTTTCCAACCAACTTGTAGTTGAAACCTTCTATACATGTTTTTCCCCTCTATTAGAATGTGAGCTACTTGAGAGCAAGACCTATCTCTGATTTTCCATTTATATCCCCAGCTCTTAGTATAGTATTTTACATGTAGTAAGTACATAATGAATACTTTTTCATTTATTAATTTGATAATCACCAACAAATACTATTTAACACTATCAGAATGATATTAAATGCTGATTTCTGTGGTGTGGTGGAAAGATTGCTAGATTTGGAATCAGGCTAGATCTCAGTTGAAATCTTGCCCATTGCACTTACTAACTTATGTCTATAGACAAATAACTTAAGCCTTTTTCAGCCTCACTTTACTCATCTGTAAAGTGGGGATAATAATTCCTGTAGTAACTACTCTATAAGGTTATTGTGAAGACAAATAAAATATCTATAAAGGACTTTGCAAATCAGAAAGCAATATGTGAATGTCAGTTACTATTATCATAATGTCCACTCTCCCTAAAATCCTTATTAAGCAACAATTATTCTTCACTTAAGAAGGCAGAAAATGGAAAAAATAAATACTTGTGAGTTTGATTGTGTTTTTAAAGAGTCTTTTGAAGAGGAACTTTTCCATCTCTCACAGGCTGGCCAAATGCCAAATATTAATAAATGTTAATTAAACTGAATTGTGGTCTAGTTGGAGTCAAGTAAACTGGGTTTATGGTACTTGAAAGTGGTACTGACCATATAATTTGAACAAATCGAAATCCCACCATTTTCCCCATCAGTAAAATTTCAGTCCCCAATAAGACCATCTGTCTCATGTATTTAAATATTTTCGCACCAGGACTATTTTCAAGAAACTTTCCATATAAAGAAGATTGTAGACAACAATGTACTATGGGCAGATCAGTAGAACTGTATATACAATAGTAATTATAAGAGTTTATTGAGGCAAAGGAATGGTTCAGGGATTCTGCTGACAGTTTGGGAAATTAATGAGATTAATGGAGAAAACCTTCCCTGAAGAGATGAACTTGTAACACATCATTGGGTAGAATGAGGAGGGAAGTAGGAGTGCATACATATTAAACAGTTTGTATAAAAGATTTAGAGATGCAAGAAGGATCAGTTGTAGGTAACATAAAATAAATTAGACTAGAGTGGAGATGGTTTTAAAAGGTCTTTTATGAATCCATTGGATCTTGGAACGAATTTTTCAATAGAAACTATGTTACAAAAAATGAAAGAATTTTATAAAGGGTAGTTAGATGCTCAGGGCCATGAAAATTTATAAAAGCTGAAATGTATCAGAATTACTTAAGAGTTTGATCCTAGAGTAAAAGTGGGAGAAGATAGAAAAATGTTTCCTCATCTCTTTATGAGCAGAGGGGCAATCCTAAATCAAATACTGAAATAGGCAAAGTTTGTATTTTACAGCCTGTATCTCCCATCTCATGTTCTATTTTAAGCTTCTCTCATATGCCCCCAATTGTATCCCATGAAGTGCCCCCAAAATCCATACCTTCCTATTCCACTCCTCAAAGCTCCTGATACATGTGACATCAGCTAGTAGTTAGGAGAAAAGCAATCTAATTGAACTCATTTAGATTAGTGTGTAAGTGTCTGACACCCTAGAAAGAATTTTGAGGCCAGTCAGGATTTGTAAGAGGCTATTTGTTCACTGAACTGAATCCCTACCTGGTAGAATTTCAGACAGTAAAACAACGTGAAATGAAAAAATAAATTCCAAGCAGTATGGATGAACGTATTTTTTATCTCATTCTTTCTTTGTACTTGTTTCCCAAGCACTTAGCACACAGTGCCTGGCACATTGTAGGTGTTTAATAAATATTTGTTGATGGATTGATAGACGGGGGGGAATAGCCACATAGACATCTCTTTTTGAGAGGCTGCTTCAAAAATTAGTTCCTCTAAGCTAGTCTTGCTCTTCCTCCAAGCCTCCAAAAATCCTTTTTCCCAGCCTTCAAAACTCCAAGGTCAGTTTTTTTCAACTACTCTCTTGGTAGTGAGAGAGCTGATGTGAGAAGGGCAGCTACCATTTTTATGGGTGAGCCATTTGAACATTGGGCATTGTCTGTATGAGAAATAAGGTGAAGCCAGCCTATGAAGAAGTTTGAGAGCAATGGCCCTGAGTCTGTGTTTGATCCAAAGGATATCCAAAGAGAAAGAACTTGTGGATGGAGAATGGTGTGTGTGTGTGTGTGTGTGTGTGTGTGTGTGTGTGTGTGAGAGAGAGAGAGAGAGAGAGAATGGTAAAGGATATAATAGACAGTCATAGAATTTTCTAGTAGGAATAGAACTTATTTTGGATGAAAAATGCTCTGAAAAATAAAGTCTACTCTTATTCTGTTCAAGCCCCCTCTTTATTCCAGAGAATATCAACTCTTCAATTATTAAGTGAGGAATCTTTTCTCTTCCTTCTTTCCATACACTCTCTCAGACCTGAACTTATGTTTGACTGGTACAATGGTCCTTGAAGCCAACTGCCAACATTAAAGCAGGATGTAAAGAGGTGATTATATGTTCATAGGGACCATCACTGTGCTTTTAGAGGGATAACTTAGAATGTGTATAGTTTCCTAAAATCCCTTTCCTGCAATTTCCCAGTCTTTATCTAGCACTAACTTCTCTCCTAAACTCCAGTCTCACAGTATTAATTGGTTGCCATATATCTTCAGCTGTAAGTATCACGGATATCTCAAACTAAACATATCCAAAACCAAACTCATGTTTTCCCCCAAGCTTCCCCTTTTCCACTGATGGAACAATTTTCCTTTCAGTGGCCTAGGCTTGAAAATTCTTCTTTCCTTTTTGCCCCTCATATTCAGTTAATTGCCATGGCTTGTTGACTGTACTTCTGAAATATTTCTTACAATCATTCTCTTCTCTCTACTCATATCACAACTGCACTCATAAACTACTGCAGTAGCCTCCTTTTTTATTTTCCTGCTTCCATTGTCCTGCCTCTTCAATCTGTCCCCCACATAGCTGCAAAAATTTTATTTTTTTTTGGAGGGCAATTGGGGTTAAGTGACTTGCCCAAGGTCACATGGCTAGTTTAAGATCAAGTCTTATGTTGCTTTTTTTTTCTTTTTGGAAGGGGGAATGCAGGGCATTGGGGTTAAGTGACTTGCCCAAGATCACACAGCTAGTAAGTGTTAAGTGTCTGAGGTCAGATTTGAAATCAGGACCTCCTGATTCCAGGGCCAGTACTCTATTCACTGTACCACCTAGCCACCCAAAAGTTTTATTTCTATAGCATAGATTTGGTTCTCTCTCTCTCTCTCTCACTCTCTCTCTCTCTCTCTCTCTCTCTCTCTCTCTCTTTCTCTCTCTCTCTCTCAGTCTTTCTCTTTCTCTTACTCTCTTTGTCTTTCTTTAACTCACTCTCACTCTTTTTCTCACTCACTCTCTTTCTCTCTCTCTCTCTCTCTCTCACACACACACACACACACACACATACAACACACAACACACAGCACACACGCACACATAATAATCTTCAGTGGCTCCCTATTGCCTCCGAGATAAAAACATAAACTCCTTAACGATACATAATTTGGTTCTCATCGGACTTTTCAATTTTGCTTCATACAATTACTCCCCTTCTTGTGCTTTCTTTACCAATCCTAGGATATGATACTTCATGTTCAGCTTCCACAACTTTGCTGAAGTGCTCCTCTCATAGAATCCAGGGCAGGCACTTAACAATTGTTTATTGACTGACTGAAATTACTCTGCATTACTTGTCATACGCTCCACAGTTACTTCTTTTGTCTGTGGTGCACTTCTCCAATAGAATGTAAGAAACCTGAGAGCAGGTATTTATTTCATTTTTGTCTTCTCAACCTCACTGCCTGACACAGTTTCTTTAATATAATAGATCCATAATATGAAGGATTGTTTAATTGAATTTAACTGTTAAAGATTGTAAAGTGTCTGGATGGCTAAGAGTTTCAATGCAACTGAATCTCAACATTGAAAGAAACTCCAGAGGCCAAGCAGTCCACAGCCCATCCCTGAAAAAGCAGCCTCTGATACCTGACAAGTGGTCACCTAGCCTAGGCTCTGAAGCCCTTGGTGAAGAGGAGCTCATCAGCTCAGAATGCAGACTTTTTCCAATTCTGCTATAATCATGGTTTTAACTATAGTTACTAGAAATTCTTTTCTTTACATCCAGTCTAAATGTACCTATTTGCAACTTCTCCCGAGATCAGAGCTGTGGAGCTGGAAGGGGGTTTTAAGGTCATTTAATCTTATTACATCATTTTTAGATGTGGAAAGTGAAGTTTAGAGTGGTTCAGACACAGGTCACTTAGCTAATAAGTGACAGAGATGGGATGTGAACTCACATCTTCCAAATCCAAAGCCAACTCCCTTTCCATTGTACCATGCTGTTTCTGGTTATGTCTACTTCTGCCCTGTTCAGTCAAGCAAATCCAATCACATCCTCCTTCTGCATGGTTACCCTTCAAGTTCTTGCCTAGCTCTCAAGTTTTACACCCCTGTCTCTAAGTCCTCTCAAGGCTAATTATCTCTAGTATCATCTTTTGTTTTTATTGTTCAGCCATTTTTAGTTGTGCCCGACTCTTGTTGACCCCATTTAGGGTTTTCTTGGCAAAGGTACTGGAGTGGGTTGCATTTTTCTTTTCCAACTCATTTACAGATGAGGAAATTGAGACTAACAGGGTTGAGTGACTTCCCCAGGGTTACATAGCTAGTAAATATCTGAGGCCAGATTTGAACTCAGGGAGATGAGTCTTCCTGACTCCAGGCTGGGCAGTCAATCCATTGCACCACGTAGACGCCTAGTACCATTACTGGGTCCTCAAGTATAGTCCTACATTTTTTAAACTTCACAGAGAAGGAAACTTCTCCTTTTGAGTAAGACACTGATCAGTATTGGAATAAAAGATTTTTTCTTTTATTAGGGTAGAAGGAAGATAATTAGATATGTAATTCTAATGTCAAAAATGTCTACGTCACAAAGAACCCAGGATAATTTGAGTAGAGTTACCTTTCTTTTCACTTGAGGCCCAACCCAGAAATACAGGGACATCTTTTAACTGTAAACTTGTAGACAATGTACTTGTACTAAGTCCATATTTGTAATTGTGCTGGTCATAATAGATAACAAGGAAGTTTATTATTAGGGAAAGAAGAAACAAAGGACATTGTACATTATTGTACATAGTCACCAACTGAGTATTCCCTCGTGTCACTTGTAATTAGACTGGCATCTTATTATGTCAGATCACTGTTTATTCTCCTTTTCAGTCCTTCCACTTCAGTTTTCTATATCATTTTGAAGTGGTGCCTTCCCTTGGGGTTGGGGCTAGGAAACAGGAGGAAAAAGATCCTAGCACAGGCTAGCATTTGTCTCACTGGTGAAATTTAAATCTTTTTTTTCCCCTAGGGCACTTTTATATTATATTCTGTTCAAAAGCAGAGATTATTTTTCTTGTGTTTTATATACTGTCCTGACATAACATGCTAAATAATCATAATAAATATGGTGAAAAAATATATTTCAGCAGTTTTTTTTTTTTAAGCAATTGGGGTTAAGTAACTTGCTCAAGGTTACACGGCCAGTTATTTCTGGGTGGGGTGCTAAGTATCTGAGCCCAGATTTGATCCAGGTCATCCCAACACTGGAGCCGGTGCTCTTACTCGCTGAGCCACCTGGCCGCCCCTAAGCAATTGGGGTTAAATAACTTGCTCAAGGTTACACAGCCAGGTGTTTCAGGGTGGGTGCTAAGTGTCTGAGCCCGGGATTCGATCTCCAGGTCTATCTCAACACTGGAGCTGGTGCTCTTACTCGCTGTGCTACCTGGCCGCCCCTATTTCTGCAGTTCTTGATAGCATTAGAACCTACTGATAATGGAAATACTAGAGAACATTAGTTTGGGGTTGAAATTTTTTTTAAATATTAAACATTTTACATTTAATTTCTGGGAAAAATAAGGAAAATTTTGGGGACATGTAACTTGATTTTAAAAGAGTGGTGTTCTAAGAAAGTTTTGATTACTTCTCTTTTCTTTGAAAGAGAAATTATTTATTATGTGCTTTATAATATTTGAATATCTTTTATTGACCCTTATTCTACACATGTAACTGATTATTTTTCTAAAAGCCCTTCTAACCCTTTACATTAGATTTAGACATAGTTATAGAAAGATAATTGGCATTTTAGGCCATATTTTAATGACAAAGATTTGTGTTAATTCAGAATGCTGTTAAAAGGAAAATAGGAAAGGAACAGTTTTCCTTTTAAAAAGGAAAATATAAAAAAAAATAGGAAAAGGAAAGTACAAATTTTATTTTTGTTAATTTGTCTCTTTTTTCTCTGAATTTCTATTTTGTTTGGGTTTTACTCTCTTTGATATCTCCTTCCTTTAGAGTATAACAGTAGCTAAAATCTTTGCACTAGTTTCTGCTGATAATCCAAGGATCCAAACCACTGGGCTCATATGAAATGAGCTTTCCAATAACAAAAACCTCTCTTAAGCCATGTCTACAAAAGTTAGAGTCTATAAGAGAGTCACAAAATTTACGCAGTCTAAGGATAATGTTTTGTAAGATGCTGAAACTTAGGTGAAATGTGGTTCTGGCATTCATCTAAAGATCCACAGTAGATCCATGAACCAACAATGGTGGAGTGTCCTGGAAAGGGCATTGGACTGGGACATAAAACACTCTTTTCTTTCCCAAACTCACTACCAATTTGACAAGATTATTCCCATTCTCTGGGCCTCAATTTCCTTACATGTAAAATGAAGAACTAGGATAAGTAAATTTTATTTCTAATTTCTATGACTCCATGACTTATAAGTCTTATAATAATGACAAATTATCTAATAGAATGTAAGGTCCTTGAGGGCAGGGACAGTTTCATGTTTGTCCTTGTATCACTAATGCCTAGCACACAGTAGGATCTTAATCAGTGCTCCATTTCCCACCAGTTGCTCTGTTTTGGTTTTAACTCTATAAATAACGTGCCCTGGTTCCCCAGCTGGATACCCGCTGGTGCCACCTCTACCAGCCTTTTCCACTTCCTTTTTTGTATTGTCCTCCCATGTTAGACTGTAGGCTTTTTCAGGGCAGAGACTCACTCTTTTTCTTACATGTATCCCTAATGAGTGGGATAGCACCTGGCACATAGTAGGTGTTTAATACATGTTTATTGACTGTTGAATAGATGGATATAGTATAGAGAAGTTACAAAACACTTATCATCATCTCATGTAATCCATAAGCAAAGAAAAGGGTCAGTTTAATCAGAAGCAGAATACTAATTATAGACACATCTCTCTGCTCTTACTAAAGCCTGGATCTGTAGTCCTGGATTTTCTTTTATGCAGGACCAATCAATTATATATAGCTTTTTGGAGGGCAATTGGGGTTGTGACCAATCAATGATATTTTAACAGCAGAACTCTTTTTGTTAATTTCTTCAAAACATTCACCTAACACTTCTTCCACAGGTGAATTCAAGTCATAGTTCCTCCCTCATATCTTGTAGGGTTTCAACTCTGTCACAGAAGAATGATCAGATTGATCTGAGATTGGCTGTGGCACAAAGGCTGGATTGTTATTTTAGATATTGTGAAATATGACATATAACATGTGGTTTCTAATATAATAATTCTGTGTAACTTCAGAGAGCAGAGATATGGATACACTGTTGTTTTTTATGTGTATCTGTGTAATGGGGCAGCTAGTGGTAAAGTGGTACAGTGGATAGAGGACTGGGCTTGGAACCAGGAAGACATGAGTTCAAATCTGGCCTCAGACACGTACTAGCTGTGTGAACTTGGGCAAGTCACTTAACCTGGTTTGTCTCAGGTTCCTCATCATAAAATGAGCTGGAGAAGGAAATGGCAAACCACTCCAGTATCTTTGCCCAGAAAATACCAAATAGGGTCACAAAGTGTTAGATACAACTGAAATGAATGAACAAGGATAACAAGTGTGTGTGTGTATGTGTATGTTTAAACAGTAGATAGTTTTATTGTAGTGGCATAGGTGTGGCACCTATGATTTCATCAATCAAGGGAACTATCATGTGAGGTGTCCATGCCTTTTCTGCATTTTACAAATATACCTAGGGCAGTGTTTCTCAAACTTTTTTGGTCTCAGAAACTCTTTATGTTCTTAAAAATTATTCATGGTCCTAAAGAGCTTTGATTATAGCTATCCATATTTACTGTATTATAAATTAAAGTACACTTAAAAACCATACAGTTAAAGTAACAATAATAAATCTATTAAATGTTGATATATTTAATTTTAATAAAAAATAACCATTTTCCAAATTGAAAAAAATATGTAGTGAAAAGTATAGCATTATTTTACATACTTTTGCAAATTTTTAATGTCTGGACTAATAGAAGATAGATGGATTCTTATGTTTACTTCTGCATTCACTCTGTTATAATAGCATTTTTTTAAAAGCAATTGGGGTTAAGTAACTTGCTCAAGGTTACATGGCCAGTTGTTTCTGGGTGGGTGCTAAGTGTCTGAGCCCGGGATTCAATCTCCAGGTCTTCTCAACACTGGAGCCAGTGCTCTTACTCGCTGTGCTACCTGGCCGCCCCTGTTATAATAGCATTTTGCTTGAAGTATATGAGGTGGCCTCACACAGATACATAGTTGGAAAATGGAAGAGTATTTGAACAGAAAAATAACATCTTTATATTACTATGAAAATAATTCTTATCTCACAGAGCCCCTTAAAGGGTCTCTGGGACCTGAGAATCATGAGCCTAGAGCATTGAGAGGTCCAGTGACTTGCCCAGGGTCACATAGCCCATATAAGTCAAAGGCAAAATTTAAAACTAAGTCATACTGAATTCAAAGCCTGCTCTCTCTCCAATGTGCCATGATGCCTCAACATAGATGACATAAGGAAAAGTAACTTACATATCTAGGGATTTTCCATGCACTCACCATTTACTGATGTATAGGTGTTTTTTTTTTTAGTGTCTTCCTAGCTAGTATAATAAGAAAGATACAAATATTGACCATAAAGATGTATAGGAGGAAAAAAGAACATCGTTTTCTTGTTCTTCTGAAAAGTAAGGTGGTTATGTGTAGAAAACTTAAGACATTTAAATTATTTCTCTCATTCAAAAAGTATTCTCGAATTCTATCCCTTTATAATGCACTATGTATGCTAGGCAGTTTGTCTCATTGGAGATAACTCAGCTAATAAAGACTTAGCTAATTAGATAAAGAGGAGAAAACTTGATGGAGTTGCCCAGAAAGCAGCAATACAATGCAAAATATGGTTTAAAATGTTACAGTTTTCGCCTCTATAAAGCCAATTGGAATAGATGTTCTCCAGCAGTTTCCAGCTCTAAAAACTTCTGTGATTCTGTGACTTTTCATCCTTAAAAAGATTCACCACATTTTCTAATGACAGCAAGCAGAAGGTGACATCTCAATAGCTTGAACATAAACTCTCAGAAAATGAAAATTTATCCTCTCTAAAATCTGGAGCCACAGATTTTCTTTTAAAATGTAAATCTCCCACCACAGAGAGTTGGTGATGTAACATTGAGTCATTAGATGATTTTCCTACCCTTTTGATCCCCTTTGAGTTTTTTTTTTAATTTAGTCTTTTAGTCTGGGCAAATATGGGCAAAGGTGTGCAGTATACAATTTGATTGAGCTTCGGTGTTCTGTAGCCCCCGACAAAATTTACAAGCACGATCTTTCACCCAGTGTTATTGTTTTACTACAATTGCTAAGCAGTCATGGAAAAGCTTCCTTTAAGAAATGTTCTGACCTGGATTATCATGATGTATTATGCTTGACAGGTCTATATTGTTGAACTCCATGAAATACTGTGTGAGAAAGTAATCGAGCAGGTGGATAATCCTGTGAATCCTTCCAACAGGAGTGGTTCATGGTAGCATTGAGAATATGTTTTAAAAAAAAAAGGCAGGAAAATAGGTTAGTAGAGCTGAAGAAAAGCAACATCTCCTTCTGTCACTGTGTGAGAATTTTAATCAAATGGCTTGCCTTGTGCAGCTTTATCTTGCTCTGAAATATTCAATGTCCCCCCAATATTTCTCTGGTGGTGGTAATGAATTGCATTGCCCTCTTAGTTGTAAGAGGACGAGGATTCTGCTGAGGAGCCATATGGTTCACATTTATTTTAATGTGTCTTTGACATCAGGAGAATTGCTGAGACAGCGGAGGAAAATGCTTACACTTTGGACTGCAGCCAGAACGGCGATTATTTATGTCTACCAACTACTCCTTTTTTCAATAAAAAAGAGTGTTTGAGAAACATTATAGGCTTAAGATGTCACTCATATTGGGATTTTAATAAAACCAGGATATGTGTTTTTTATTCTGGAAATATATGTTACCTTAACTGTGGTCAAATTTTGCTTCTTATGCAGGGGTTTAGGGTTGTGTTTTCATAAGCCTTTGTACATGTAGGAAAAATTGAGGAAGCAAGCAAGTAGGTGGCACTTCTAATTTTCTCACAGATCAGCAAGGAACATTCTTTTTAGCAGCACTGAAAGAAATAATACTCTGCATACATAATGCCTTCCATCTGTTTATCTTAAGGCTCTTTATAAAAGTTAATTGTCTCTGGTAATGTTTCTGTGAGGTAGATGAACATTCTTAAAATATCAATGGGGACACGGAGAAACAATTCATTGACAACTGGCATAGTGCTTCTTGAAGAGTGGTAAGAATGAAAATTGTTTAAGCAATTAGGTGGCACAATAAGCAGAGCACCTGACCTTGAGTCAGGAAGACCTGAGTTCAAATGTGACCTCAAATATTAGTTATGTCACCTTAGGCAAGTCACTTATGTTTGCTTCACTTTCCTTATCTGTAAAATGGGGCTAATAATAGCACCTACCTCCCAGGGTTTTTGTGAGGAGCAAATGAGATGGGCCTCATAAAGTACTTTGCATAGTGCCTGGCATATACTGAGTGCTATGTAAATATTATTAAATATTTAAAATTTAAAAATTATTAAATATTATTATTGATTTTTTTACAGATAGTTGTTATTGGTTTTCATATATCTTGAAAAAGTAATGTCTATGTGTTAAATTTTTTTGTAATTTCTTTGAAATATAACATGCCAACATAAAGGAGTTTTCATTTGGGAATCATTTTCCATAATTAAAATGAATATATGGCATATTAAAGGTAAAGTAGAATGCTAAGATTATCTGGCAAATCTCAACTTTATCCAAAAACTATTTATTAATTTCAAATCATGAAAAACAAACAAAAATTTTGTAACTAAAAGGAATCTTGAAGGTCATCTCATCCACCTCCCTAATTTTACAGATGAGGAAACTGAGGTCAAACATCTAATGGCTGACGTTCATTATGTTGTACTGAGAATCTGAAGTTCAGTTCATGGATTTTAATAAACAAATTGTTTACTGACTGCTACTCCATAGAGAGTAGAGAAAATGACCACAAAGGGTGTCAAATATAGGCTTTAGACCTAGGACCTTTGATGTGTATAGTTCCATAGTTCAGTGGAAAGAAAAAGAAAATCACGGAAATAAAATAGGTGTCCAAATTAGTAGCACACATTAATACAGTTTTTATTTCTTTTTCTGATAAATATTATACTTATACTTGCTTTGAGGTGGTATGCTCTTTGAAGGAATAGTCTTTTGAGTGACTATCTGAGACTGGTAGAAATAATATTGGGTCTTGAAATCAAAAGACTAGGATTGTAATAATAATTAAACAGCCTACCTTGAAGGATTGTTGGGAGGGGCATACCCTATAAACTTTTAAGAACTATGTAAATGTCAGTTATTTTTGTCTCGTTCTATCCTTATTCTTAGTATTTGTTGGGGCTTCTATTGCAATAAAGTTTCTTCTGCAGTTATATTACTGTTTTAGTGAGACATCAAGTTTGACAGTAGTACTTAGTCAATTTGCTGTAGAGAGTAACGAGATTTCATTGTCTGTCCTCATCTTGTATTCCAAAATTTTTGCTTGGAAATATGGCATTTGCTTTCATAGAACAAAGATGACAAAGTCCAGTTCTTGTAAGCAGAGGAGACATGTTTAATGGAGATTATTTGAAGTAAAGGATAATCCTTAGTGAATAGCAGTGCGAGAATGAAAAGAGATTTCTTGGGAAACTAGTCACTTTTCATGAATTAATGATTTTATTAATTTTTAATGGTATACTCAGTTTTCAAGGTTGATAGGTTTAAAATATATATATGATATATATATATCATATATCATATATATATCCATTATTAAAATGCAGTTTTCTTCGTCTCTATACCATCCTGAGCTACAGACCACTGTTTTTTCCAACTGAAGAATTAAAATCTTCGACACATAATTGATCTCTAGGATAGTCTTATAAAATTAAATTCAGTTTTACTTGTACACTGAGCTCTCTGGGCATGTCTTGTGAGTTAGATTCTCTGCAGAGAGCTGGAGTCTCATAAATGAGAATCTCTTACTGGCTTGTGAAAATGGAGCAGACAGCCTGAATGGAAGGCAACGTGATGTGCATGTTCATACACCAAAACAAAGCTCACATCCCAGGAGTCATCTTTTTAATTATTTCCAATTCTTGCTTTGTTTTTTAGATTGAATGTGTTGTCTAATTGCACATCTTTTATGGAAGCCTCTATGCCTAAATGTATTCTTGCACGAGATAGTTTTTATCTTTCTACTTTTATCATAGTATACATGTATTAAAATAATAATCTAAACAAAGGGAATGCATTTTGAATTATATCACTCAGGAGCTATTATGTACAAAAGACACAGCCGCCTCAAGGGTAATTCACTATTAAGACTCTCTCCTTATGAGGATGGACCATGTTAATGGCTAAATAGTCTATCAGATCTTCTCTGTCAAGTACAAGGTTAGTCAGTCTTTTCAACAGGACAGTATGAGGGCTGGTGTTTGTGTGTGGATGTATGTATGTGTGTCTTATGTGATCTCAAATTTAGTATTTTATTATTTTTCGTTGGGGATGTGGGAGGAAGAGTGTCGGGGAAACAGATCTATTTAGGCACATAGTAACAAAATTGTACTACTTTTTTTTTTTCATTTAGCATCTCCTTTGCAGTAACGTTTATCTAATTTTGCTTCTTATTTTTAAAAAAATTACATCTACACTTGGCAGCAAACAAACATTCTAACAAGGAACAAACTAGTATTCGAGGTTATGACAGACATCATCAATGTCTTTAGCAAGAACCAGTTTGTTCCCCTTTCTGTTTTAAAACATTTGTTTCTCAAGTGTTGAGGGCAGCTGTTCAGATCAAAGGTCACTGATTGGCTAGCCTTTGTTAGAGCTCCTCCTGTGCCATATTTTGAACACTCTCAGGTTCACTGTTTACGCTTCATATGGAAAAGTTTAAAAAAAAGTATTTTGAAGAAACCACATTGGGATGAAACAGTTGTCTTTAATAGACTCAGGTTTGTTTTTAATAGACACTTCTTGTATTGCTTTTTCTGACATTTAGGATGACTAAAGATATGTGGAAATTAGATTTTTCAAAACTGCGAGCAATACATTTGAAGTCATAAATATAAGGCATTATCCGGATAAAGCTAATAGCTGGAAAGGCAATGGCCCATTTGAGTCTCCCCATCTCCCCAAAGAATACAGTCACATGTGAAAGATGAACAGCAGGACTCCCTTGTGCAGTCATTGAAGGTCCTGTTACTCATAACAGCTTATTAATGATTACTCAGAATAAATGTTTCCTTCATTTTTGTGTGCCAAGGGCTAGAGACACAAATAAAAAAGTGGCAGCCTTTGCTCTCAATAGCCTTACATTCAAATAGGGAAGACAGTGGGCAGTTAGGTGGTACAATGGATAGAGTTCTAGTCCTGGAGTCAGGAAGACTCATCTTTCTGAGTTCAAATCTGGCCTCAGACACTTACTAGCTGTTTGACCCTGGGCAAGTCACTTAACCCTATTTGCCTCAGATTTCTCATTTGTAAAATGAGCTGGAAAAGGAAACAGCAAACCATTCCAGTATCTCTGCCAAGAAAATCCCAAAAGAGGTCATGAAGAGTTGGATATGATTGAAAAGGGAGATGACACATAGGGAAATAATTGATAGGGAAAGGAGTTTTGGTCTGGGAAATCACAGTGAGGATGAGTTGAGCTATAGGGCAGTCAATTGATATATACTTCCCAGAAGCAATGGTAATATTGATCTGGTTATGGTGCCCAGAGAAAGAAGTGGAAGTGGCAATAGAAGAGGAAATATGAAAGATGGCAGAGAAGATGACCTGGATGGATGGATTGATAGATGAGCTATGAAACATGGGAGAGCTGGATAAATTTATACTCATCTAGTCAGCAATCCTGAGGGTTCAGTCCCAAAGCTAGAGTTCCAGAGCTGAGTGCCTTAACTTCCCCAAAGACTAGGCACATAGATTCTAGTTTAGAATTTAATTCAGGAGGAGAGACAGACAGACAGACAGACAGAGACAGAGAGAGAGACTCATTTGTGGCATATGTCTCTTTTGGGTCTACTAGACCCAAAAGAGACATATGCCACAAATAAAATTTCTTTCTTTCTTTCTTTCTTTCTTTCTTTCTTTCTTTCTTTCTTTCTTTCTTTCTTTCTTTCTTTCTTTCTTTCTTTCTTT
>NW_027187419.1:93099826-93116147 GCF_028583685.1 Petaurus breviceps papuanus
TTTCTTTCTTTCTTTCTTTCTTTCTTTCTTTCTTTCTTTCTTTCTTTTTCTCTTCCTTCTTCCTAATTTGTAGAATAAAACAAGCATTTCCATAACATGTATAATAAAAAAGATGATTACACATGAAACTATGAATCTGTTATATACAATTTTACTATTCTTTTTAAATGTATAATAAAGTTATCATGTAAATTTCTTTTCTTCCTTTTTTTCCCCTCCCATCCCACCCTAGAGATGGCTACCATTACACAAACACACATACACTATATATATGTAAAACTACTATACATATAATTCTATTTATCAGTTCTTTCTGTAGATGAAGATAGCATCTTTCTTCATATGTCCTTTATAGTTAATCTGGGTATTTATAGTAGTCAAAATGACTTTTCTGCTCAAAGTGTTTCTTAAAACAATATTGCTATTACTGTATACAGTGTTCTCATTCTGCTCGTCTCTCTCTTCATTATTTCATGCAAGTCTTTCCATGTTTTTCTAAGATTATTGAGGTTATCACTTTTTACAGCACAATAGCATTCTATCACAATCTACTCTCACAACCTACTCTCTTCTAAAATTCCTACCTGTGATTGCATATCTACCACACATTTGTTGCAAGGAAAGTACTTCAAAAACCTGAAGATATTATATAATTGTGAATTATAGTTGTTGTTAATATTATTACACTTAGAGTCTATCATAGAATTGTAATTCAGAGTGACTTTCTGGTCTCAGATATTCCCCATGTTCAGGAATTTAAATCATCTCAGTCAAGTATGATTCCATACCCTTTAACTTTCTCAATATATGCATTCCATAATCTACTGAGTGATTCTTTTCACAGTGCTATTTATGATATGTTAATTAAATTAGATCCCTCCCTGCAAAGATAGAATTTGCCTCTAATACTGATATGACCATAAACAAACAACTATTATGCAAAATAATACCAGATAAGAATATTAGAAAGTGTTATGCAAGGTATGGGGGAGGGAGTTGTTTCATGATAATCCTAAAATATGATCATGTTAAAATAATTTCTGAACTCATTTATCTTGCTCAGATTGCCAACCCCTAGCACAGAAATTAGCCTTAAAACACTGTTTACATGTGCCCAGTCAGGTATTACTTATATAGTCTTCAACTTAAAATTGTGCTCTCAAATTTCTTTTGTAAATCTATTGTTTAAACTTAGAACATATTTCCTGAAGAAATAATAAATCATTATAAATGGTGGGTAGGTTTCCAGTCTTGCCCACAAAAAGCCATTGAATTTAGAGCAGGGCACTATTTTTACTATACCTAACCACAACTGATAATATAATTTGTATGGGAAAGTGCTTTCCCATTCCTAACTGCTCTTCCATTCTGAGGTTAAGTTGATAGATTTGGGGAGGAAAGGGCTATGTATCCCTGTGTACCAGTACTTTTAAAATACTGCATCCACATAAGGGAAGGTATCTGTTGAGGTGTCGTTGCATCATTCTCTGAGGTTGCTGACTTCTGGAAATGGAGGCAGTTGCTCACCCTAAGGCTGAGATTTAGAATGCTTTTCATATGGTTTGGTTGTTATTCATTTGTGTCCACCTCTTCATGTCCCTGTTGCACTTTCATAGTGTGTTGTGGGGTCCTCTCAAAAGAATTCACAGACTCAGACCATCTCCAACCCAAGCAAATATATTTATTGAAAGTAACACCTCTCAGTAAGCAGGCTGAGTTCCAAGAAGGAACCAGCAGCTTCCATAAGAAAAGGGAGATAATTTTATAGTATAATGATGCTGATTACACAACAGAAATTATTAATATTAAAAAGGTAAGAGGAGTTTGTCAAGGGGATTAGGTAATAGGAGAGGGGTCCCAGCCTTGGCTGGAATTGCTCATGCAATTTCCCACAATACATAGAAAAATCCATTGGGGGTAGGGGTGGGGCTTGTATGTATGATAATGATATTATAATAAGTCTCTCTATGTCATAAGTTGCTGTTACTGCCTAGGCACCTCCTTAGGAAAAGTCTCTTCTATTGTTTTGGGATCTACATCCTGCCTGGGCATTCTGGTGGTGCTGCTTTCTGATTGGCTGGATATTGTGGTCTTATCTGAGACTAGATAGATATGGTTGTAGTTGAGTGCATGGAAACACCTACTGTTTCTGTGAGAAATGGGTCTGGAGGCAGTAGTTACCTAGAGGCAGTGGCTGGGATTCCTTCACAGGTCTGCTATTCTAGTGAGGTATAAGTTCATGTTCTAGTGAGACAGTGAGGAATATATGAGGAAGTTAGGATATTGAGGCTGGCAGCCTGTGGTGTGGTTAAAGCCAGATTTTGTGGTCAAATCAGGACATCCCTGCTGTTCAGTGAGGCCCATAAGGAAGTTGGAATATTGGGGCTGGGGGCAGATGTATGAGGATTCTATCAACCTCATTTGGAGGGTTTTTTGTTTGTTTGTTTGTTTTGCCTTTTGGAGGGCAATCGGGGTTAAGTAACTTGCCCGAGGTTACATGGCTAGTTTTTAATTTTGTGTGTGTGTGTTAAGTGTCTGGGGCAGGAACCAAACTTGGGTCCTCCTGACTCCGGGGCCAGCGCTTTGCTCACTGCTCCACCTAGCTGCCCCAGGACTTTTCTTGGCAAAGACACTAGAGTGGTTTCCTGTTTCCTTACAGTTTTTACAAATGAGGAAACAGAGGCAAACAGGACTAAGTGACTTGCCCAGGGTCATACAGCTAGTACAGGTCTGAGGCCAGATTTGAACTCAGGAAAATGAGTCTTCCTGACTCGAGGGTCTACACTCTATCCACTGTGCTACCTGGTAAATCAATCATTCCTAAATCCTAGGATTCTTGGATTTCAAATTCACTCTTGATGATTTAGTCTCAGTTCTATGGCTTTAGAACTGTGAGGAAGAGAAAAAAAGTGTTTTATTTAAGTAAGTTTGCATTTAATCCAAAGAGCAGTAATTATCGTAGCAACTTTTCTGCCTGTAGCAAAATTTCTAAGAGTATGAGGTATATCTCACCTTTAATCGGTAGACCCATCTTCTCTAGGGCCCTAAAAGCTCTAGGGACTTTCTTTCCAGAATCTGCCAACTATCTGAAATCTCTGTGAATGCCAAATCAAAAATCTGGATGTAAATTATAGCATAACTGTCTGATTACATAACAAGCATGTGACAGAATTTTCCAGAGCATTGAAGAATCTTTCAGGTGTTTTTTACAATATAGGTACAGCCTTCAGGCCCTTAACAAATGTAAAAGAATTCAAATGCGTACAATAGTAAAAATTGTCTAAATAACTTTGATACCTTCTGGCTATAAATCTGTGATAGGATCCTATGCCAATAAAATTAGAAGTGGCAGGATTTCTCTCAATTATTTCTTGAAATGAGTGCCTTAAAGCTTTAAAAAAAAATGTTTTTAAACGCTATGAAAGAGTGTATATATTATCATAAAGTAAATAAGATATCATTTACTCAATTCCTCATGCCCACAATGTACTTGAAATCACCATCCTAGTGAAACAGTTGTCTTCGGTTACCCTTTTCATTTAAAGCTTTTCACAACCCAGTCCTTTCCTACCTGTTCTAATCTTGTCATATAATACTTCTTTAAATACACACACACCAGTCAAATTGGCCTTCTTCCTGTTCTTCACACATGAAACTCCATTTCCCCAGTTCCATGACTTTGTACACATTATTCCCCATACTGAAATGTACCCTCTCCTTACCTCTCTTCCTCTTAGATTCCCCAGTCCGTTGTCAAGTTTTATTGATTCTATCTCCACCAATTTTCTTGTTATCCTCTTCCTTCATTTCCACTCATTCTCCCCCCCCCCAAGTTCTGCTGCTCATTCTCTAATTAGTCCCCCTGTTTCCAGCCTCTCCCTCCTCTTCCCCAATACATTCATCAGATAACTGCCAAAATGATCTTCCTAAAACGCAAGACTGACCATGTTGATCCCTTATCAGTGATTTTCTGTTGTTTCTAGGATAACTTATGAGTTGGAAATTTAAAGCTTTCTTCAATCTGGCTCCTATCTTTTTTCCAAAAACTTGTTTTATAGATATCCCTTCCACAAGGATGTGGCACCCCCACAATCTGGAAAATCTGTGTAAAAATTTTTGGCCCTCCCTTTGTACCAGAGAAGATGTCTGAATTATTGTAGTATTAGTAGATAAAACATGTTAATACTATACATATATTGTATGCATTTCTGAATTTCTAAACTCATTCTGAGTCATCTGCTGGCCTTTCCCTATTGTCTATGGTTTCTGTGAAACTCCCCCAAAATTCCCATTTAATTTCTTAAGCTGACCTACAATATAGTGAGACCGTGATGGGGAAGGGATATCTTCCAACCAACCTGGCTCCCTCCTAGCCCCTAAACCTTCCATTTTTGTCTCTTCCTTCCTGAAGGAGTCTTCTTGTCTGAGTATACTTGAATGTTCTTCTTCCTCACCTTGTCCTCCCCTCAGGTTCCGTGCTCTGTCCTACAAGAAGGCTCTCCTGATTCCCTCACTTCTAGGAGCTCCTTCTCACCTCCAATTACCTTATATTTGGTTTTTGATGTACATGTTCAATGGAGGGAATGGTCATTTTGGAAGAATATTGATAAGCTCTAGTGTCCAGAATAGGACAATCAGGAGATGGGTCTTGAGTTCATGGCATACTAGGATTGCCTGAGAGAAAGGGGATATTTAACTTGGAGAATAAAAGACTAAGTAGGCACTTGTTAGCTATCTTCAAGCATCTGAAGGATTGTTATGTGGAAGAAAGTTGTTCTGTTTGGCCCAAGACCAGATCCTGGAGGGAAGACTGAAACTTGTTAAGAAGTAAATTTAGGCTTGCAGGGCAAGTAGGTTGCCACAGTGGATAGAGTACTAGGCCTGAAGTCAGGAAGACTCATCTTTGTGAGGTCAAAAGACACTTACTAGCTGTGTGACCCTAGGTAAGTCACTTACTCCTCTTTGCCTCAGTTTCCTCATCTGTGAAATGAGTTGAAGAAGGAAATGACAAACTCCTCCAATATCTTTGACAAGAAAACCCCAAATGGTGTCACGAAGACTCAGACATGACTGAAAAACCACTGAACAAAGGAAAAATTCCTAACAAAGCTATTCCAAAGTAGAATGGACTGCCTTGGGAAGTTGTGGGTTTCTCTTTCATTGCAGGTCTTCAAGCAAAGGATCAGTGACCACCTGTTAAATGTGTTGGAGATTTTTTTGTCCATGTAGAAGGTGTCCTAAAAGTTTTTGTACAGTTTTAAGCAATTGAAGCTTTGTTGTACTGGCTGATCACTGAGGTCACTTCTAACTCTGAAATCCTGTGATTTTCCCACATACACACATTTTTCATACCCCAAATAACTAGCACAGTCAAATGTACACATTGATATTTTAATGAATATTTGTCAAATCTGACTCTTTATTTTTTTTTATTTTTATTTTTGGAAGGCAAGTGGGGTTAAGTGACTTGCCCAAGGTCACACAGCTATTTTTTGTGTTAAGTGTCTGAGGCCGGATTTGAACTCAGGACCTCCTGACTCCAGGGCCAGTGCTCTATTCACTACACCACCTAGCCACCCCAAATCTGACTCTTTTTAAATAAGGTGAGACTTCAGTTTAAGAAAATGTCTTTGGTTCCCACTGGGTGTGTAGCATAAGGCCATAAAGAAGGATCTTTAAAATCTTTCGAATAGTTGAGTACTGGAAGTCTTGGCAAAGTGACATAGAATAATGGGAAGAAGATTAGATTGCAAATCACATTGTGTGATCTTGTCCAAGTCATTTTATTCTCTTTGTTTATATATCTCTCAAATAGGATTAATTATACCAATATCTTATTTCTTATGATGTCTTAAGGATAAAAAGCAAGAAAGAATATAAATATTTTTAGGTAACCAAAAGAAAGTTATTGCCCTACAAATTTTCAGTGGAAGTGTTGTACCTATTTCCTTTCATATTTAATGTTATCTTTGAAGTCAGCCTCAATCATTTTCTTCTAAGAGCTGTCTCTTAAAAAATTAAATGTGTTTTTAGAAATCTAGCATTAAACATCAGTACTTATAGAGTATTTATATTTATTACTAGCCATGTGACCTTGGGCAAGTCACTTAACCCCAACTGCCCTGCCTTCCCCTCTCCAAAAAGCAAAAAAAAAAAAAAAAAAGTATTTATATTGATTAAGTTAACTACATAAAATATAATAACTTTTTAGTCTTCTTTACTCTCCATCAAGATTCTTGGTAATCTTTTTGAAGAGCAATCTGACTGTATGTTGTAAAAGTTCCAACAAAAAATCATACCTTTTAACCCAGAAGTTATGTTCTTGGGAATATATCCTGAAAGTATTATTTTTAAAACAATAACTAAAGCACTATTTGTCCAAAAGTTTTCTTAGTGACATTATGCACAATTGAAAAAAAAAACCCTAAAAACCTATAAGTAACCAAAATACCCAGCAATAATTGAATAATTAAATAAATTGTAGTACATTAAGTTAATGGGATATTAAAATGTAATTACTATAAAACCAGCAAGAATGAGGAAGAAAAATCTGCAAAGATTTTTATGGAATAATGCAAAGAAGGAAAAGCATAACCAGAAGAATAGAGTATTAAGAATGAATGTATAGTTTCACATCTTGTTTGTCTTTCCATTTTCTCTTATGTGTGGGTAGGTGTGTATCTATAGGATAAAATCATTTTAATGTAATCTTGTTTGAAAGAAAATGATAATTTTATTGTTTTCCAAATATAGATTTTATAAATATTGGTAGATTGCATATTGGTGTAACACAATCAGTTTTAGGAAATAACAATCCTAATGTCACTGCCCACGCAGCTTTTTCCATGGGAGCTCCTCATTTTGGTTCAAAGTAGTATTCACCTCTCCCAACTCAGTCTGTTTCTCAACTGGGCCCAATGTGATTTCATATTATAGTACAATATCCACCGAAATGAGAACCAAGGGGTTTTTATTCTAGCTTTTTAAATCACTTTATTTTGATGAAATGAAGGGGGTAGGACTGAATTATCTCAAATAAATATTCTCTTCCAGAGATAAGATTCTATAATCCTTATGTGTACCTGTGTCTCTGTCCCTAGTACCTTTCTTGCTCCTGATGCCTCTATACCTTCTTCCAGCCTCATTTATCTTTTTTTTTTTTTTTTAAAGCAATCAGGGTTAAGTAACTTACTCAAGGTTACACGGCCAGTTATTACTTCTGGGTGTGGTGCTGAGTATCTGAGCCCGGATTTGATCCAGGTCATCTCGACACTGCAGGCCGGTGCTCTTACTCGCTGAGCCACCTGGCGGCCCCTAAGCATTTGGGGTTAAGTAACTTGCTCAAGGTTACACGGCCAGGTGTTTCTGGGTGGGTGCTAAGCATCTGAGCCCAGGATTCGATCTCCAGGTCTTCTCAACACTGGAGCCAGTGCTCCTACTCACTGTGCTACCTGACCTCCCCTCAGCCTCATTTATCTTGACCCCCACCACCCCATACAGAGTAAAACCACATTTGGGGGTAATACCATTTTAACATAAATTATTTAATTATAATGAAAGTGATGAGTTAAAAATTCAGAAGACCAGATATTTAGATCTGAAAGAGACCTCAGAGTTCATCTAGCCCAGCTTCCTGAGAAAGGAAATGCCTAAGATCACTCCTATTATTAGGGAAAGAACTACAACCTAAATCCAAGTCTTCCAACTCCAGAAAAATTCTAAAAAAATCTTTTATATATTTGACTGATTTTGTTTTTGTGAATTCTAAATACTAGCCAGCAAAAAAAAATAATAATAATGGTGTGTTTTATCTTCTACCATTAGTTATATTACCTTAAAGAAAGTTCTTAGTGTTACTGTTTTCCAGGGGTTTCTTTTTCTTAAGGAATAACCTTAGACCCGATCCATTTTGTAAACATGATTTTCTTCTCTATTGGTATAAGTATGTAAGAGATAGACAGACACACACTTTTGTCTCCCTCATTTTTTACAAGCAGCAAATTGACCCTCTGACAGCTACAATTTTTCATTGTCACTTCATTTTTTAAAAGCTTCAGTTTCCGTCCCATCCCCATATCCCTCGAAGTAAATAAATGAACCCAAGAATTTCTCCCTTTCTTCCTTCCCAACTGCCACTAACATCAATTTCTCCAATAATTCCATATACTATTCACTTGAAAAAGAAATATGAAGGAAAGAATGAGAAAATATAACAGTATATATAATAAAGGAACAGAATAGGAGGTAGTGGTGACCTGCCAGCTTGTCTTGCTTTTTTTTTGTTATTGTTGTTTTGTTTTTCATTTAGTCTGTCAATCTATGTAAGAAATTGGATGGCACTGGCTCAAAAGAATAAATATTTTACTACCTCTGTTTGAGAGTAAGTTCATGGTCTCATTGATATTGGTATCCTCTGGTCTGTTATAAGAAATTATCTACAAAAACCTGAGTATAGTATTCCCTTTTCTCTTTTTGATTAAGGATAACCTTAGAATTGTGTAGATCACTCTCATAAAGATTTTTTTCTGAAGATGGAGCATGATTCCAGAGGACCAGCAATGAACTGTGATATGGACAGAGTGCAGACTGAGACATATATAAAATGTATGCATGTATGTGTGCATGTATGTATATGTATACATACACACATGTATGGATATATGTACTTATGTATATCCTTTGAAGGAGTCTGTTTTGCTTGACTGTGCATATTTAGTACAAAGAATTTGTTTTGCTTTTCTTTTTTCAGCGGTGTAGAAGGGAAAGTAAATAGATTTCTGTTAATGAGAAAATAGAGAAGTGAGGGGGTGCTGTAGATGTATTATATGCACTTTCAGATGAGGTGATATTATTAGTTTCACTTAATTTTTTTCCTTTAATAATAATAAAAGCAGTGCTTTAAGGCTTACAGTGTTCTTTACAAGCATTACCTCATTTTATCCTCACAATAACCATGTGAGAATAGGCACTATTCTCCCCATGTTACAGATGAGGAAACTGAAGCAAACAGGGGTAATCTGTAAATGTTTATAATATTATAACAAAACATCAGTAAAATTTTGAAAATTTTATTTTATTTTTTTAAGAAGAAGGTAGGTTTCTAGGGTCAGTAGTTACTGATGTCCTTTCATCTCTCTCCCCATGATTATTTTGAAGTTTTAATACCATGGCATTATACTATAGATCATAAGATCGTGAATTTTGATCTATAAAGGATCTTCCAGGCCATTTGGTACTACCTCCTCATTTTACAAATTAGTAAATTGCAATCTGTAACTTGACTATGACATCATCTAGATTACTAAGGTAGAATTTGAACCCAAGTCCCATGCCTTGAAATACAGTTCTCTTTCCACTGTACTATACTACTTTTATTTACATTTTTATTTTTTTCTCCCAACTATCATTCATTCATTCTATACTTTCAAAATCATGTTACCTCCAGCACAAATTTCTTCAGTAGGTACTTGGTCCAGTCCAGACACTCTTCCCTACTATATCTTCCTAAGTGTCACTCCTGCTTTATTATGTAGCATATCAGCCACAGAAGTGGTATAGTCAAATGTGATAATTCAAAAAATATTAATTTAAGTTTTTAAATAGTTGTGCCATTGTAAAAATATTGAAGTAATTTGCTTCCATTTTATGTTTTTTTTGTCATCCTCATTCCAGTTTCTTCTATACATTCTATCAGTATAATCTTAATTGAGTCTAATGCTAAGCCTTTTAAAGATTCATTTTTTTTCTATTTGCTACTTCGTTGTGGTATTCATAGCAGTTAAAATTCCCATAAGAAACAGTGATAGTCAAAATGAGTATCTTTGTTGTTAGCCCTTCCCAATTTCCCGCTCTTGCAATTCTTTTTTTTTTTTTTTGGTAGCAATCAGGGTTAAGTGACTTGCCCAGGACCACATGGCTAATGCCCAAGGTTGGATTTGAACTTAGATCCTCCTACCTCCATGGCCAGTGCTCCATCCACTGTACCACCTAGTGCCCCTATGCCCCACAATTCTTTTGCATCAATAACTTGTTTTAATAGATAAGGTTGGAGTTATAAATACATATAGTCTCTTCTCATCTTTATGTTGATTTTGCTCTCTGCTCTAAGTTGTCAGTGGTCATCTGACTCCACACAAACAACTGACTGCCAAGTCAAAAAGAAAGCACTGATAAGGTATAGTTAACTTCATTCTCTGGTGATATTTGTTCTTTGCTATATTCAATGACGTGAATCTTGATATAGGTATGAGGTTCTGTGTAGTGGTCTGTCCTTTGGTTTCTTTTTTACTCCCAAGGAATTTTTCTAATCTATTTCTCCTGTGCTTATCTTCTCATTTAAGTCACTATCAAGATATATGTTGACTTTGTTTGGGGGATCTTTTCATGTTCTTTAGTGAATTTCTGTACGTCATCTTTTACAACAGATATGTAAGCTACGGTTATCTGCCAAGTTATATGTACTTTTGGACTAACTGAATGGGTTGCTCATTTATTTTTATATTGTACCCTGGGCAATAGACATTCATCCACTTGGCTTGCCCATGTGAATTGTTAGAACTCTTGATTTTCTATTGATCTCATTAATGAGACCCTGTCATACACAAAGTGAAGAATCTAGAGGGATTTTTGCTTGTGCTTATCATTAGCCCTGTAAAGTGAGATGACCAGGATTCTCATGAAATAATGTTTCTTATTACCTTTAGGCTGACAGTGAAAGAATTCTACTGTATCATCTATTCATCTTTTCTTTCTTATATCTTCTAATTTCATTTATAGAAAGAATGTGGTTCAGTTGATATGATTCAATTCCCATTTCTGGTGTCACAATTTTTGGATCATTAAAGAAAAATTTCAAATTTGGAGTAGCAAGCTTTAATGTTTACATGCAGTCTAAAACTTATGATTCTTTTTTTTTTGCTTGCTTTTTGGAGGGGGGAAGGTAGGGCAGTTGGGGTTAAGTGACTTGCCCAAGGTCACACGGCTTTTTGTGTTAAGTGTTTGAAACTGGATTTGAACTCAGGTTCTCCTGACTCCAGGGCTAGTGTTCTATTCACTGTGCTACCTAGCCACCCTTAAAACTTGATTCTTTATGCCCATTTCCCTTCACCCTCTTTTCCACAAGAGCCACTGGAAAAATAGGAGAGGGACATACAAGATTGAGGTCTATTTTGTAGTTTAATTTATTTCATGGGTTACCATAATTGAAGAATTCATCATGTAGTGACCAAGTGATCATTGGTTAAATACCTCTCTATGTTTAGGTACGTTGTCCTAGGAAGCATATGTGGTCTGCTAGTTGGTGGGATGGTGAAATGAGCTATTTAAATGGGGAATATAGGACAGGGTAGTGGGTCCTCTTTTTTTTCAGTCTTTTCTCACACAATTTATCTTTTATATTACATTAAATATTGTACTGAAATAGATTTTGTTCTCATTTTATATATCATATCCTAACTCCTAACATATGTAAACTTAGAAACTTTTTGTCTTCTAGAAGTACATAGGATCAACTGGGTTATTTTGTTTGTTTCTTCCAGAGACTTATTGTTTTTTCAGTGTTGTCTTGTGATGGGATCTCATCAACTGCAACTATGTGTGTATGTGTGTATGTATATATAAAATGAATAACAAACCATAAAGCACAATATAAATATGAGATATTATTATTTCATTCTCCAAAATTTCTACCCATTTGAATCTCTTTCCCTATTCTAAAAAAAAAAAAAAACACCTAAGTTGGGGGCCATGGGAAAGGATATAAGCATAAATAAAAGAGACTTCTTATAGTATACCCCTCGCTTATGGGAACTTTAGCTAAATGTCTTAAATTTTTTTTAATGAATAATTATGTAAATGAGATCTATGAAAGAAATATATTATCTTTAGTTTCTCCGCTATGTTCTGATATACTATATAGACATAATTTGGGTTAAACTTTTAGTTATTGCATATTGTGGACTTTTTAATATCATTGTAGCATTTCAGACTTTGAAGGGACATTTAAAAATAACTTCAAACATTATTAAAATACACTTTAACTATAGTCATGCTTATGGAGGACAATTTTTTTCCATTATCCTGAAACTACATATGCAGTGACATTGGTTTTGAATTCTATTTTCTGGTCTCAAAATCAAAGATAATTTTAAGATTTCTTTAATATTTTAAAATCGTATTTAGTAAAAAGATAATAAATGTATTTGTCACAATTGTCCCATTGCTACTAGAAAGGGCATATCAGTAACCATCATCATACTACCCCCACTCCCACAATGGATCCACTCATCCTCCTTGTTACTTTTCAAATTATAAGAAAAAGATAGTAATATGTTGCCCATGACTTTTCATCCAGAAAAAAAAGTGCTGGGATGCTCCAGGAATTTTCCTGTCCTCTCTCTGATCCTCAATTCTGATAAAATCCTGCAAATGGTATTTTGGTACTATACCTAATACAGTACCAAAGATACCAGATAAAAGAAAAATCAAGACAAAGTTGTATTGATCATATTTCTTTTATGACTGTCTACTGCTATAAGTATAAAAGTCTTCAGAGAACAAACCACCACACTATCTTTATGGTATAGTTAAGTATCAGTGTAGCTTGAATATTGAGATTTGTGCTAGTCAAATTTTTAAGAATATAAAGAAAACAATATAATTGATCATTATCATATTTTTAAATTTTTACTTGTAGAAAAAAAGTATTTGACTAGCATGTAGTGTTCCAGCAGTTTGGAAATGACTTTGAAAATAAGGATTTAGATTGACTAGGTAATGCAGTGAGTAGAGCACTGGCCCTGGAATCAGGAGGACCTGAGTTCAAATCCAGCCTCAGACGCTTAACACACACACACACACACACACACAAACTAGCTGTGTGACCTTGGGCAAGTCACTTAACCCCAATTGCCCTCCAAAAAGAAAAAAAAAAGAAAATAGGATTTAATTAAATTTTTGTTAGGAAATAAGTATTTATTAATAACCATATACATGGCACTGTTCTAAGTGCTAGGCATACCCTCACACACAAAAAAAGACAAAAATATAGTCCCTGTATTGAAAGACCTTATATTCTAATGGGGGAGAAAACACACAAACAACTGTGTACCATGATATATACACACATGTATGTGTGTGTATTTATGTAGTACACAGTTGTTCACATGCTATATAGAAAGGACAGGGAAGGAGGGAGGGAGGGAAGGGGGGAGAGAGAGAGAGAGAGAGAGAGAGAGAGAGAGAGAGAGAGAGAGAGAGTGGATGATAACCTATCCAGCTGGAGGGCGCTAGCAGAGGCAGAGTATGAGAGGGGGACAATGAGGAAAGCTTCCTACTGAAGGCAGGATTTGAGCTGAAGCTTGAAAGAAGTCATTTAAAGTAAATGTGCCTAAACTGAATAGTACTGAATGGTGCTTTAAGGTCACCAGCTCTTCCTAAATACTGTGCAACTCTTGGAATTCTGATTTCTCAAAGGATGGGGGGAAATTCTCATTTTGAAATGATGCTATTGGCTGTATCAGAAAACTTCATTAAACTAAATTTCAAAAGACTAGAGAGAAGGGGAATTTCATATCTACCAATGCTATAACAACCATTTGTCTCCACTTGGAAATTCTTTGGAGCAGTGTTAAAAAAAATCATTGCTACTATTATCTAAATAGACTGGGGGTGGCTAGAGAAGAATTTCAAGGAGAAGATAGGGAAATGCTTTCCTCCCTGTGAGCCCCATCTCAGATATGTCATTACTACTGTCCTCTTGGGCATGAATATATGAATATATCCTAAAATATAAAACGTTTTTTAATTTTAATTTTTTGCTTTTTGGAGGGGGGAGGGCAGGGCAATTGGGGTTAAGTGACTTGCCCAAGGTCACATGACTAGTAAGTGTTAAGTGTCTGAGGCCAGATTAGAACTCAGGAGCTCCTGACTCCAGGGCCAGTGTTCTATTCACTGCACCACCTAGCTGTCCCTACAAAACTTTTAATATTATTATTAATAATAATAATAGCATTTATATAGCTTCAAGGCTTGCACTTCACAAATGTTATCTCACCTACAAATATATGCTCATTTCCCCCCTTTAATGTGTTTCCTTCTATTGCAGCCTCCTCAATCTTGAAACGAGAGAAGCGGCTGAGGACGAAGAATGTTCATTTTAGCTGCGTTACCGTTTACTACTTCACGAGGAGACAAGGTTTCACCAGTGTTCCCAGTCAAGGAGGAAGCACGTTGGGCATGTCCAGCCGCCATAACAGTGTGCGCCAATACACCCTTGGCGAATTTGCAATGGAACAGGAGAGGCTCCATAGAGAGATGTTAAGAGAGCACCTCAGGGAGGAAAAACTTAACTCTTTAAAGCTGAAGGTAAAAACCTTTGTTGTCTCTTTTTCTAATCCCTGTAGTAAATTCATTCATTTTCTTTGGATTTCAACTATCTCCCCACTCCAAATTTAGCATCCCAACTGGTATAGACTTCTGATTTTAAACAATGCAGTAGGCGTGGTGTTGAAGACAACGTGGTTACTTTGTCAGACTTCGAATGTGCAGCAGGCGGAAGCTGTACTTTGAGATAAGGTAGAGGAGATGCTCCTCCAATCACAGAAGCCTAGCAACATTCTATAAGCAGTTGGAACCATGCTTAAAAGTTGTTGATTTTCTTACCTGGCCAATACCTAGGAAGCACTGTCCTTTGGTTGTTATCTGGTAAGGAAAATACTGTCTCGGATGTCATTGTGGTTGTAATCATTGTAAAGGGTCATTTTTTGAATGTCAGAATTCCATGAGATTGCCTATCCACTAACTTTTATCAATTTCTTTGCTATTTCAAAGTTTCCAAGCTTTGATATGTTTTCAAATGCCCCAGGTTACACAGTGTTAAGTGTCTGAGGCCGGAACCGAACTCGTGTTCTCCTGAGTCTGGGGCTGGTGCTTTACTTACTGCTCCACTAGCTGACCCATCTCTTTACCTTGTTTATCTCTGTTTCAGATATCACTGTGAAGCATTAGCCCCAAAGAAACTGACAAGAGCACAATGCACATTTTTTGACATTATTATCATCATCAGTAGCAATGATAATAATTTTGCAGGGCTCATTACCATTTCCTAAAGAATTTCTGTATCACCCTCCAGACTTACTTTTCCAAAGTTACTTTACCACCAGCCAAAGTGTCATGCTTCAGAAAAGAGTGCTTAACATTCTAATAGTGATTTCTGTTTGGCTTTTCACTTTCCTTCTTCTCTTATCTCCATTCACATCAACTCCATTTTTCCACCCCCCCCAAAAAAAGAAAAGAAAAGATGAAGACTTTTGTCTTTCCCCAGGCATCAGTTTAAAAAGCAATGCACGGGTAGAAATATATTCTCTTTATTTTCTAAGACTAAATTAAGGTCTCCTATCCTCTGGGTAAGGAAAAAGGACTGTGCTCTCCAGGGAGTCCTTGTTTCATGGCTCGGTACTGTGTCCTCTGGTTCTTAACAGCTGCTATGACTGTGATTTTTGTCTGATGCTAAATGGATTCATTGTGGCACATTTTGAGGTACGATGTGTGAGTCATTAATGTTAGTGCGAGATACACAGCTTGAGGACCCTGAGCAAGACTTCACATTGACTTAGTTATTATTCAGTTATATCTAGTTCTATGAGAGGCAGGGGGAGAGATGGGAAGAGAGACAGAAACAAGACAGAGAGACAAGAAGGGAAGAAAGAGAGTGAGAGAGAGAACTGCTGAAGCTTAAAGGGAGTAATAATAAAAATTAGCACATTATAATTGATTCTTTTTCAATTGTCTTTAGATTGGAAATCCAAAGAAGCACTTTATTGTCAACTTTAAAAAAAAAATTATCCTGGGTGAGGGACTTACCTTGGTTTGTTGCTGATAAGAAAAGTTTAGGGGCAGCTAGGGGGCACAGTGAATAGAGCACCGGCCCTGGAGTCAGAAGAACCTGAGTTCAAATCCAGACTCAGACACTTAACACTTACTAGCTATGTGACCTTGAGCAAGTCACTTAACCCCTCCAAAAAGCAAAAAATAAAATTTTAAAAGAAAGAAAGAAAAGTTTAGTGATTGTTTTTCTTGGGATAACAAAAAAGGAAAAGATATTAAAAATTCCTACCACATGAATATGGTGTAGAAAGATAGTGGAGTCTAACAATCTGAACTTAATCTAATTTAAAGTGAGCCGATCAGAAGCCACATGGGAAGATGCATAACATGAAAATTGCCACACCAAAAAATAATTTCTGAATATGATATATATAGAGAGTATATGTATACTCTCTCTCTCTCTCTCTCTCTCTCTCTCTCTCTCTCTCTCTCTCTC